>NC_134718.1:17220614-17523644 GCF_049634645.1 Pelodiscus sinensis
CCAAGAGGAACTTACGACGCATTTAGGCCCTGGAGTTTGAACATTTTGGCCTTAGCTCAGTGTAGCTCAGATATGATTATTGAACATGAAACAGCCGCTAGTTGTTATACGGTACATGAAATGAATTGCCCAATGAAAACTGACCAGCTTTTTAATACTTTGTAGATCACACAGAGGAATGGGTATGAACAGTATTACTTCTCAGTAATTTCTTCATATATGAATATTAAACAATACATTTCTATTACTAAACAATAGTATGGCACTGTATTTTTGATATCTTCAATTCAGTTTGCACATATTAACTATATTCATATGCAGAATTTAAATAATGCTAGTCCAGGCAGCTTCTGCCGTATTTTCACAAGCGTAAATTGTTCTGCGTGTTTACATAGCCCAGTCTTCTCACATTTAAGTAGGCTGAAAGCTAGTCCTTAACAATCCTTTCACAGCACATCAAAGGAGTTAAAACACCAATTTTAACAAGCAAAGATTCTTTGATGTCTACTGCTATGATTTTCACAGTTACAATGAGAAAACTAGCTAGTGAGGAGCTGTGAAAAATTATAGGGCTGATGAAACATGGCAAAAGTTTCAAGGTTGCTAAAAGGTTTATAACAATTTTGAAAAATGGGAAGCCCAGCCTTGGAACAAGGTTTATCTTGAAAAGAATAAACAAAGCATTGAGGACCACTTCTGTTCTTGAGTTATTATCTTTGTCTATATACTTGTGCTGATGATTCTTGTACTCTCCAGGTGTTTTAGTGATAGTAGCATAGGCTGCCAAATCCTCTCTTATTAGGCTTCTAGTGGCAGTTTAGGCCTCGGTTACCTTCACAAGTCTCAAACAGTAATTATTATTAGCAGAGAGAGAAAGTGGATTAAGTAATATCTTTTCTTGGACCAATTTTTTTGGGGAAAGAGACAACCTTTTGAGCTTACACAGAGCTTTTCTTCAGGTTCCTGAAGTTGGTCCAGTAAAAAGATATCACCTCATCCACTTCATCTCTCTAATATCATGAGACCAGCACATTTACAACTATACTGCACACAAGGATTAGCCATAGTAGTTTTCCAAGTTCTATACTTGATATTGTGTATAGTGAAGCTATACTACAGTGATGTACCAGGTTTTTTTCTTTGGCCTTTCCCATAGCTGGCTTTAATTAAAAGAACATGAGCTTGCCATATCAGATTAATATGGCTGCTTGCACACTAAAGTGTGAGCTAATTTTCTTGATGTTTTCCCAATATGTCCCAGACATTCCTGGTCATTTTAAAGGGAATTTCATTTTGTGTGTGCTCTGAGGTCAAACATTTTTTATAGAATGATATTAAGGAGAGCTTTAAGTGTCCCTTGTAAGATGTGCACTTGTGTGGTCACTCAGGAAAAATTCAGATGCTGCCCAACTGCTTAACAGAGTGCTCACAGCAAGGTTTTGTGTTTCTACTGATGGTGCACATTCACATGCACCTCAACAAATATTATTCTGCACATACATGGAAAAAATCCACACGTGGGTGGAAAGAATTAGAGGGAACATTGATCTGTTTTTGTTCCATGGGTTTGTGAATGACGCATAGGTTTCCGAGCAACTCAGATTTGGGTTGGGCATCATTCCAGTAATTCAAGCTACCCATTGTGTGATGCTTTCCCATGAACATGTGACAATGCAAGGGGAGAACATGAATGATGGAGGGGGAGGGCTAGAAATAATCCAGCTGCTTTAAGCAAGTGGATAATTATCTTTCATGGTCATCATTAGCCCCAGTTCTCATGGTGGTGAAGCTAGTGAGAGATGGGCAAAATGCAGGATTAAATCACACAGCTGGCAATTTTTATTTTAGCTTCTATGTAGGAAAAATATGTAAGTCATACATAGGCATAAAAAATTAAGCCTCCTGTATCTCCAGAGTATTCATAAAAAATGCCTTTTTTTTTTTTTTTGGACTATAAAGATGTGCAGGTTGACAAGTTCTCTTATTTTTGACATTTCCAGATCAAGTCCAGGGTAAAATCCTATGTATTAGGCCTCAAGAAACAGCCATGGACAATATTTGGAATTTGCATGAGTGGCGTGCTTTCCACCATTTCCGTAACAATGGTGATCTCCACCATCACGTACTGGAAAAGTGTGAAAAGATCCAGACTTCATCCTCAGGGCAAAATCCGAAAAATCATACGGGGACCTCCAAAGCACTCAGTGTGCTAAGCTGCAAAATGAACTGTTCCTTCATTTGTCCTTAATATGCCATATATAGTGTACAGTCACTCTTATTTAGTTTTTAGAAACAAAAATCTTGTTCTGCTCAGGTCCATTACCTCAAACAGTTTTGTTATGTCTGTAAAAGAGTACTAGAAAACAGAATGCAACACAGATCTGCTAGAGACGGATTGTGTACCTTACAATCAAAAATGCAGTTGCCTCAAACTATGGTAATACCATATGTTGTAACAGTCCCATAAGCTGTATTGTGTGCAGATCTTCTCAAAAGATTGTCCCAATTCTACATTTCTACTGGGATTTTAAAATATTGTTCCTTCTTTGAAATTAATTCTGAAATACAGCATAACAGCTCAGCAGCATATTCCAGAGCTAATTCTCTTGTATATGCCACTATCTCACACAATTGATACAAATTATTGCAGGAACACTACTTCAGTGTTTCACCGTTACAGTACAATGCTGTAGATATTTCTTTTGGGCCAGTTGGTATTAAATCTGAATGAGCCAAATTCAAATGTAAAATAATCAAATTGGTTAATATTTTTTAACAAAAAAAACAACAACTTCTGTTGGTCAGCCCTCATTATTACATATTTTGGACAAATGAAATGCTAGCACTTCTGTCTGTCCCGTAGAGTAAGTCACGTGTTCTCTTTGTACTCTTTTACAGACTCTTCACAAAGGGCCTATGGCCACCTTTTTGATGCAAACTAAAGATAACCCCATGAAAGCCTTAGGAGTGCTAGCTGGTGTCATGGGCATAATGGTGGTGATCACAATCATGATCTCTACTGCCATGTTCTGGCGCAATAAGAGATCCAACAAAATCATGCCGGTGAGACGGATCATAAAAAAGAGACAGATCCATCAGCCCAGGACTGTCAGGATGGAGTGGCTGAAATTCAAGCGGTTCAGCAATCCTGCTGAGAAGTTTGCCATTGAGGATGACGCACAGAGTCTGCAGAATGAGAACAGCAACAATAACGTCCAGGTGCCCTCTCTGCCACCTACTGCCCCGGCCCTGCCTCCTCCCCCAGTGTTAGCACCCCGGCTAAACCCCACGGAATGGAGAGTGCCCACAGTGTCGGGCTCCCTCAGCCCCAAGTTTATAAACAAGCAGTGGAAGAAAAGAGGCTCCAGCAGCACCCACATTGCCCTGGTGTCAGAGCTCAAACAGAAGTTCGAAAAGCGGAATACAACCGGCAACAGTCCTCATATCTAGTGCAGCTGCAGCAGCGAGGCCTGGAGAACACATAGCCACGCAGTGCATGGCCTGATGTGCATGGTGTGATGCATCTTTCCCTTCCCTATCAATACCTAAAGAATTAAAAGCAGTACTCCACCACTACAACCACCCATTACTTTGCACAGGTATTACACGCTAGTATATTTTGCAATGGAATTATTTCACATAAAATATTGGTGCCAGTTGCTAGACTTTAACTTTGCTCATTTTTAGAAACCAGTTTCCTGCCGGCACTGTATGATCAAGGTGCTAATTGTCCTGATATAGGCTATGAGGCCAGTGATTTTGAGGGCATCCAACTTGAGACTTTTTTTTAAGAGGCATGGTTTTCACCCACAATGCCAGTTCATGTCTGTCCTTTGCAGTGCTGGAAGATAGCTCTCAAGATGCCTATAATTGGGCTCTTCAAATCACACCACACTTGAAAATATTGACCTTCTTGTAGAAACAGCAGTATGGGAGGTTATTTTTTAAAGTAAAACAGCTTTGTCATGATGTTTTCTTCCATTTCCAAGCCAAACATCCCTTCTGAAGAAAAAAAGAAAAGGGCCACTCAAAAACAGTTGGTGATGGGCCCAAATATGGAAATTGCTCAGCTATCAGGAGTGGGGCAACCAAAAATGGTGAAGAATTTGCCCTGGTCTACACTAGGGAGTTATTTTCAAAATAACCCCTCCTTATTTTCTTAATTTCTATCACCCTCCTTATTTTGAAATAATAAGCAGAGCAGCCACACTACCAACCCCATTATTTTGAAATAATGGCCTAGTTATTTTGAAATCTGTACTCCTGCTTCCCTCAGGGAATAACACTTATTTTGCAATAGCATTAGTGTGGATGTTCCGTTGCTGCTATTTTGAAATAACTATTCCTCAGAGTAATTCAAAGTAACTAATCCTCAACGCTTCCTGAGGCTCTAAGTTGAGGTAGTGTGTCCACAATAAGGGAGCCTGCCTCAAACTAATTTCAAGGCTCACCCATAAGAGGGACACGCTATTTCAATTTTGTTATTTCAATCATTATTATTTTGAATTTAGTTATTTTGAAATAATTTCCTAGTGTAGACATGCCCTGAGGGAGACAAAATTAGTGATTAAAGCCACAAGACTGAAATGTAAAAATTGAGCCACAAAATTGACAGAAAAAGTAAAAGCAGCTTCCTGGAAGCTGGGTCCATCAGTCAGGACCATGCCTTTAAACAAAAAACAAAACAAAACAAAAAACAAAAAAACCCACCTCCTTTACTTAGAAGAGCTTGGGGAAATGTTCTTTCTAGCATAGCATTTTGGTGTGGTGTGTTTTATCATCTATAATGGACTGCACTAGGGGCTAGTTTTCCATTTAGGCTCAAAACATTACTGTCCTAATTATGTTACAGTTAAAAAGCTACTCTCATTTGCATCTGAAGCACCTGTTTTGTGCTGTAGTTTGCAGCGTGGCAATACAAGCACCTTACCTAAGATTACCCTCTTTCATTAATATTGTTAAAGAAAAGCTCTTTATTCATTTCTGAATGGATGAAATAAGCAAATTAACAAGTCAGAAGGGAGCAAGTAAAGATGGTTTTCTGTGAGTGTGTCTACACTGCACCCTTAGCTTGAAATAAGCTATGCACTCTGAGCTATGCAAATTGCATAGCTTATTTTGAGCTAATTTCGAAATAGGTGAAATTTGGTGCTGTCTACACAGCACTTATTTCAAAATAAAGAGCTATTTCAAAACATCCCTTACTCATCGTGGAATGAGATTTACAGAGACGTCAGAATAGCAAGCCCGTTATACTTTGAAATAACAGGCTTGCTCAAAAGACGTGGAATAGCTAAAGACCGGAAATAGCGCTGCAGTATAGATGTAGCCTGTATGCCTGAGATGAGCACTGAAGTACACTGTGGCCACTTTGTACCAACTCAGCAAAGCAGCTGTAACTGGCATTTCACTAGCTGGTAAAGATAGGTCAACCATTCATTTGCATCACTGATTTGTTCAAAAGCAGCTGGCCAGTACTACTGAGTATAGCACCTTTTTTCCAACTCCAGGGATGATGCCAAAAGTGGCACTTGAAAACTTTTCCCTCTCAGACACACTCTTATGTGGGAGGTTGTGAGGTTAGCGCACTCTGCTACAGCATCACGTTATATTGGCCCCAGGGATATTTTGGGCTCATACGGGGTATGCGTGAAAATCAGGATGGTGGCAAACCGGAGAAATGTGGCATATTCTGAATAACCATCTCTCTCCTAGACTACTATTTTGTTAGCTTATATTGCATCTGCTGCTGACCCAGAGAAGGCTGAACCTATGGGGTGCATGGATTCTCTTCTTAACACCTGTATCCCTACACCATCATATAGTCCCTTTTCTCTACATCTGTGACTATTTGGTGCAAGCCGGTACAAGACTCAGCATCTCTTTCAAAGTATTCCCTTTGGGTCCATCTGTCTCTATGCTAGAAAAGACAAACACTATGTCAGCCGCTTTGGCTAACACTAACAGCAGTAGATATACAGGATAACCAGAGAAAGCAGTGGCACAGAAAATCCTTTTGAAATGCACCTAGAGGCAGTTTAACCAATTCCCTTGCAACTACATTAAAAATCTTAGCTGTGATTTCTGCCCATTTACAGTATGACACCATTGGCTTCAAGAAAATTGTGCCTGGGTTAGCCTGGCGCAGTCCCACCCATGCTATGAACATTCCAAACTATTACTACTTCCATTGATTTCTGGATACATTTCTCATAAAAGAGAAGAGGAGCAAATTTCACTTATCAAGTTGAGGGAAGTGAGATTTCAAACGGGCTGGAGCTAGGTATGGCATATACTGTGAGGCATTGCACAGTGCCATAAATGGTACTTTAGGACTGTGTTTGGCCTATGAGTCTGAGCCTCCATTCCATTCCATCCCTAGAGCACCACTGACCTAAAACTGGTGTAAGGGACTAGAGTATCATACCCTATATAGCAACAAAATCTAGGATTTCTTTCTATCTATCTGCAAAGCAATTGTACTAATTATTGGAGCTATTTCTTTTTAAAGTCTCAGGGTGTGACTGTACAGCAGGGCTTAGCTCCAAATAAGCTATGCAAATTGAACTACACTAATTGCGTAGCTTATTTCAAAATAGCTTATTTCGAAACTGGGAGCATCTACACAGCCCTTATTTTGAAATAAAGCACTCTTCCTCCAATTTCCCTTACTCCTCATACAATAAGGGTTACAGGAGTCGGAGTAAAAAGTCTTCCAGCTTGACAGTGTTTCAACATTATTTCAAAATAACTGCCTGCCTTGTAGACACAGACTAAGTTATTTCAAAATAACACTAGTTATTTCAAAATAATGTTGCTTTGTAGAGGTACTCTCACACTGAAGGGAAATGATTCACTGAAGTCTAGCGATGAGGATTACAGAGCACCAAATGGTACCAATATACATGTTTTATTATCCAAATCAATTAAGAAGCATCTGTTGTGAAGTAGAACTGTGCAAAGAATGGCTAAGTAGGGAAAACGTGACTTTGAAACACTTACTTAAAACAAAGTTTAATTGTGCTTTTGCTAGTCCCCAGAAGGCAAATGTGTAGAAATGCGGCATGTTTTAAAAGAAAAGAAATAGTGGCTTGTAACAGTGGTGACAACTGACTCGTAGCACAAAACTCTTGGGACAAAATTTTCTGCTAGCATCACTCCTCTGAAGTCAGGTGGCAAGCCTAGTTTTGCTTTTTTTTTCTATGCAGATCTGGTTGCTACTGTTGCTGCTCCTGATAACTTTCCCCTGGTTCTTTCATTTCTTCATCACTAGTATCTAGCACAACAGTTTTTTATTGGCTCTTGTTCTTTGGGGTCTGGCTAGACTTGAAGGATCATCTCATCAGTTTGTGTAAATCTGCCTGAGTTCAGAGGAGCGAGGCCAGGTTACACGAGCTGGGGCTCAGACCCCTGCATTCTGGCCAGCTGTGACATTAATGTTTGCCTAAATGTTCAGCTTATGGCACCATTTACAAAACAGCAGCAAGCAGCATTTGCACAGTTCTGCATTAGAGACCAAACCCCACCCCCAGGGATAGCCAGGTAACTTCCTAACTGGATCAGGAGGAGCACTCTGTGTCATACACAAATGGTTTTGCTGACTAGAAGGAATTTTCTGTACATTTCATTTGGTATACTTCTGAATCTGTTTATACATTTCATAACATACCAAAAGCTTATAACAATTGTCTCTGCTCCTGTCTCCATGATGCTGTATTTCTGTCAGTATTTATTGTTTGTTCTATGATATGAAGAGCCATAAGGGCCATTTACTTACTTGGAATGATAAGATTATAGTCTTAAAGAAACATTTAAGAGGAAAAAGATGTTTTATTATATATTGTGAGACTTTTTTTCAATGAATACAGGTGTTCTTACCCGTTACACTGTATTACAGATGCTTTTATTAATAAAATCTATAAAAGGTGTCCATCACTTATGGTATCTGTGTTTTTTGTTTCTCTTAGCTGTGGCGTCTTTCCTATTTTGTGCTGCTTTAGCTTAAATTTTAGAATATTATAAAAAAGGCAGCATTGAAGTTGTCCATTCTGTACCTGCAAGTCAGACAGTTTTCCTTTGATGACCAAAATTAGGTTGTGGGGGAAAGAGTTAATTCTGCTGATCCATTCATAGGAAAGTGATTCTCTTCTGACTCCTGTCAACAGCAAAAGTTGCGGGTTCTTCTGCAGGTGACATATAGCAAGAGGGCAAAGGGCTTTGAAAAGCTGCTGAATTCTAAAAGGCAGAGCTGGCAGCTAGAAAAAAACCCCGATCTTGATGCAGAAACAGAGCAAATTTGATATGGAAATGAAATTAGTACTACAGGTGGAACCTCCAAAATCCAGGACTCTGTGGTCCAGCAACATCTGTGACCAACATCTGTGGTCTTTTGCTCTGTATTCACGCCTGATGACTTGACCTTGCTGGTTTTTGTCACCGTTCAGAAGGTTTCAGCAGATCAGAGAAAGTGCACAGCAACATTAGAAAGGCCAGGGACAATTTGGTTGTAGTATGAGGTGTGTTCCCATAGGATAATAAGAAAGTGTCCAGATGCTTTTGCATGAGTGAATGTCCTCTAGCCGCTTTCAAAGCTTGTTTCATTGTCTGCACAAACCTTTCAGCTAATCCATTGGTGTATGGGTGATACAGTGCTGAAGTGATGTGATGAATGCCATTATCTTGATGTTTGACAAGAAAAGGCAGCCTTGAGAGACCATCTGCATTACAATGCAGAGTGGATTTCTGATATCTGATCTCAAACGTGTGTCCAGAAAGCCACAATACCCATCGTTGCATACGACTAGCAGCCAATTGTATAATGCCTGTACGCAGACCAAAAATTGCAGTCAGAGCTCAATGGTTGGTGAGAAGTATAAAAATATTCCAAACAGGTACTGATGACATTTCCGAATCCCTAAAACAATTCCCAATGCTGCATGCTTAATTTGTACATAGTTAGTTTCTGTCTTGCTTAAAGTGCATGAAGCAAAAGCAAGTGGTCTCTCTTCTCCCAAAGACATTATGTGTGACAAGACCACTCCCACTCCATAGAAAGAGTCATCACAGGCCAACTGTGAAGGTAAGGATGGATCAAAATACGTCAGGTCCTCCGAGTTTTGCAATGCACATTTAGCCTTGTTATATGCAGCATCACAGACTTAGTCCACTTCCAGGCTTTGTTCTGGCCAAGGAGCTCATGAAGCGGTTTTAGCAGTGTGACTAACTGCGAGATAAACTTTCCATAATAGTTCAATAGTCCTAGAAATGAGTGAAGTTGAGAGGTTGAAGCCTCCACAATAGCCTTGACTTTTGCAGGGGCCTTTACGAAGGCCGGTAACATCAGTGATGTGTCCCATATATTCAACAGAGTGCTGAAAGAATGCACACTTGCCTTTGTGGATTCGTAGGCCATAGTCTCCCAGTCTTTGTGGGGCAGCCTCTAAGTTCATAAGGTGATCCTCCTCATTCCTACCAGTGACCAGGATGTTGTCAAGCTAGCACTGGACTCCTAGCAAGCCACACAAGATCTGGTCCATAGCCTATGGAACAAAGATGGTACTAGGGTTGCCAGATGGTTTAACAAAAAATACCAAACACTTCTCCACCCCCCCCCCCCAAAAAAAAATACCACAGGGAAAAAATTCTGAGAAAAAAAAAGGGGAATACCAAAGTTGTTAAGCTAAAAAAAGGGGGGGGCACTGCACCTTTAAATGACCCCGCACTCCTCACTCCTGCCGCCAGGCTTCCATCCAAGGGAAACAGGAAATACCAGACATTTCACATCTCTGGTATTTTTTTTTTAACCGGACGGGGGACCTGGATAACGGACAGTCCGGGTGAAAATGATAAAGGGTAACGATAAAGCCCTTTATATGTCATAATAGTCAACAGCTCTTGGGACTTTTCATCAACGTGCATCTGTAAATACGTTTGACTCAGATCAGTCTTGCTAAACTTTTGTGCCCCCAGCCAGGCTCACAAAAAGGTCATTGAGGCAGGGAAGAGGGTATTGCTCTGCACACAACCTGGGTTAACAGTGACCTTAAAATCTCCACAAATCCAAACAGAACCATCTTTCTTCCATATTGGAATAATTGGGGTTGTCCAGGGGCTACGGGTAACTGGTATTAGGACTCCATTTTTGACTAGGCGCTCCAGGTCCGCTTCAACTTTTGGCTTCATGGCATATGGCACAGTTCTGGCCTTCAGATATTTTGGTTGGCTGCCAGATTTAATGTTCAGTTTCACAGTGATTCCCCTAATACTTTCCAGATCCTCTCCAAAAGGAGCATATTTCTTTACTAGCTCAGTGTGACAGAGCATCTGCCCCACACTGGCCCTTTAAGGGTTAAAACCCAGCCCGGGAGAGAGGTGGAGCAGCAGAGCTGTGGAACCAGCAGCTGCAGCAGGTACTAGCTACTTCGGGCCCAGCTGAGCAAAATGTAAATAAAGGCTCCTGGAAGGGAAGAGACTGAGACTCACTCTTGCTCTAGCTGGGGAGCAGGAGGGACCTGGCTGCTAGGGAAGCTGGAAGTTTCCTGACTTAGAGTAGGCCTGGGGAAGACAGGCAGAGCTGGGGAAGATCTGGCCAGGCAAGCTCCCAGGCTGCAGTGCATGAAGCAAGGCCTGAGGCTATGAGGGCTGCAGAGAGACACCCAGGGGAGGCAAAGGCAGCAGATCCGTGCCCTTTGCCAATGATGAGTAGCCATTTCAGATTGCAGTTTGCCCCTGAGGCATGGGCTAGATGAAGACTGGCAGTGGGTCACTGAGGCAAGGTGGGCATAGGGAGTTGGGGGTTCCCAGAGGAGGAGGACCCCAGAGGGGGAGGGCACTGTGATAGGGCAGTACCCAGAAGTGGAGAATGTAGGTGACCGTGGGTGAGACACCAGCCAAAAGGGGGAGCTCCAGGGCAGAATAAGTTAATTCCTGAGTGACCAGCAGGAGGTGCCCATGGCAGTGAGGTGAGCCTGGTTATAACCAGTCAGACCTGTTTCTTCTTTAGTCATCTGGTGCACTTCTGCCCAGTTCAGCTTGATTTTCCTAAGTCATGATCTACCCATTAAGGCTCGGTAATGTTTTCCCGTAGCTCCCCTTGGCTGCAAACGGCGAACCAGAGCCAAAGGGAGCCATGAGGCTCCGTGGCTGTGGAGCCAGTAAATATACAAACCACAATGGCCAGTTAATAGGTTTCTCAGCGTGGATCTGTGGACCACTTTCAGAAACACGGTCTTAAGCAGAAGGTGCTTTCGCTTTTCTTATAGGCTGTGTCTAGACTGCATCCCTTTTCCGTAAAAGGGATGCAAATTAGACACATCACAATTGCAAATGAAGCAGGGATTTAAATCCTCCCCGCTTCATTTGCATAAACATGGCTGCTGCTTTTTTCCGGCTTGGAGCTTTGCCAGAAAAAAGCGCCAGTCTAGACAGGGATCTTTCGGAAAATAAATCCTTTTCCGAAAGATCCCTTATTCCTCTTCCTTTTTGGTCCACCAGACCTCAGACCTCTTCTTCGGCCAGGAAGCGCTTTTGAAGTGTAAAATTTCCTTTAAAAATGTTTGTATTTGTGAGCTAAAACCAACGTATTTGGGAGCTGGGAGTTGTGTCTGAATAAGGACATGCTCTCCTGCCCAGAAAGGGAGCAGAACAGTTTGTTCAGCTGGCTCCAAAGGTTGGCAGGCATCTGATGTTCAAGCAGCATGCCTGCTCAGGGACTCTGGCAGCTCCACTCAGTACAATGGATTAGGCCGCTGAAAGTGGGTCAGGCAGACTCTGTGAAGTTCCCAGGATGCAGCAGCATGTTCATCGGGTGCTTGGACAGATAGGGAGGCTGCCCCCCACCCACAGGAACTGCCCCAAATGCTGCTTCCTCAGCGCCCATTGGCCAGGGATGCCACAGCCAATGTGAGCCAGTTCTCAGGGGCGCCTGTGGGAAGAGGCGCTGCACAAACACTCTCAGGCCCTTGCTCCTACGTTAGGTCTGCAGGAGTTGAACTTAAGGCCCCTGCGAGTGGGTTGCGTACCCACCATTAGAATTGGACACGTTCAGCTAGGCACCCAGGTGAGAGCGTTCAAGCCACATTTAATGTCAAGACACAAAGGGCCAAATTGTGCCTTTTGACACAGCCCCACGAGTTACCCAAGAGGCACCCTCCTGAGGCACAAGTCCCTTCCTGCTTTGGGAGATAGCGCTCTGCCAATGGCATGTATTAGCAGAACTGATAGTATCCCCAGGCAGGTGGGCACACTGGGGCTGGAGCAAAGCGCAGTGTAGAAGTAACCTGTACAGGAGCATCAGAGGGGTTCCTATTCCTCTGCACAGACGTGTAGGCCAAGTCTCAGGCTAATCTTTATGGAACAACCCATCATTAGATAGCATGAGACTGTAAGATCAAGCAGAACAGACTCAGTCATTAGCATATTCCCCTGCATTAGTTATAAGCCAATGTTTCTTTTGTCAGATGCCAGCTGGTCTCTGTGCTCTGGAGGGAGCACTACTCACTTGCATTCATTTTAAGTGAATCCCTTTTTGAAGATGCATTTTGTTACATGCCTCAATGAGACATTTAGTGTCTTAGAAATTAAAAAAAAACTTCCCACCTTGGTACATGCTCTGTGGCTCAGTTTCCCTTCTTCTCCAGGCCCTTCAGTGGCCCACTCTGAGCTAGGCAGATTCTAGGGCTGTTTAATGATTTAGCCCCCAGGCAAAACATGATGTCTTCTCCAAGGGGGTAAATGAAAAATCCAACACAACAATCATTCAGCCACACTGGAGTCTTCAGTCCATTGCCAGACTCAATAGGCCTTCATCCCTCCTATAAAGTGACCCAGGCCTTCCTGCTTTGGATTCCTCTCCAGGGACCCCTTCACAAGCAATAATCCTCCTCATACCCCTTTGCTTGCCTTCATGGACTATTTCCTAGATCAACCCATCTTTGGGCTTTCCCCCAGCCCCTTCTGGGGCTCGCTACCTCTTTCCGGAAGAGAATGTCTCCTGAGGAAACGTTCAAATGTAAGGACATTGAGTGTAAGCCCACGGAAGAGAGCCCACTAGCTCTGTCTGCACCCCATCTGGCTCTACTACAGGAAAGTCTTTCTACAGGTGACCCTGGATGTCCTGCAAGAACTTTCCTCCCTGAAAATCTCCCCCATCAGACTAAACAGGCTCACTCAGAAACCTCAGCCTCCACTGCCTGAAGAAAATATTACCTTAGCAGAGACAGGGCTGAGACCAACCCCTTTAATGTGCCACGACCATCCTTTGATACTCCTTCACTCTCATCATCACCACTGCAGTATAGACGTTACAGGATCTTTTGGTGAGACCATTTAATCACTGACTGTACAGGTTTCTTTTCAAATAGGGCAAGTATATGAAAAAGACCACACACGCACAAGGCTGTAAAATTCATGACTGCGTACAATTCTGCCTCTTCTGAAAATCAATTATTTTATTTTAAAACCATATTTTACAACTAAGAACTGGGAAGACTACACAGCCACTTAAAACAAACTGGAAAGTACAAGTTGAGAGCAATTAACTATATAGTTATAGCTAAATATATGTACACTAAATTGTGAAATTGATAAGCAATAGAGAAGAAAATGTAGCCCCATGTAAAAGCCCTATGGAAACATTGTTTACTTCTTGTTACTAACGTGTTGCCATACAACCTAGGAGATAACGTGAATCTCAGCCAAGCTTATTAAAATCCACTTACAGCACTGTTTTCAGCTCTACTGGGTTTTCTGAGGCTTTCCACAGCAACCCATTTGTATTTATACCAGATAGTCACGTCTTGGTTATGTTTTAAAGCAGGAGGGCAGAAGTATCTTCCAACTCCTGAGAAACACAGCTGTAACTACACTGTTAGAAGGTTTGTAATTGCTTTTTCACCCTGATTTTTTCCTTACATTTTAAGGGAAAACTTCGGTGTTCAAATGTAAGGACATTGGCGCAGGGGCATGTTTTTGTTCTGTGTCCATTCAGCACCTAGCCCAAAGAGGATCTAGCCTGGGGATCCTATTTACATGCTATCACAATGCATATAATACAAATCAATAATTAATACAGGACAGGAGGTGGTTTTTCCCTATGTTCTGCACAAAGCTGATCATATAGTTGGGTCTCACTATACGGATCATTATAATTGCTAAGTTAAAGGATTCCCCCTTTTAAAATCATCCTTTGGTTCAAAAATTCTGCAGAGAACACAGAGCTGCCTCAGTAGCTACTGTTCCTCTAGAAGAGTCACAATCCAGCGAACTTCTGCAATCTGTGGCGTGCCTGACACCTTTCTGTAAGTGCAGAGAACACAAGTGAGGGAGGTGGTTAATAATTCCCTGCCAGGATACAGACAGCAGGGAGCTGCACTATTCGAGTTATCCATTCGGCATTAAAGATGTGAGCTGGGTTACACTGTCAGACTAGTGTACAGGGGACTTACTAGAAAAGCAAAAACAGAGCCTGTGGGAGAAATATGATCCCCAGTGAAGCCAATGAGAATTTCGTCAGGATTTCCTTCTGTAGTTAGAATCTAATTTTTGCGAGCACATCTAGCTATGTCTATACGTGCCAAAGGAAAAAAGGGAAAAGGAAAAATGGAGAAAACTGCAGCTTTATCCAGAAGCAAATTAAGGTTTCATGAGGCCAGAGCAACTGTGGGACCCCTTCCTCCCCTTGCACCCAGAGTCCTGTCCCCATGCCACACTTTCACTCGCAGTCCCGCCCATGGCCCTACCCTATTCTGCCCTGCCCCCCTACAGCCGCATCCCATTCCACCACAATCCACCTCATTCTGCAACCCCCATTACAGCCCCACAACCATTTTGCTCCTGTTGGCCTTCCCCACTGCGTCCCCTAGAGTGGAGCAGCTCTCTGTCTTTCTCACCTTGCCACGGCCCCAGGGCTTCTGCAGACAGTAGGAGCTCCCTGGGCTGGGTAGTGTGGATGCTCCACTTCTTACTTCAAAAAAAGGGGAGTTCTTTCAAAACAACTTCCCAGTGTAGATCACAGCCCCCAACCTTGAGACTGCATCAAGGATCTAAAGTTCCTCCATCAAGGATCTAAAGTTCCTCCAGTCCCAAGGCTGCAACCAGGGTCAGGTTACTGGGGCTTCCCCCAGCCAGTCTCACATGCCCAGCACTCCTGCCTGGGGTGGGGTCAGAGAAAGCAGGAACCCATTTTTCTTCAATTGGCTGAGGCCACTGGCTTTAGCAATCTGGAGTTGTGAATAACTGTTACATTTGAAAACTCAATTATTTGCCTAAGTAAAGTTTCTGGGGTTGATCCTTAACACATCTGGCCAATTTTTTTTGTCATGAAAACTTTTTTTTTCCACAGAAGAAAAAGTTTTTTTGAAGATATTGAACAAGTTTGTGAAAACGTCTGGGGTTTTCTTTGGAAAACCAGGAAAAAAATATAAGAAGTTTTGAGGCGGGAGGGGGTTAAAAAGATTTCTGTATAAAACAATTGGCATTTTTGAACCAGTTGTAAAGCTTAATTAAAAAGACAATGAGACCCAGTCTCAGAGGTATTGCTCCTTTCAGGTTCTGGGTCTTAGCTAGTACACTCGCTATGCAGTTGTTAATGTAATGCCGTAGTAGCACAACTAAACATTTAGCTGTCATTTTGTTTCAAATAATCAAAGACTATTCCCCTTTGAAGACTAACCCCATGTGCCATTTAATGTTATGAAGGACAGCTGTTTTTCAATCTTCTATGTGCAAGCTAGTTCTTAAATGTCCTTCAAAAGGAAGAAAATAGTGCCTATTTTCACATGGGGCTAGCTCAAAAACAGTCAACATTGTCTTTTTCTGTGAATTTAACACAGCAAAAAAAAAAAAAAAAAGAAAGAAATGATCATTTGTATTCAGACCAAAATTATAGAGAGGTACAACCCCAAGTGGAACGTTATAAGCAAGTGAAACAAGATTGTAAAGAAAATCATTGCTGCGATGCATAAAGAGACTCCGAACAGCATGAGATAAAGCCATGTATTCAGTCATGAGGTGTCAAAACCAATGCTCTCCCATTGCTGAAACTTGCTATGATCAATATAGCTAAGCAAGTGAGAGAGTAACTTAGGGTACATCTACACTGCAATGCTATTTCCGGATACCTCTGGGATCCCAAAATAGCTACCCTGTGCCTTTTGAATGCGTCCTCTATTTCCATGAGGGATAAAGGATGTTTCAAAACAGTGTGTTATTTTGAAATTTGGGCCTGTGTAGATGCGCCAAATTTCGAAATAGCTTATTTCAAAAAAGAATTGAAATAAGATACGTAATTTGCGTAGTGCAATTCGCGTATGTTATTTCAAGCAAAGGGTGCAGTGTCGACGCACCCCTAGAATTTCATTTCATCACTATCAGCATTAAGCTGCAAGTAACCACTGAAGAAGCCTTTTGTGGCTCAACTAGGTGTGTGTGTGGTGTGTGTGTGAGAGAGGGGTGGGGACAGTACTGCATGTATGAATAATCTGTAACAATTACAATTCCATGTTTCTGTCTTCTATTCAATTGAATTTCCCAGGTAGCTGGAAGTACGTATATTGGTTTCCCTGCTAGTAATGTACATGTCTTTATTTACTCTCCTGCTTAACAATAGCCCTATTTTTCCTTAAAGATTCATATGTTTGCAAAACTTTTTGAAAAACAAGGTTGTGTGGCTGCATATCACTTGCCCAGTAATTACGTAACATGGGACTTAGGGTGGGTTTTTTGTTGTTGTTGATCCATCTATTTTCAACTTGCTCTAATCTAATATGGGGTTGAATTTATCAGCTAATAGAGATCAGCGCTATTTCTGTGGTTAGGCTTGTGTTTGTTTGGCTTCTCCTTGTCCTCTGGGGACCTTGGCTTTCTCTTGTCTTCACTGGAGTCTTGATAACACAGCCCCTCCTCACTGCCGGTTGGCAAGCTGTCAAAAGTGTTTTCCTTGTTTCCTGTTTTCAGGTTCTTCTGCCCTTTGCGATTCCGATGGCAGAATGCAGCACACTTCTCCATGCAGTTGAGCCGGGTCTCCGTGGTGCACGCATACATCCCAGCAGGCACTGCCAGCACCATGGCGCACACAATGATGATGATGTGGATGAGTTTCTCCCTCTGCTCCAATTCACTGATGTCACTGCCCGTGACAAAGACAATGCATTGGCCCTTCCGGGGTGCCTGGTTCCTTAAAGTGACACACACCTCGTACTTGGTCGCTGGGAGCAAGTCGTTGACTGAGTATGTGTTGGTGCCAGGGCCAATGTAAATCATCTCCTTCTTGGAGTCATCGTACTTCCCGAAGTGGAGGGTGTACCAAGTTTCTCCGGGATTCTCAGTCACTGCATACCACTCCAGTGTAATCCCATACACTGTCTGCTTGGCAATCCTCACGTCAACATAGATATTCTCATCAGAGATCGAGGAAGAGAAAGACGAGGAAGAAGCTACCATTCTGGGAGCCTGAATTTTCAGAGAAATTATGGTAGAGGTGTTGCCAATGAAGTTGGCAGCCATGCAGGTGTAATTGCCCTCATCCATAAGGTGAGCTGAAGGAATCACCAGTTCTGATTTCATTGTATCTTCATTGATGTGTGTAGTGGACACTGGGGAGAAAAAGAGAGCAAGAGCAGACTTGTCAGTTTGTACAACTCCCCTCCAGCTGTGTCATAGGCACAATGGTACCAGACTTCTCTTCAACCCGACTGTCAGATTCTGAGATGCATAAGGATTTCTTGATAGATTAGGACATTATGACTCGAAATCCCCAACAAAAACTAACCCCAGACATAAAATGTCATGAAAATATTGGCTACTTCTTCCCTGCACTTTGCTAACCAGTTTAACTCACTGAATCATGTTCCATCTAATGGGAACAACATGACATCACGTAACAGGTGTGTGCATTGGAGAGGAGGGGAGAAATAGGTCAGGGACAGGATAGCCCACTTGTTCCTGGGAAATGCAGAACACAGGTGTCAGGACTACATTCAATATAGGTGTGCCAGGTCAGCAAAAATTTACCTAGGCCCAGACACTGAATATTACATAAGAACATAAGAACGGCCGTACTGGGTCAGACCAAAGGTCCATCTAGCCCAGTATCCTGTCTGCCGACAGAGGCCAGCACCAGGTGCCCCAGAGAGGGTGGATCGAAGACAATGATCAAGCGATTTGTCTCCTGCCATCCCTCTCCAGCCTCTGACAAACAGAGGCCAAGAACACCATTTTATCCCCTGGCTAATAGGCTTTTATGGACCTAACCTCCATGATATTATCTAGCTTCTCTTTAAACTCTATTATAGTCCTAGCCTTCACAGCCTCCTCTGGCAAGGAGTTCCACAGGTTGACTACATGCTGTGTGAAGAAGAACTTTCTTTTATTAGTTTTAAACCTGCTCCCCATTCATTTCATTTGGTGTCCTCTAGTTCTTCTATTTAGGGAACTAATAAATAACTTTTCTTCATCGGCCCTCTCCACACCACATTATTGCTAGACAGGGTGCCCAGGCTTAGGTAGATACACAACTGAGATCAACATTAGAGGAAAACATTTTCAGTTCTTTGATTGAAATCTCTTATCTCCCTAGTTCCTGGGATGGTAGTGATGGTTTACAGTATTGTAATCATATTTCTCCTGTTGTCTTACTGGTTATTATTGTAAATTTGCTCATGAGTGTGCTGGATTACTGATGTACACTCATACATAGACAAGTTTTCTAAATATAGAGGTAATCATTAAAAAAAATGGGGGGAAAGCACAAACAGTTCTTTTTATCTCCCAGGAAAAGCCTCCTCACTTCTACGTGCTCTGCAGTTCAAATGGCTTACATAAGTGATAATAAATCAAAGCAAAAGTGTTTTAATGGACACAGACATTTATTCTGGGCCAAATTCTATCATCCATTATACCAGCAAATGCAAATTTCAGCCTCAAAGGAATTTGTTGAATAAAATATGAGCAACTGGTGGGTTGCAATAGAAACTGGAAAACAATCTTTACTACCTGTTGAAAATATTTGCTCTAATCTATCTAGGTTTAGTAGTTATGGGCATATGGCAAGAGAAAAGTGTATAGAATTGATATAATATACAGCTTGTTAAGGGAAAATGAAAATGCTGATAGAACATTAAAATAAAAGCAAATCATATTCTGGGACTCATAACTAAAACTATTGAATTTAAGTGTCAGGCATTGTGGTACCACTCAGAATTCTGTGTAGAAAACATAGAAATGATCTTAGGAAAATACATAAATTGCACTCCGGAAGGCACTCAGTATGAGATGGAGTTTCATAAGGCTCTAAGCTACAGACTAAGAAAGCAGAATGGTAATGAATTTAGTACTGTGGTCTTTGGAGAAAAGGGGACCTCATTAAGAGTGACAAAATCAAAAAGGGAATAAAGCAGCCAGACTCTGTGACCTATTGTTTTATGCAAAAACCAGGGGAATATATTCTGGTTTGTAGAAAAATGCAGGGGTTTATATTAGCCATTGGAGAACAGCTGCTTTATCATCTGTACGCAAGGCCATAAGAACTTAAGAAATGTTAGCAGGAAAAAGCCAGGAAGCCCTTGGATAATGTATCTTTTTCACAGCCTTCTGTCCTTCGCCATACATATGATCCCAGTAATGTGGGCGAATGTCTCCGCTTCTCACTTTGCATATTGATTCTGAAATCCTACTTGAAATAGCTTTGCTGGACTTTGTCTCCTGACTGCTCTGTGCTGTTTCTGGCAGAAACTGCTGTTATTTCAAATAATTGTAATGGTTAGGTGTTGTATGACTCAGTGGTAGGCAAAGAACTGACTCCCACTTCTTACACGGTAAATAAAAAATAAACGCTATTGCTTACCATTAAATGCTCTCAAATGTTTTAGGCCATAGGTCCACCAGACTGCTGGGGAGGGGCTGCCTTGTACCAAGCAGGCCATAGTAACATTCGATCCTACCTGCACTGTCAGGTTGGAATCAAGGGAGGAGGTTAATGGCTTCATGCAACTGTTGAGCTCCACTTCATGAAAGAACTTTCCTGCCCTAAATTTAGGGCTTGAACAAGTTAAATAAGAATTCATCAGAATGACAGGTGGGCTAAGAGACTTGATAAACTGGACAAATCCCCTAAGGCGACAGTCACAGATCCATGGGTTATCATGTAAAGCCAGGACCGCGTTGGAAATAGCCTCCATCCTCCTCTCAGGCTGCTGGGTTTTCTGGTACACAGGCCAATTATAGAAAACATCCCTGGATATGATAGTAAGCTGATTTGTGGATAAGTCTAAGTAGGTCAGGTTGGGCAGATACCTGAGTGCATGTTCTGGAAGCACATCCAGTTTATTGTGCTTTAGATCCAATATTTTTAAAGCTGGAGTATCTTGAAATGTTGTCCATGGTACTGAACTTAACTTGTTTCCCTGCAGTCTCAGCTCTGTCAAATCCTTCAGGTATTCTAGGCTCTTCAGGTGCATAACTGTAATGTTATTGAAATTCAGCCAGAGATATTCCAAGGCACTGGCATTGGAGAAGGACCCACGAGGCAGCTCTGTTAAATGAGAGTTTTCTATTCTAATTTTTTTGATGTCTTGTGGAATGTCTCCAGGTATCTTTCTCAAGGATGTAGACATGCACAGCAAACTCCTAGAAAGAAAACCAGTAAAACTTTAGCTAACGCACTGCACTCATGGCTAGCAAACTGCTCTACCTCATATGTATAAAGGGTACTGGAAGAATTATAAACAGGACACTTCCATAAGCAATGCAACATGGTTGATTTCCCCCTCCCTGCAAAAGAAAAAAAGTATCCCAATAAAAATGTATTTTGTATCCAAACTAGCGATACTCAGAAATGCTAGAGCTATCCCCAACATGCAGCCATCTATTCCTGGCCAATATTCACAAGACTGCCCAGTCCATACTAGAATCTCCAAACAATTCTTCTGCAGAATATCAATAAGATGCCAAGATTTCTTACCTTCCAAAGCTGTCACTGGAGCAGGAGCATCCTATAACACAAGAAGAAAGAGCTGGGTTTATCTTGTAAAAGGACAGAAGAAGAAAAATGATGCGACAAATGGAGTCCATATTCTCCTTTAAGAAAGCACGGGGGTTGTACCAGACATGCCAGTAGCTTCCAACGACCAAATCCTATTAGCCATAATCTTCCTTGACGCAGGAGTAAGCCCTGCTGGAAACCACACCATAAGGGATACATGTAGCATGGCTAATTTTCTGGTTCCAATCTCCAAATTCACCCATGGGACCAAGTGAAAATATTAATATCTCCTGGGCAATATCCCCTTTGACAAATGACATGGTGAAGTGAATATGATTTAAAGTGACTGATAATATTTAGACAAAACATCTTTTACTGAAACATTTAAAAGTAGCCGAAATCTAACAGCTTCTGTTTCTCTCTACACAGAAATGTTTAGCTAATTAAATTTAGCGTGCTTTCCAGAACTAAAATGATGTTCCTCTGAATAGAAACATCACATCAAAGGTGAGCTTTTATCCCCTTTGCCCAGACTTAGGGTACTTCTACACCGCAACACTATTTCAAAATAACTAGCAGTATTCCAAAATAACTTAGTCTGCGTCTACACAGCAGGCAGTTATTTTGAAATAATGTCTAAGTACTATCAAAATGGAGGACTCCTGTAACCCTCATTGTATGAGGAGTAAGGGAAGTCGGAGAAAGAGTGCTCTAGTTTGAAATAAGTGCGGTGTAAACGCTCCCTATTTCAAAATAAGCTACGCAATTGATCTAGCTCAATTTTGCATGACTCATTTCGAGTTAAGCCCTGCAGTGCAGATCCATGAATAGTTCCAATTAAATGAATGGAACTATTTGCAGAAGAAGGTACTAGGCCATATGGGCAAGAATCAGTCCTTAAATGTCATCATTCTTGCAGGAAAACTTGAATGTCACACTGTTTTTCCTGAAACAAAAGGGCTATTACAGACGGAGATGGCAGACGCAGAAGGTGGGGTGTGAGCTAGTGCCCCTGCTATGGTTATATTGTTGGGAGCCACTGATCTATGCTCCCACCTCATGTGTTATTTTTAAGTGAATTGTTTCAGCTGCTCATGGTGGGCAGGGCTCTGCAACTTCTAGAGGTGAAGATGAGAGCAGGGCCAAAGAGGCCAGAGCAGCCAGAATGGCACTCAAGATCAAGTCAGGAGCGGCTACCCTCATGGAGAGAGAGGCTGTCTACTAAGACACCCCCTTAGCCTGCTCCCTCCCACGCTTCAGTATTTCTCACTCCCCAAGCAGAGCACCCACTCTGCTCTCTGTCTATACCTGATACCCACCTCCCCCTCAGTCCCTGCCTCCACCCAGCCCTCATGCAGAATACCCAGACCAAGTCCCTGAAACCACCTCCCATGCCCCGACTGCCCCATCTTTTATGGTTACCTTTGCTTCACTGTGCATCTTCACTCCATTGCAAGCCAGTGTCTGCTGTCTCTGGTTAAGGGTCCGATGAGGGAAGAGCCCTATGGTCTTTCCTCTCGGCTCATTGTCAAACAGGTGTAAGAAAACAGCTTGTGGCCACTTCGGCGTGTGCCGGGCAATGCACTGAGCTAAGGCCTAATTATTGGGCAAGGGATCATTTTCAACTTCACCTTTATTTTGAAGTCTAGGATTTCAAATCTATTCCATTCCATAGGCCTCCCACAGGACGTGGGCCCCACCCTTTAAAAGTCCCAGTCCACGTGCACATTTAAAAAATATGTCTGTGGTGAGGGGCTGAAGAATGACAAGTCATAAGAATTCATTGTTATATTGGTCAGCCTTTTCCTGACACTTTCAGAATGAAGTATCTGTGTTCTCCTGAGGACATCTAGTGTGCACAGTCCTTATTACAACTAACAGCAGGCAGCACTGTCAATGGAAAAGAGATTAGCTATGCAACCAATCGGCATGGAGCTGGGTCACACATTGAGATTAGAGCGAACCTACTTAACCTATAACCTTACGAGATCAGGATAGAAAGGTATTTATAGTTTTCCCCTTGCAGATTTGACTTAAACATGGTTTTCAGGTATTGCTTAATAGCACTGCACTTGTCATCACTGTAAACATAGTGTCTGATCCTGCAGCTTTTTAAATGTCACTGGGGGTTGGGCATTCAATTTCAATGGGCAACAGATCAGCTCTGTAGATTGTAATATTAGAGCAACCACATAATCTTTTTCACTGGGTGTGCTCAGTGATTTATGGCATAAACCTAACATCTAGGTTGCATGACGGTTCCTCTCAGGCTACGTCATGAGCTAATATATAATAAGTATTTAATGTCCATTGCATTGTACACCCAGTTATACCCTATGGCATGGAACTTTGCCATTTTTCAATGGAAATGACATATATTTTTACATATCAATAAGTCATTATGGAAGGGAATTAATGTAGGAGAAAGGCACAAACAGCTCTAAACCCTCCATAACACCACATTTTTGGTCAAATCTTGCCAATGCTTACTACCGAGGGTAGTTCTAATTCCAAAGAATAGTCCCATTGACCTCGTAAATACTCCACTCAGTATTAAATATCTGCAAAATCATGCCCCAAGAGTCAAATCCTCTGCTTACTCCTACATGGCATTAAGGAGAAAGGATGATACAGTTATAAGTTCTGGTACATTGGTGCCAATCAAAGGTAACTCCAGGAGAGATACACTGGTGTAAAACCTGTGTCCAGGAAGAGCAAAACAAGCCCATTTCTGTCTGGAAATATTAATCTAGTGCAGAGAGAATATTCACAAAAAATTCAACACACAAGTACAGCTCTGCAAAACAGCTGAGATGTTTTATAAAAATAACCAGACAACTAAAGATTAATGGTGTTCCTGCTCCTTTTGCCCTCTCTCACAGGAGTAGTGATGGGTCTTTTCACATAAGTAAAATGAGGAAGATTTGGCCCTGTGGCATCATCCCTCTTCTGGAGGGGATAGGGGAAAACTGAACAAAAAAATTCTGACCAGTAATTTGAAAAGTTATTCTACCTCAGGACTTGACATAGCTTGCTGAGCATGTTTGCACAGATATTACTGTGATAAGCACTTTGGAAATCCTGATAGACTGAGATCGATTCCAGCATTTAGGAATAGTGGCAGCCTGGAACATAATTTAATGGTAGTAGTGAGAAATATGGACTGTGAACCTCAGCTAGTGTAAATCAGTGTCACTCCATTAAAGTCACCAGGGTGACACTGATTTACGCCAGCAAAAGGATCTGGCCTTAAAGTCTATTTTTAAAATCACTTTTATAAGCCTGGATATTGCTGCCCCAAAGTGTGAATAGAATTCAAATCAGTCTTTTCTTTTTTTCCTGGTGATGGTGATTTCAGCCCCAGTTGCAGCTATTTCATGAGGAATTTATCATGCTACAGGAAAATAGAAACTGCGCCCCGTGTACTAGAAAGAAGGGCTTTGTGCTGGTGTTGAATTTGTTGGTGCGAATAGGACTGTTGGGACCCAGTCGAAGAAGGGGCCCATGGATCTGCCTTTATGCTGTGCGACAGCTGAGGTGTCAGCATTCAGATGAGGTTAAAACCAGCGTCCTGGACACTTGACATCATTAAAGATCACACAGGATTATTATTCCTTAGCATATGTCTACACACTGTGCATCCACACTAAAAGCCTTTATTTCAAAATAATGTTGAGCTGGAGGGCATCTTACTCCAACTCCTGGAAACCCTCATTTCACAAGAAATAAGGAAAGTCAAAAGGAGAGTGTTCTTCTTTCGGCTTCCTGCTGTGTAGATAGCGCCAAAAGCCAAATTAAGCTATTTTGACTTAAGCTACACAAGTGACTCAAGTGGCAATGCTTGAAAGTTTTAAACCATTGGAAAACCTAAGACTATTATATCTCTATATGCTCAGGGGAGATGTGGAAAGAAGGCCTCCAGTGGACCCACATGAGGGAAGGGTCATAAATTAGGACTCACTATATTTGAGATCCACGATGAAAATGCTAGCAAGTTATGGAGTATAGCTACTTATAACATCTCCATAAACAGTAATCATGTTGCTTTTTCTTGGACAGACAAAACATAATGTGAGAGGGTCAAAAAATGTAGCTGTTAACTTTCAGAATAACGACTAACTAGTAAACCATGCCCAGCTTTAGGCTGTTTCGCCAAAAGTAAATTCATCCATTTAAATAAATACATTAAAAACAAAAAAACAGAACTGCCACCTCTCTAGTCTAGTTTCTTGGCCCATTACTTCTGACCACTCTAAGCCTAATGCACAAAGAAGCCAGAAGATGCCTCTTCAAACTATTGTTCCCATCTTTTGTAGCAAACTTTATAGTAAAACAATAACACCTCAATAATTAAGATTAATAGTAGTATACTGTATAGCAGACAATTTTTCTAAGTCATCTACAAGCTGCATATATACTCATGAGGACAATTGAGAAACTTATGCTTAATATAATATTGTCGCTGAAGTGATCTGTTGGCCCCAGATTCAAGCTTGAACAAGTACTGCATCCATATTCTCAAAGATAAATCTTTACATAGGACTATTGTCAATTCAGAATAGCTGCAGCCAGCCAAAGGTTATGTCTAGATCTGGAAGTGTCATTTCTAATATGAGGAGACATACCTACGTTGGCACTGATCAGATTTGCACACTGAAAATAGAAGTGTTGCCACAGCAGTATAAGCAGCAGCAGGGCCCCAAGTATATTCGTAGTGTCTCAGAAGGGTACATAGTCAAGGCAGCTTACCTTGCTTGGTTAAAACGAATAGAGGTATGTCTCCTTGGGCTGGAATTAACAGCTCCATCTTGAAGTATACATGGACCCTATTCATCTGGAATAAATGTTCACTCCTTGAAATACAGAGAAATTCACCAAAATAATTCCACTGCTATTGAACCTGTCGAGTATATTGGCTCCATAGAAACAATCACTACTATTTGTATCTTACAATATATTTTAGAAATGTGCATCTGTCTGTCCATCAGTGAGTCCGTTTGTTCAAGAACGCCTCCTAACTGGTAAGCGCTAGGACCACCACATTTCATGTGCAGCTTCCTCTTATCATAACTTAAAGCAAGGTCAGGTTTTGGTTGTGCCAAGACAATGGGATGTGCCTAGAATTTGACTGTTTCTCATCAAATGGAAAGGGAGAAGTCTGATAAGTGGGACAGTTTTACTGTAGAATGACCTCAGGGGACAGCAAGGGACCAGAGCTAGGGACCAGGACAGCGATAACCCCATTGGGACAGCAGGGAGCACGGGGTAGAGAAAAAAACAGCTATGTACTATCTGTTTCAGAAAGTTTGTGTGTCAGTTTGACTGTCCCCCCATTCTGGGGTCATGTACCCCTCCCCCAACTGTGCCCACTTCAGTGGCCATGGACAGGGACTTCTCACCTGACCCCAAACTTCTGTGGTGAGAGAGGGCTGGGGTTGTCCTCTCTCCACAGGGCAGCCTGCATCCTGAACCCCTCATCCCCAGCCTCACCCCGGAACAATGATTTAAATGAAGAAAAACAAATCTTCTTTGAGTTTAAGGACCCGAGAAAAGCCGGGTAAATCTTCTAGTCACAATATATTGGAAATAATTCTTTTTTCATGCATGAGGTATATTTCTTTAACAGGTATCTGTGTGAGCACTGTTCAAGTTGAGCAAAGGACAGATTTTCTAGTCAAATTAGCTCAATGGATCAAGGTCTACTCTGACTTCCAGACTGTGCAATCTGATTGGCCCAAATTATTCTGTTTAGATACTGACATTTCTTTATAGATTAGTGTCAATGTAGAGCACTTGGCTACATATTCTTCACAGAGCCCCACAGGCAGAATTACCATTGCGGGAGTGCTTTAATCATCCTGCTACTTAGAATATAAGCATTTGGGGTGGGGGACCGACTGTTTGTTCTGTGTTCATACAATTCATACCTAGCTTATGGGGCTTGTCCAGAATACAAATACCGTGCCTGAAATGCTTGAGGACATCTTCCCCTGTGGGTTGAGTGGTTTAGGATGACTATTATTTGTTCTTGTCCACTTAAAAGTGTAATACCACCAATTAACAATGAGTAGTGACATACTGTCTCTAGAGAACTGAACTTTTGGGAGGGTCTAGAGTATTTATAAATAATTTCAGTCCTTGAAATATTATTCCCTTTTGAGTGAATTTTCAGTACACTGAGGATTATAGCTATAAATCAAATTCCATTACAATCAATGGGAGTTGTGTGACTGAGGTATTAGACACCACTGTGTAAATGTAAGGGGATGGCACTTTTTATCTTGAAGGTATTTGTATGAATGCCACATGCAAAAACATTTTTATAAAAGGGACATTGGAAATAGAATCAAATGGTGATAGGTTTATTTTTCTTGTTCAAGAAGAAAAATAAATAGCCATTTACATGTTTACGTGTTTCTTTTTTAAAATGTCCTATGTATCTACTACTCAGTATGAAATGTTAACACCCAAAGGACAGCTTTTCAAAACTATTTAGGCACCTAAATATGCGTATAGTGGGATTTTCAAAAATGCCTAAACGCATTAGGATTCTAATCCCCATTGACTTGAAAATCTCGCAAAGCATCTATCAGAATCTTTAGTTGCCAATAAAATCTGGCACATAACCTTCAAATTGTACTAGTTCTGTGGAAAATCAGTTTACATAACAGTTTGAAATTTAAATAATAATTTAGACAGCATTGGAGGTTTTTCTAATTTATATCACAAGATAGAAAAGACATATAATCTCAGTCTATCTCTTACTTCTGTAATTCACTTCTATGAAACAAAGATATATTTGTTTTAGAGTAAAAAAAGTTCAGTTGTTGATACTTATATGACTCCAGTGAGACAATTAGAAAGCCAAAACCACACAAAAATGCACACACTGTTTTAGACCTCTGTTTATTCAAAAGCAAAGTGTAAAATGTGTTTTTACATTTTGAAACACTCAACGCATTCATGATGAATATTATAGGCTGCAATATTTATTTCCCAATCAGTCATGTATTAACAATATTGTGGCCCAAATGATATCTTCGGAAAAAATACTGTTTATACTTCCCAAATACACTATTTCTTCAGTAGTGAAATGCAAAGTGTGAGGACCCTTAGTAATACACGAAGATCACAATCACCTATCACCACCAGCAACCTAAGGAAAACTGCTTCTGCTCACGGTAGTGAGGAGATCTAAATCACATGACACATGACGCTGGTGAGCAGTTGAGAATATAAATGCATGTCTTGCAGTCTAGTCCTGTAACCCCTTACTTACATGAGTAGTTCCTTTGGTCTCCTCAGCTGTACATGCTACTTGTATCAGGAACATTTAGGATATTCTGGCCTTGATTCTTAAGGGACAGATTATCCATTCATTTACAGTACACCAGTGGTCACCAACCAGTAGATTGGGATCTACTGGTAGATCTTGGGACCTCTTACAGGTGATCATGTCAGGTTTGTCCAGGGGGCTATTCAGTGCCAGCACTTCATCTGCCCCTCTAAGCACTGCTGTGTTGCTCCTGCCGTCTACTTTGGAGGTGCTCCCCACTCCCGGGAGCCTCCTGCTTGCTGTGCAGGGCACAAGAAGATAAGGAGGGGGCAGTGATGTCAGGGTGCCCTTTCCTCTCCCTGTACCCCATCTCCACAGAGCAGAGGAGAGCAGGGATGGAGAGAGTTTGCTGGCTGCTTTTGGGAGTAGTGCAGGGCCAGGGTAAGGGTGAGCCTGTCTTAGCCCCCTGCATCACCACCCAGAAGTCACCTGTAGACCCTGCATCTGAACCCTGGCCCCAGTCCTGAACCCCTCCTACACCCCAAACTCCCTCCAGAGCCAGCACCCTGAGTCCCCTCCTGCACCTCAACTCTCTGCCCCTGCCTCAGCTTAGAACCCCTCCCACACTCCAAATCCTTTAGCCCAAGATCACGTGTCTGTATCCCCTCCCCATCCCTCTGCCCCCAGTCTGATAAAAGTAAGTGAAGATGGGGAAGGGAGGGAGGGAGCGGGGGTGGGGCACTGGAGAAGGGGAGGGAAGGAGGCAGGGCAAGGTTGTTTGGGTTTGAAGTAGATCCTGCATTGCACTTAAATTCAAAAAGTGATCTTATGCTTAAAAAGGTTGGAGACCACTGCAATACAATAGGCCACTCTGATGATTTCAGTGGAGTTACTCCAGACTGAAGTCACTTCATATTGACACTGATGTAAAGTAGAGCAGAATCTGTCTCAGTAAAATTAAATGATTTGCCAAATATTGTATCGTAGATAATCTCATTATACAAAAACCCATTTACTGCAAGAATATTTTAGCATTCCCTTTGTGAAACATCCAAAGCCACCATTTGAAACCTAATATGTACAAATAACACCAACTAATCTGCCATGCTGAATTACTAACCTGACATTGCAAAACATTAGTGGTAAACAGAAATCTGTGCGGGATGTGGCATTATGCATTAAATACATACTTACAAAATGTGTTCCCTTCTGACAGATTCTCCCATTCCAAAAGAGGTTATCTACCATTAAATTAGCAAATATAGGGCAACAGAACAGGCAATCGCTTTCAGACTGGTCAAAACTTTTTCAGGTCACCTATTTCAAGTGTCCGGGCTGGGATCATATTTACTCATTCTTCTAGAAGGGCAATTATTCAGAGATAATTGAAATCCTGTTCTGCAAGTAGATCGTTGCAACATCTGAATGGTCATCCCTTCCAACTAGAGCATTTTATGAATCCATGCATTACGTGAACATATATAATATGACTTCAGATCATGACAAATACATTTATAAATACATATTAAAATATCACTCAAAAGAATAAGACTTCCACAGCTACCATTGCCTACCATCTTCAGCATCACTTGGTAGAACGTATAATTTTCATCGTAAGGTGCCCTGAAGAACATCTATTAAAAAGTGAAAGGCATTATAAAGCATTTTCATGTTAGGGACTGCAGTGGAAATATTATTCAAATGGTGAATGTTGGGGCAGCTTCACTAGTGATGTTCAGATATGTGTTGAGTAGCCAATTAGAAGTTTTACCACTGTCTCATCTAATCCTGCTCAGAGCAGGTGTAATGACATTAAAACAAAATGCACATGTTTGCCCGAGACAAAATTGTTCCCACAGGAATGGAACAGCAGTGGTGGCCAGGCAGCTCTGGGAGACATTCCAAAAAGATCTAATGTGGCTAAAGCCCTGGGTTGCATCCACATTAACATGGTAACAAAGCATGTAAAATTATAATATTATAATATTTATCCAATCATGATTTCAATTAACAAAGTCATTAAACAAACAATACCAACCACAGCAATGATGGAAAATTATTGTCAAACATAGTACTTACATACAGCACTAGATGATAGTTCTTGTAAATCAGAGCTGGCCCAGTTCAAGCCATAGTATCACAAAAAAGCTCAGGCCCCTGAGTCCTTAAGTATGAATTGTTTTCATCTTGATTGCTACTCTTCACTGTTTTTCCTCAAATCAGGATATTGATGTAATAATACATTATGCTTGGTCACATTTTACAGTTATAGTATTTGCATTTTATAGTCTATTAAGCATCAAGCTGGGTATTTTCACACACCCTTTTAATTGCGTGGGGAATACCAAATGAATCTATGAATCTTCACTTTCGCAGTTCAATTTCTATTATCATTAGAAACAACTTCAGTGTTTGTCATTCTACAAGGATTCAACATAGTTGATATTAATATATTTAGTGTATACCCAGCCAGATATTAAAACAGAATTATACAAGAATGTAGTCAACATCATCACTTAATAGTCTTATATTCAATTAGAAGACTTCATTGTGTCGAAGGAATAATATCCCAGGGGGTTTAGTGGACAATCAGAAATCTTTTGCGGCTATGTGACTAGATGCATCTCAGCAAACAAAACAGTGCAAAATCTGCTGAGTATAATCAGTCTTCTCACATTGCTTTCTGGAACATGTTGGGGTACATTACTACTGACATATTGACCTGCAATAGCGTATGCTGGTGTATGACCTGCAGAATACAGAGTCATATGCATTTGTGTGTGCATGTGTATCTAACATGCCTAGTACTATCAGCAGAAGTACTCATTGGGTTGCCCCTCTGTCTTTGGTATTGCTTCTGAGTCCACGCTAGATCGTGCAGACAGCAGCCTGTTCGACTCATCTGGGGTGTGCCTAGTCAAGTATTCTCCTTCCACTCCTTTAGTTTTGGCCCCTGGAGATAGACTTTCAAATGTGACATAGGACTCCTGAACTTCTTTGGGCTTCCGGACAAAGCATTTTTTGCAACGCCTTTTCAATGCCCCACAGCAGACCACTAGAGTCAGAGGAACAGCAATGACACAGGCCACACTGATCACCACCACGTTAATGAGTTTTTGAGTTCCACCTGCACTGGCAACTTCATCTGTGGAAAATATGATGCATTGTTCCTTTCTGGGGATCAGCCCTTTTACACAGACACACACTATGTACTTGGTCTTTGGCATCAACCCATCAATGGTGATCTTCATCTTACCTGGCTCCACACTGATTCTGCGCATGTCCCTCTCTCCAAAAATGGCATAAAGGACGCTGAATATGGTTGTGTTCTTTGCCTGCGGAGCTTTCCAGGCTAATGAGACACTTTGATCCGTGTCTCCTATCACTCTGACAGACCTTACTATACGCTCTGGCTCCTGTTGACCAGTGGGTAGATTTGATAGAAGATTTCCTGGATTGTTATTCTGCTCCTTAACCATATTCTGTGCCTCGTTCTGGAACCCTACAGTCTCTTCTGTGTTAACACGAACGGGTCTGGCACCTAGGGTAGGTGAAGTTGAGGTTGTGATAACGTACCTAGCCACCAGTCTGTCATTGTAAGCAGCTGCTTCCATCCCGCTCACCTTCCCATTCCATACTCCTTTAGAGTTAGCATTAGGGTCATCAGTACCTTCTGAGTCTGTGATGATGAGAGATATGAAAGCCTCTGTAGCCCCTAGGAAGTTCTTTGCTTTACAGATGTACTCTCCAGAATCCAGATAGGAGACTACAGGCAAGCCTAGAATGGACCAGCTCATTCCATCACTCGAAATTTCCTGGTGCACTAAAAAAAAATCAGACATGGATATAATGGAAAATATTAAGAAGATTGATTCAGCAAAATTACTATTATACATATCAGAATGATCTTTTTTGTTAACCAAAATATTATGAAATCAAAATAAACCTAAAGAAAGGTTATTAGCTGTTAGACTATGATCAAATTCACATTCGTAGAGCTCATTCATCCATATACCCTCCTTCAAAAAGTCAGGATGAAGCGACAATTGGAAAACAAAATAGGAAAGATTTTTCTATCCTTGAAAAATATATACAAAACACTGCAAGCATGTGCAGGAATGAGAGTGAGACGTTTGTGTTTGGAAGAGTCAATATACTTTTTTACTTATGGATCACATGAAAGAAAATTACTGCTCAAGAGGAGACATTCTTCCAAGATGCACATATGGCAATTCCTAGAATGAATGAACAAGACAGAAATGTCTCAGAAATAATTTGTTGTTTACTGTAGAATTAAGGTGAATATTTGGACCATGTTACGTATTGAGCACCTTACAAAAATTTAATCATGATAAGATCCAGCCTTTTGGAGCAGAAATCTTGCTAATGAAAAATGAATCAAACCAAACAAAAAAAATTAAAGGTTTTGCACTTTACAAGTTAAGTATTTATTGAGCATGGACATTCAACAGAAAATTTCCAAACTTCGTGTGATAATTCTACATCACTCTTCCAGCTAGAAGGAGAGCCACTTTTCCTTTCATTCTTTCAGAAAAGTTAATATTTCAAGCGGTCATTTTATAGTGTTCATGAAGAAACACCATCACTGGGAGGTACTGTATCTTTTCAGACTACTCTTAACTGAAAATTTGTAAAGCCATGTTTAATATGTCACAAAACATATACATCTTATAGAATCATAGAATCATAGATCTGAAAGAGACCTCGGGAGGTCATCAAGTCCATCCCCTGCCCAAGGCAGAACCAATCCCAACTAAATCAACCCAGCCAGGGCTTTGTCAAGCTGAGACTTAAAAACTTCTAGGGATGGAGATTCCACCACCTCCTTAGGTAACCCATTCCAGTGCTTCACCACCCTCCTAGGGAAATAGTTTTTCCTAATATCCAACCTAGACCTCCCCCACTATAACTTGAGACCATTGCTTCTTGTTCTGCCATCAGTCACTATAGTGAACAGCCTTTCTCCATCCTCTTTGGAACCTCCCTTCAGGAAGTTGAAGGCTACTCTTGACTGTAGCTAGAGTAAACTTAAAATATGTTTTCTGAAATGCATTCTTTATTTTGCAGAGAAGGAATTTTTGTTTGTTTTTAATTTAGGAGGCATGTTTTCAGAATTATATGTAGGCATTATTGCATTGCATCACATCATGCAAAACAGAGTAATGGCTTGTGAAGATCACTAAAAAGGACTTGCATTGCAATTGGTTTTATAGCTGTGAAAAAATACCCATTCCCTGCTTCTGTGGTACTGAAGAATCTCATCACACTTTAAGGACACATGACACATCTATTAATTTTTTTAGCTCTTATAAGAAAAGTATTTAATAGGTTGGACCAATGAACTAATAACATTCAGGGTATCACAGTTAACTCTCTGAATTTGTACCCTTAGGGAGAAATTTGCTTCAATTACATGAATAACAAAACCCTTTATGACTTGAATGGGTTTAGAAATGCACCCTTTATTTTCAGATTCCGGAAATCTGTGCCCACCCACATGCCATCTCTTGTTGTTCTCTTTAGAGACCAAATCTTCATTCAGATGACATCAGATCCAGCCCTTCTTGTGAAAGGAAGATCACCATGATGTGGAGATTTAAAGGGAAAAATGACAATTCATCAGAAGTGAAATGTTTGCAGAAATATGTTCATTTCAACTGCATTTTTTAAAAATGGGGGAAAAGCCTTTGGATCTTTTTGAAATGAAAAAAAATCAATTTCCCATTTTGAAAGGACTTTTTGTTTCAATTGTTTTTAATATTTTTTTAAAAAAGTCAAAATTAGAATGAAACATTTTAATCAACTCAAAATACATTTTGGGGAGGAGGTCTGTTTTGTAGGAAATATTGAAATGTGATCATTTTTGTCCATTTTGAAATAGAAAAATGTCAAAATTGCAGACTTCTCTGAGAAATGAAAAATCTTGTTCTGGCCCAACGCCAATTGAGAGTCATTTCCATTTTGAGAGTGATACTAATGAGATACTGTATTCTATACTTTATAATCTTCCTTATTGCTTATATTTCCGATATCCATTACAAGTTTTAGTGACTTTTTCCTCTTAATATTTGTTCCATTATCTTAAAAGGGGGTTCATTATTGCTCCAGTCTCCACATCACCTGCAAATTTGATCTTGGTTGAATTGACATCAAAGAAATATTTGACAGAGATTTATTAACTGTTTTGACAGCAGTTCAACGTTACAGACACGTGAAAGCACGCAACGAAGCCTCAGGAAGCTCACAAAGGCTATGTCTACACTGCACACATATTTTGGAATAAGGTATTCTGAAAGAAATACTCCAAAATAGCTTATTTAGCATGTACTCTACAGGGCAGCCTGGAAATTAGTCCGAGGCAGGCTTCCCTAATGTGGACGCACAATGTCAATTTAGAAGCACTAGGGAGTAATTACTTTGAATGGTCTGGGGGAGGAGCTATTTTGAAATAGCTGTGGGGAGCATCCGCACTACTGCTATTCCAAAATAGCTATTTCAGAAGAGGTGTTATTCCTCTTGGAATGAAATTTACAGAATCTGGAATAAGCTGCCCATTATTTCAATATTATTTCAAAATAACGGAATTGCTGTGTAGACGCTCGCAAAGTTCTTTCGGAATAATGTTGCTATGTAGGTGCACCCAAACTAGGGGGTATTTATAGGAAGATTGCTTAATATGTAATTAAAACTAATTTGAAAGTGCCTCTTCTTTTTGCTGCACACGCTAACAAAGCACCTAAAATTACTTTACAGAGAACTGCCTGTGATCCTCAACTGCAGTGCATTTGTTGTGAAACAAAGAAAACATGGCCTGTGTTTCACAGGACAGTTCTAATATGAACATTAATATATGCACACTGAGGTGTAGGTTAGTTGTATGAGTCTTCAGAAAAAAATCACATAAATACTGTAGAGCAGGGCTACTTAACACGCAGCCTGCGGGCCACATTCAGTCTGCGGCCCATTTGTTTGTGGCCTGCGGTGGGGTTTGGGTTTACATGGGGCTCAACATGTGGCCCGCGGGTAGGATCCTTTGAACATGGCCTCCACTGGGAACATGCTCCACAACGGCGAGTCAATATAATGGTCTTCTGTTGATATGCATTTTAGTAGGTAAATTCCTGGACTGTCATTGCTCATTAAAAGTGCTGTCATGTGGGTGGAAATCAGATAAATATTGCATTTTATTAATATCAGCAGAACTGACTTAAATGGGGCCTGCGTGTTGTGTAGTCTTGCCTTAATCTATGAAAGAAGCTATTTGCATATATTTGCATATATTTGCATGTATATACAACCACACTTACGTTGCGGCCCTCAGCATGTGCTGTGAGTATCATTGTGGCCCCCAAGGCTTCCAAAGTTGAGTAGCCTTGCTGTAGAGAGTTACAATGTTAACATGCTCCTCTTGCTAGACTCCTATTTTCTTATTCATCATGAGGCATCTACAGTAGTTTTATTTATCTGGAAAAGCTGAATCTGATATTTGCTCCAGGGTGTGCAGAAAACACAAGCCAGCTTTCCAGTCACAAAGTGTGAAATAAATAGCCAGAACCTACCTGTGCCATTGAGTTGATTGCCATCAGCCCGTCTCCAGCTGAGTTCAGGAATGGGTACCCCTGTAGTGCCACATCGGAGTAACACAGTGCTGCCCAGGATGGTCTTTACTTTGGCTACAGAAGTATGCACAACCGGGCTTTGACATTTTCTTAGTTCAACTTGACTGAAGAAGACTCCAGCAAGACTCCGTGGGGCAAAACATTTCAGTCTTGGCTCTATAAAGGCTATGTTAGGAGACTGGAAGTTTAGGAAATGGACCATTTCGTACAGACTGCAGTCACACACCCACGGGTTGTCCTGCAAACCTAGCAAAAGAAATCATGACCATTATTAATCATTCTGCCACTAACATTTCCATTGCTACTCTTCATTTTGTATTTTTAATGGCTACAGGATAACTGGCTTATAATCTGCTTCAAACTAGGCTTTACATATGGAATATAGCCTTGGAGGCCAGAAACCAGTGTCATAATCCTCACCATATGGCTCGGACCACTCCTAGCCTTACTTACGCTACTGGTAACTTGGTGCTAACACTGTTTTTTGAAGTGTTTTGACACGTGAATGAAATGGTATTGTGGCACTGCAAAGTAGAATTATCATACAATCAAAACAGGTTGTTAGACGGAGACAATAGCCTATCCTTAGTTAAGAGGGCAATCAGCTTCCATATCTTTGCCTTGAAAATTGTCCGGAAAATCGCCACATTTATTGTGAAAGCAGAGGCTTTGTGTGAAGTTTGGAGAGCATTTGTCCTGCTGTCTTTGAGTTGCTCTAGTTTGAAATTTTTACTTTTGTTTAAAGTTGCTTTGTTGCCCGTTAGCTCACTTTCAGATTTTCCACACAGTTATATTTAGGGGGAAATTTATGTGCCATCTATATTTGAAGAAAATAGGTGACAAGAAATCATGCCGTTATTAGAGTTTTTGTTGCAAATAGTTTGAGAGAGAGGCCTTCCTCATAAATTTCAAATGATGTGAATGAGAAATGTGTGCCACTCACTTCAGTGGAAGCAGGAGCAAGTACTAGATAAATCTATAAGCACTTGCCGCTTGACTGTGGCTCCTTTTAAAATGACAGAAGTCCCTTCCTTGAGATCTTTAATAGAAAGACCTCTGTGTTTAGAGCTGTAGGACAAGGTTCTAGTGCAGATGTTTGCGCTTTGTGTTACAAAAGCGACAACCATTCTATATTGAATGCAGCCGTAGTCCCACTGTATGATTGATTTAACCCTTTTATGTCACAAAAAGACAGCAAGCTCTTCATGCTTTCACATATTTCAGATTATTAATCTCATAGGCAATGAGAGTCAATGAAGTAAGATTAAATAACTTCAATTTTACTCCTTTTCCAGCTTCACGAGAGGTCTAATTTTGATTCATGTCCCTCTGCCCAAAGAAATCATATTATACCACAACTACTATACATGAATGGATTTTAATAGTATCCATGAGGGAAAAAATTAGATATCAAAATCACAATAAAAATAATGCATATCCATGAATCAGAGTAAATGTTGTTATATTGTGATAAATTATATATTTCTTTACCCCTGAAAATAATTATTTGATTGTTTATTATGCAGGTAATGTACAGTTCAGTCCTTAGCTTCATTTCTTTGCTTTTAAATGCTTGGACTTGGCAAAGCAAGTGACAGGTGTATACATTCCTGTCACTTAATAACCTTAACTGGCTTTAAAATAAAGCTCTTTGACTTTGTTTGCTTCAGAATTAAACATATTTTATTACTCAAAAAATGATAATGTTAGAAAAATAATCACTTTGAGATGTTTAATGGTTCAGTTCAAAGGAAGCGTCCCTAATTCAGGAGAATATGTAAGCACATATTTAACTTTAAAGTTGATGACACTTAACACATGTTTTAATATAAGGGCATGCCGAAGTGTTTTCTTGAATTAAAATTGACTTAAGCAGGAATTTAAACCTTTCTGTGGATCACAGACTAAAATTGAGTACCTGAAGCAATGATGGAGTGCAATGAATGCTAGAGTTAGTATAAAGTCAGTTCAGATTGTGAGCCACTGACTTCTCAAGGAAATTTTAAAAACATTCTGCTGAAGAAGAAATGGAGCCTCTCTCATTCAATGCTAGTGGCTTTGGGTAGGTGTTTTGAAAGTAGCATGCCTTAGTAGTGGGTCATCTTTTACCTATTTTAAATTAAATACATTAAAACTAAGAGGATCAGGGCTGGTGACAGACTTCACCAGGCCCTTGGCAATGTTTGTGGGCAGCTCCAGATCCTCCGGAAGGGGCAAGGCCTCAGGCAGAGGAGGCAGGGATAAGGCTAGACAGCCCTCAGTGCTGACCAGTCTACATTGTGCGAGGTTCTGGGGTGATTTAAAGGGCCCAGGGCTCTGGTTCCTGCTGCTGCCACAGTACCCTTTCAAATCACCAGGCCCCAGAACAACTGCCCCCCTTTGTGAAACTCCTTGCTATAGGGTGTTGTGAAGACCAGGGCTTTAACAGAGTTCAAAAAAGAACTAGATAAATTCATGGAGGTTAGGTCCATCTTTGGCTGTTAGCCAGAATGGACAGATATGGTATGGTGTCCCTAGCTTCTGTTTGTCAAAGGCTGGAAATAGATGATAGGAGAGGGTTCACGTGACGATTCCCTGTTCTGTTCATTCACACTGGGGCACCTGGCATTGGCCGCTGTTAAACGACGGGATCCTGAGCTAGATGGACCTTTGGACCTTTTGACCTAGTATGGCTATTCTTATGTTCATGATGCAATCAATAGAACCCCATATGCAGAGTTGTAACTGATACAACTTAGGCCTGGTCTATACAAAGAGTTTAGATCGAATTTAGCTGCATACGGTCATCTTTTTTCTCTTTTCCCCCTCCCCTTCCGCCCACCATCCCCATCAATGACCCTGAAGTGGAAGGAAGGAAGGAAGGAAGGAAGGAAGGAGAAGAACAGGGCTGGGGAAATATAAAAAAGAGTCTATAAACAGTCAGTCGTATTTTTAAACAGATGTATATTGGCTGCACCCATACCCTGTGTACTGTCAAGAATGTTTAGAAACCTAGCAAAAATAAAACAAAAAAAATTACAGACTTTAACTGCAATATTCACTGACGTTAACTGAGATTTCTGATTCACAGCCCCATCCTGAAATCAAACTCTGTATAGTCATTCTATTTGCCCTCACTGGACTCTGTCACTTTTGCCTTCTGGTAAACGTTTCCATATCTGAGAGACATTCATATATATACACTATAACACTACAGTCCTATATACACTACAGTGAATCCAGAAGTGAATACAGAATTCAGTTTTGTAATTGATTTTCTGACCAATGTGCTCAGAGATATTTTTCTGTTAGTTGTGTGCTAACCAATCCATTCTACACTGTGGATTACATAATAGTTGGCAATATAGTCATTGCTTTAAAGCCTCTTCTGAAGTTCTTACAGCTCAACCTTATAGACCACAGATGCCTCCTATGTCTGCACATACTCCTTGGTTCCTATATTCTCTATCTACTCAGTTATAAAGACTAATAAAAGATTATGTAAAACTCATGTTCAGTGTGCAGCAATGGAACATGGCAAAATAACAAGCAAAATGGCAGAATGCAAAAGGAATGGGATGAAGATATTATAGTGCTATTGAGAAAATCAGTGGCAGACCATCAGCTAGAATACTATGTTCAATTCAGCCAGACCTGTCTGGAAAAAAATATATAGTAGAAATATAGGGAACAACAATATGGACCACAAAATAATGAGACAAGAAAAAAACATCCATATGAAAAGGCAAGAGATAAAATTAGGACTCTTGCCTTGACAGGTGTATATAAAATAATGAGGGTGAATGCAGAACAGTGGTTTTCAGCCTTTTTGGTTCACAACCCAAACAATAGCAAAAAAATCATCCCACACTCTACCATGTACCATATTCCTGTAGAATTTAGGCCCTGGGTTGATTGTGTAGCCATTTTATGGATTACGGATCATGTGAGATGGCGGGCAGCTACTGTTTTTGAAAGGAGGGAAGACTTTGAATGAGAAAGGAGGGCTGCTGCTAGAGGCTCTTGGTGGTTGATGAATGAGTAGGCTTGGGTTCCATTGGAGTGGAAATGAGGGACTTTTTCATCCTCTCTCTTTCCACATATTCAGCATTCATCTCTGAGGTTTGGAAAGCACTGCTCCAAGAGACTGTGAAACTGGCTACACAGCCTATACAAAGAGGCTGCGTCTAGACTGGCCGTTTGAATTTCCACAAGAACACTGACAATCTCATGTAAGATTGTCCGTGTTCTTGCGGAAATGCTATGCTGCTCCTATTTGGGCAAAAGCCCTTTTGCGCAAATGCTTTTGCGCAAGAGGGCCAGTGTAGACAGCGCGGTATTGTTTTGCGTAAAAAAGCCCCGATCACGAAAATGGCGATCGGGGCTTTCTAGCGCAAAACCGTGTCTAGATTGGCATGGACGCTTTTCTGCAAAAAGTGCTTTTGCAGAAAAGCGTCCGTGCCAATCTAGACGCTCTTTTCCACAAATGCTTTTAACGGAAAAACTTTTCCCTTAAAAGCATTTGCGGAAAATCATGCCAGTCTAGACATAGCCAGACAGTTTTTTCTACCACAAAGCCAGGTCCTGGGAGGACTGACAGCCAAAAGGGGCCTAGAGTGAATGAGCAATATTAAAGTATTGTTATTGTATGTTGCATGTTTGATATTTGTCTCAGTGCCTTCTAATTTGCCATATTTTTTAACTCTCTTACCTAAAATGATCTTGGAATTGTCATTGGGGAAGTAAGGAACTGCCTGGAGGTTGGCCCAGGCTGAAATAAGATCTTGGGGAAGAGTCATCAGTTTATTGCTGGAAAGATCCAGGTAGGTGATGTTCTTGATGTAACGAGCAGCTTCTGCTGGTACCGAGGTGAGTTCATTATTGTGTAAATCCAGTAGCCTTAACTGGGGCATGTCTGCAAGAACTTCCCATGGAAACAAAACTAAGTCATTCCCATCCAGTCTCAATTCCTGTACGCGGCGGAGACCTCTAAAGGTAATCACACTGAGGCTAGCCAAAGAGTTGTAGGGCATCCAGAGGTATTCCAGGTTACGGAGAGAATAGAAAGCTTCTCCTGGAACTCTCCTGATGGCTGTCTTCTCTATTCGAAGTTTATATGTATCTCCTGGGATGTTCACAGGGGTGAGTGTCATCTCTGGGTCATTGCACAGCACAGTTCTGATTGGAAAAACCAAATATTAAATTACTTTTGTACATTTTGAAATCTTTTCACTTTATTCTAACCCAGAGCTACTCAACATGCAGCCTGTGGGCTGCATGCGGCCCGCAGCCTGTTTGTTTGTGGCCCGCGGTGCAGTTTGGATTTACACGAGGCTCAATACACGACCCAAGGGTGGGAGCCAAAACAAAAAAGTAGTCAATATAATGGTCTTCTGTTGATATGCGTTTTAGTAGTTAAGTTTCTGGACTGTTACTGCTCACTAAACGTGCTGTCAAATGGGTAGAAATCGGGTAAATATGGCATTTTATTAATATCAGCAGAACTGACTTAAATGGGGCCTGTGTGTTGTGTAGTCATGCCTTAATCTTTGTATTCATGCCTGTCAATGTGAAAGAAGCTATTTGCGTATATTTGCATATATATTTGCACGTATATGCAACCACACTTAAGTTGTGGCCATCGGCATGTGTTGTGAGTATCATTGTGGCCCCCGGGGCTTCCAAAATTTGAGTAGCCCTGTTCTAACCTATGGTTTGTACCTGCTTTTCTCTTTTCCAGTCCCTTCTTCAGTTTGTTTTCCTATATATGGTTCAGCTATGTGAAAAAATCAAAGCAACTTAGGTACACAGGATCAAATTCAGTCTTTGTATAAAATAATTCTGTGAGTTGCACCTCTTTATATTAGGTATGAATCTGGCTTATGGAGTCTGTCTTTTTTTTTTTTAATTGACTTTCTGAAAATCGTGACCATAATATTACTGCACTAGAGAGCATGTCAGTACATGTTAAAACACAGTTTGCCAGTTCAGCCATCAGAGATTTGGACAGAGTGAAATATTTAACAAGCTGATGTTCCTACAAATTTTCCCCTCTTGTGAGCTCCCCCATGACTATCAATGCTGATGACAAAAAGATGCAAAAAAAAACCCACCCCAAAAAAGACTGAATTAGTCCAAATAAGAAACCTTTTGATATAATTCAAAGATTGTGTTAGGATCATTTTTGGTAAACAAGAAAAGTATAGAACTGGATATCAATTAACCAAAATGTTGGAAATTAGGCCTAATGAGTTGATGAAATAAAGAGAGGGTGGGTTATTCCACCCCTTGCCTTTTTGGGGCCATTGTAAAAGAGTTTTTGAGGCTGAAAGGGGGAAACTTTTTACCACCCCATGACTGCTGTGAAAGGATTGTTGCCATGACACCACATATTGGGTATGTCTGCGTTGCTACCCTAGTTTGAACTAGGGTGGCTAATGTAGGCATTTGAACATGCAAATAAAGGAGCTTTAATTCAAACTACCTAGTCCATGCCACATGTAGCTGTGGGCAGGTAGTTCGAACTACGGGGCATTTAAAAATGGCAGCACCCGGGAACATGCAAATGAAGCCCAGGATATTTAAATCCCGGGCTTCATTTGCAAGTTCGAATGCCTACATTAGCCACCCTTGTTCGAACTAGAGTGGCAGTGTAGACATACCCTTAGATACTCCAATGAGGCCATTTGGGCATCGCTGTTGCACCAGTGAGGACCCCAATCTGAAAAGTGTGAAATTTTGCTGTTTCCCCTACCCCTCATGTGCTCCTTTCTGTCACCCATTCATCTTCCTCCTGTCCTCCCACCCTCACCCCTCGCAGGTATTCTCCTGAAATCAACCACACTGCACATCACCAGTCCAGTGATGTGAGATGCTCTATGCAGCTCTGCTCAGCCTCAGAATAACCAGTGAATGAGAAGGACCTGACCAAACCAGCCAGAGTATGTTCCTGACTAAGGAAGTGAGCCAGGGTCCACAGCAATAGTTGCCAGGGCTAGTCTGTTAGCCAAAAGCATCTTTCTGTGACTGACCAGCTATCCTGTATACTGAGAATATCAACAAAAGCCGTATTTCCCTCAACTTTCCTATCCTCTCTCTTCTTTCCTGTCTGTGTCTGTCTGTTTTGTCTGAAGTCAGAAAATGATTATAATTCCCATCAAGAATTGCTGTTTATCTGAATAAGAGATTTTAACCATATTCCTTGCCTACAAAAGGGACTTTGTTATGCTTTGATTAAGATTGTTTTACATAATCAACTTCCGTTTCAATTTTCTTTATCTCACTTTGAGTCTTTTCTTTTTTGTATGTTTCAAATCAATGAATTTGTAACCTTTGGTATGAATTCTATAGTGGGATGGATCTCCACAGTCCTAAGCAGACTAAGGTCTTTGTTTACCAACCCCTAGAGCTTGTTTAAAATTGTTCAGTATTAGAGGGTTTCAGAGTCATAACAACATCTTTGGCTTTTTGGGCCCTTCAGTCCATCTTTAGTCTACACAGCACCCTAAACTCGAAGTAAGATACGCAATTTGCGCTACACAAATTGTGTATCTCATCTCGAATCTATTTCAAAATAGCTTATTTTGAAATCTGGCGCTTCTACACAGCACCAAATTTTGAAATAACGCTCTATTTCGAGCCATCCCTTAACCCTCATGCAATGAAGTTTACCGGGATGGAGAAATAGTGCTTCCGTTATTGTGAAAAATATTTCAAAATACCAGGCAGCTCATGTAGATGTAGGGTAACTGTGCAGCATAGACATACCCTAAGGGTATGTCTTGACTACAGGGTTTTTTTGAGAAAAGTGGCCTTTTTTTAAAAAAACTTCTCCTGCATCTAGACTGGTGCCGTGTTCTTTCGAAAGTAAATTGAAAGAACGCGGCAGTATTTTCAACCGTGGAAAATCTCATTTTACGAGGAATAACGCCTTTTTTTGAAAGTGCTCTTTTGAAAAAAGGCACTCTATGTAATGCTAACTGTGCTTTTTCGAAAGAGAGCATCCAGATTGCCTGGGTGCTCTTTTTCGAAAAAGCGGCTCGCTTTTTCAAAAATACTGGTTGTTGTCAAGGCGCTCTTTTTCGAAAGAGGGTCGGAGTCTAGATGTAGCCTATATGAAAATAACAGGGGAATACACATTAAATACTGTATGGAATTTCCTGTTCATGAAATGAAATCAATTAAACAAATAAAGTCTTAATTTGAAATCTGAACTACTGTGAAATCCATATAGCAATAGAAATCACTTCACTTTAGGCATTTGTAAGTATATGAGTGAAAGCACTGGAAATTGTTTGGGAAATACTGCACTGGATGTAGTATGAAAAAGATGATCTAATTACTCTTTTCCATCTCTAATTCCTAAAGACCATATCCTAAGTCCTTACTCTGTATTTACTTGGGACTCATAAAAGCAAAATTTGACTTTGGCTTTGTATGATATTGTAAAGAGCAGGGAGAGTGAGACAGATAACTTAGAAAATACATTATGGAATGGACATCAGTTTGCCTAACAGCAAGGGGAAGGAATGAATGGCAAATTTTTAACATGAATCACAGTTTACTTTATAAAAAGTAGCAAAATCAAATAAGCACAATCCACTTCACATACTAGAAGCGGTATGATGATGGAAACATAACATGATAATCTAAGTGCCATCTCCTAATGACTGTGGCTGGTCAATAAAGGGAGTATTATAAATCAGATCATTTTTAGCTGAAATAACTATTCCTGTATTACAGGTATAAATAAATAACATAGCTACACTGCTCTTGTTAAGTCAGGCTTCCCAGAGTTAAATGTTTTCAAGCTTCCAGATAAAACTGTTAATTCATGATAGGTATACTAGTTACTTTTATTTAATTTTATGGCATAAAATCTGTGATAGAAGAGGAAGATGCAAACACAATCCCAGGAGGCTAAGGAAGGAAATGCTTCACCTGACTCTCAAGCAACAAGGTGCAGTCAAGACTCTGAACAAAACTGACAGGCTCTGGAAGAAAGCTCATCCCTCCCTCCTTACCTGGGGGTTGGGGTTTGAGGAAAAACTAAGAGCAAAATGAAGAAACTAAAGAGACAGAAAACATTCCTCCATAATGCATTACTTTTCTGTGAATGACACAGACGGTTCAATAATATGAGTAGCTATGATAATGTAGCAATGTGCCCTTAAGCTATTGATGATATTTCCAGATGACACTATTGAGCACTAAACTGTTATTCTATAGGATAAAGCTCTTCTACTATTGGGAAATTTTCTGGGGCGGGGGGGTCACTGAAACATAATACAGAAAAAATGACAATTTATTCACCTTAGGGAATGATAGACAGCACCTTTTTTAAGATAGCTATCACCAAATACTACAGTATTTCCCAGTTGCTCGAACGTAATTCCACTATGGCCTCTTTGGGACAGCCTGATTATTTTTGTTGCATTCCTTCTCAATAACTACAGATAATTTGTGTTACCACTGTACTTCTAACATAAAAAGCTTCTGGTGCTCCTTTTATTGCACTTGAACAATCTTGAGGAAAAGAGTCCATTTTACTGACATTCGAAATCTAGGTGACAGTTTTTAATTTCCTTGTTGAATTCCTCCATTAGAACCCCATCAAGAAGAAATCCAAAGAAAAGGGGATTGCTTTCTCCCCATCTCCCTCTTTTTGTATTGTAAATATATTGTATATGTGCTTGTCCTGTTTCCCATTAAGTCAAGTCATTGCTTTACTGATATTTAAAAAAAAAAGATTCCTCCACTACTTTAAATTGTACTTCATTTCAAAAATAAAGAACTGGACTTTGCTGAGATTCTGTGGAACTGAAATAAACAATTCTCAGATTTTATATTTAATGTGTGGAATCTGCCTTTGAGTTTTCCTCTGATTTGGGGATTGTTTCCTTCTCAAAAAAAGACCCCTTTGACTAGAGGATGCTTAAGTAAATGAAATAAAAGGCAGTAGTCCATGTATTTTTGAAAGCATTGTACCAGCAAGTCCAATTAACTCTTTGACAGAGAACAACGTGGGCTGGAACTTTAAGACATTTTCTGCACAAAGTCTGGCATTTTACATTTTATTTTTCTTTCACCATTATACTGATGTTAATTATATTGCTTCTATCCTAGTAGAGAAGGTCACCAAATGCTTTCTCTGAAATCAGATTACAGTGTGCTCAGAAGCTAATCCTCCTGCACATAAAGCTGTAGTACAAAGCGATTGGGGAAAATAACATGCATACAGTCACCGCATAAACCAGATTTTCTTTTCCATGCAACCTTACAAAGGTGAACACAAAATCTTCCATATGAAAAACAAAGAAAAGCCTCCATACCTTGCTTTTGTTCCTTCATTGAGACTATGGAAGGTGCAGCTACATTGGGAAGGACAAGTGCAATGAGCTGAAGGCAGTCCTCCAAAAACTAAGCAGCAGACCAAGCCCACAGCGATCCACATTGTTATCTGCACATGAGGACGACTCCCAGATACTAGACAAAGTGAAGGTTTCCCTCTATTGTTTTGTCCAGGGACTGGTCACATCTTGTTAACTCTCTTTCCATTTCATTCGCACAATGATCTCCCAGCCCTTGCTGAATCCATCAGATAAAAAAAGGATAGGCAGGGGATTAGGGATGGGGACTTGAGTTATTTTCATGTAGGTGCTTATTGCTTCCTGGAATCACACAGGCAGAGCATTTCTTCCCTCAGCAAGCAGCCTTGATTTCAATAGAAAACCAGTGATTGTTGAGTGGAACAACATTGTCTTTTTGTGAGTCGGTCAGTGACGATATAAATATTGCTCTAACATATGTGGCCAGTAGCTCACTTTCCTGTAGCCATTTCATGGATATTCACAAAGGACTGCAGGAATCGGAGCCACTGAGACTATACAAAAATACTGAAAATTGTGGCATTGATTTTTCTTTTCTTCAAAAAAAAAGAGCTAAGTGTTTAACGATTGATTGACTTTGCCAATAGTAGTTAGAACTTTGATCAAATAAATATGTACCTTTTCCAGGAGTTTGTCCCAATGTTAACACACTCCTGAAAGGCTAACCATCCCAACACGGCTCACTGGGCATAAGAGTTATTGGTAAGGGACCTTGCTAGAAGTTTTCTGAACATCAAAGTATAGATCACCCTTGTCTATGTGTTTGTTTACACTCTCAAATAATTTGAATACATTGGTGAGGTATGATTTCCCTTTAAGAAAGCCACACTGAATTTTCCCCAACATATGTTTATTGATGTGTCTGATAACTCTGTTCTTTAATGTCATTTCAACCAATTTGCCCAGTTCTGAAATTAGCTTTATCTGACAAAAGTCAGATGAAAATCTTTGCATCCTGCAATATACATGTACTAAGGCTTATTCTGAGCACAAGTGTAAATCAGGAATAATCCCAGTAAAACCTTGGCCCTCACGAAGCTACTGAATTTCAGTGGAACAAGGATTTTTCCCAGTGGGGTTACTGTTGTGAAAACTGATGTAAATGAGATTAAGATTCTTTGTTTTGAAGCACAATGCTTAGTACTGCTGTTTCACAAAATGGCTTCTACCACTCCTGAAGGATCATTTCTTTTCTTTTTACTATTAATAGATTTCCTGTCATTTTCTATCTTCTCTGCTGAGGACTCTGATCTGAAAAGGAAAAAAAAACTCTCTGAAATGAGATTTCCTTTGGTCTTGTTCGCTGGCCCTTAGATCAGAAAACACGGCCATTATAGTTCCTCCTTTCAGTGCTTTCTAAAGGAGACTTTGTCTACTTGCCATCCAGCTGCTATAGGGGAAACATCTAGTGCTAACCTAGTGGTGGGCAACCTGCAGCCTGCAGGCTACATGCTGCCATGCTGCCCAATGGGGTTCTCCGTGTGGCCCACAAGACATTTTGTTCAGTGTTACCCTTCCATGTAAGTTGCGAGATTCCGCTGGTTTCCATCCAACTAGGTTTTTTTTTCAACCGATATTACTAAAGTGACATGCATGTAAAGCAAGGGCACGCGAAGTGAGGTGTGTGCTGATTGTGCACAACATTGACTGCAAGAGCCGGACACTGCCTCCGCATCCAATCGAAGCACGGTTATGGTTCAATCTGCACATCCCACAAATTCTAGCCATGCAAGCACAGTGAGCAAAACTACCCTCTCCCAGGAGATCATCTCAGTGACGACAATCTTGTGGCCCACTGAGATGAAGGAGCGCCACTCACGCAGCCCACTCATTAACCTAGGTTGCCCATTGCTATGCTCACCCCTTGTGCTTCCCTGGGTTCCAGGGGAAACTGAAGTCCCTTCCCTTACACATCCTCACAAGAAAGCAGTGAAACCTTCCACCCACTTATGCCTCTGTGTGACCGATTAAGGGCTAGGCACTTCCTAAATATTCACACGGTGAATATTTTTTTTAAAGGTCGATTTGCAGGTTTTCTACTTCATTATGCCATGAAGGAAGGATTTGTCCTGAAGAATTGGCTAGAAATGTTTTTCCCCCAAACTGAGATATCTTCCAGGCATGGGCGGATATAGGGCAGGGCAAACGGGGCGGCCGCCCCGGGCCCCGCGCTTCAGAAAGCCCTGCGCATGCGCCGTGGCAAAGGGGGGGGCCCCGCGGAATTATGCTGCCCGGGGCCCCGCAAAACAGTCATCTGCCCCTGCTTCCAGGTCTTTGTGGGTGTTCAGAGATCAGAAGGTGGTCATGAGCTTCTTCACAGATTTAAGGCCTCCCCTGACCCTCAGATCTGCACAGCTCCTCCAGAAGCACAGCTTCCCCACCGCCACTGCCATCAACCCACCACCTGAGGTGGGAAATTAGCTTTGTGCTGAGGGAACCCATATAATCTGATGCACATAGGGTCTGCAGAATTTATCCCAACAACCACTGCAAGGTCAAAGTGGAGGATAATGCTTCAAAGAGGCACCAAGCCCTCAGATCCCTGTAAGTTGCTCTTGTGTCTCCCTTCAGATATGTGATCAACTCAGCCCTTCAGGAATGAATAAATGAATTTCTTGCAGGAATAACTGATGCATTACTGAATGCTAATGGATAAATTACAGTAAGAGCAGTGGACATTATTTCTAACAAAGAACCTTTACTAATGCTTTTACTATAGAATATTTTTGCCAAATAATTCATTTTTGGTTCTTCATCAGAATGAAATATCACTAGCAATTGCATTATAACAGTGGGTAAAGAATTCAAAAAATAATAGTTTCAGGGTAACCTGTATGTGATGTGTGGGCTATTAAGTAGGAGTTTTACAGCACCATGATTTTGTGCAAGTCTGTCTAACAAAGCTTGCAAAATCAGTTATTTCTGAGGAGTTCTCAAAGGATTATTTTCCCTCATCCTATTTTTATATGTAATGTTTATTGTTCTTTATAAAAGAACTTCAAAGAGCCCCTTATTGGTGTGGATGGGGGATTGTTGTTAAAGGCTGAGCTTTCCAGAGAAAATGTCTGATTGTAGTGTCTGTGAAGCATGTGTTGTTGTTATGCAAAGCCAGCGGGAACCACATACCACACAAAGAAAAGCCCTTCAAACACCTTAAACACAAAGTGATCTATGAGCAACAAATGGGATGACCCAAGAGTCTTTGCCAGGCCCTGGTGACATTTAAAGCAAAGAAAATATTTGGCATCAGCCATTTCCCCCAAAATTTCTATCCATATAGTGGAAAAAATTCCCTTTTTTACATATGTATTTCATTCTTTTAGGTCTATATACAAGTGAAGGGTTCCAGATTCTTTCCTACTATAACTATTGAGTTTACTACAGGGATGAGGAACCTCAGCTTGCCTGGATCCAGCCCTTGAGGCTCAGGAATTCCCACCCCTCACCCCCCCACCCCGCACTGGGAAGCCTGTGCTGGCACTCTCCCCCCCCCCCCCCCATCTCCACCCCCACCCTACCCCCTGCCGATCCATCATGCAGCTGGAGCACACAAAATCTACTAGGGCCCCCAGGGGAACATGGGATGTGTCTTTCTTCTTTTCAGTCAGGGGCCACATCAATGAGGGGTTTCGTTTTTTGTTTTTGTTTGTTTGTTTGGGGTTGGTTTTGTTTTTGTTTGGGGGGGTTGCTTCTCACTTGTGTGTGGCCTCCGACTAATTTTTCTGTGGGTCAGTGGCCCAAGGCTCCAAAAAGGTTCCCCGCCCCTGGTTTACTATGTTAATTGGGCTACGCTCACACTGGGATTCCGAAAGCAATAAACCTACCCAACTCATGTGTTAGTCAATGGCTTAGGCCAGCAGACCTTTTCTAGAGACATGAATTGTGGCGCTCTTTCAGCCCTATTCTGTACTCTGTGGGGAGCTTCCCTGCCCCTCCAGGAAAGAGAATATTTTTGCATCTACACATATATGATCTGTGAATAGAAAACAATCTGAGAGAGATTTGGTGGTTGCAGACACACCTTCTAGAGCAGTTGACAAAAGGGCCTTGGAGCAAAGCAGGCATAGATTTGTTTACACTGTCAAGAAAAAAAACTATGGATTTCTCCTAGATAATTGTAACTTCAGCCTCACTGGAAGATACGACAAGTAAATAAATGATCTGCATACCAAATCTAGTTTTGCTAGACATGGTATGTCACCATGTCAGACAAGGGGCATGTAATGTCAGACAACGGGCCACAGTTTAGTGGGCATGAGTTTAAGCGATTTATAGTGAGGAATGGGTTAGACATATCACTGCCAGTCCCTATTATCCCCTGTCCAACAGGCTGGTGGAAAATGGTATCAAAATAATAACGGAACTAATAAAAAAGTCTGTGGAGTGAGAATGTGGTTTGTATTCAGTGCTGATAAATTACAGAATGTCACCAGTGACTCCTGGGTTGTCACCCGCTGACGTTTTGTTCAATGGAAAACTGGAAACTAAAACCAAAAATGCTCACACACAAAAATGCCTCATGTCGGAATCACTGAGGATTTGCAGCTGTAGACAGAGATCCATTAAAAAAATCAGTAAGATTTGGAGTCCAGGGAGCTACCATTGCTTCATGAAAAATGACACTGTGTGGCTCTTTGACTGGAAACAAGGGTCAGGAAGAGCAGTTGTGTCAAATAAGACAGCCTGGCAGTCAGGTGAGGTTGTGTCCCTAAAGGGATGTTAACCATGGAGGAATAGGCAACCGTTTCTCCAAATCCCAAAAAGGAGGGAGGATGACATTAACACAAAGGTCCTTTGCCAGCAGGGTCTACAAAGGGCAATTAGGGTGCAGCATGTCAGAGCATTTTACAAATCACACCCCTCTAGATCACTTTGCCAGATCACTTTGTGTGAACAAGCCCTCTGTGTCCCTTATCTCCCGGCTTTCTGAGTGTAGTAATTGGTCAGCTTATTTTAATGCCCAGACTTGTCCTATCAGTCTGATCCGCATGGCCCTGTATAAGACATTGATCCTTGAATAAGGAAAAGTTATTTACTTGTTCCCATAATATAAGAACTAGGGGGCACCAAATGAAACTAATGGGCAGCAGGTTTAAAACAAATAAAAGGAAGTTTTTCTTCACACAGCGCATAGTCAATCTGTGGAATTCCTTCACTGAGGAGGTTGTGAGGCTAGGACTATAACAGGGTTTAAAAGAGAACTAGATAAATTCATGGAGGTTAAGATTAATGGCGATTAGCTAGTATGGGTAAGGAATGGTGTCCCTAGCCTCTGTTTGTCAGAGGCTGGAGATGGATGGCAGGAGAGAGATCGCCGGATCATTACCTGTTCTATTCACTCCCTCTGGCACACTTGGCATTGGCCACTGTCGGCAGACAGGATACTGGGCTGGATGGACCTTTGGTCTGACCCCGTATGGCCATTCTTATGTTCTTATGTATGTGCTTATTATTAAATGTGGGCTTCTACTTTGAAAAGTGAGTCTGTAAAAATAGCATCCTTTGCTCTATTTTTTCCATGCAGCTAAATATCTTGCAACTAAAATAGCTTTCTTCAATAACAAACCTATAGAAATTAATTAGTGACTATAAGTTAAGGTATAATTTCATGAAGGCAAATTCTTCAATCTTGCCTCTGTCACGATACATTTAAATAAACAATGAATGGTGGAAAGGGTGGATTTAAATATACTTTGACAATACAATTGACAAAAAGTGTCCCTTAAATAGCTGCTACTGCTCTACATAGCTATAGAAAACTGCTAATCAATTACTATGGAAGACCACATTTCTAAATAAGATAGAAAAAGGACCCATTGGTAGACATGAAAATGGCCATACTAGGTCAGACCAAAGGTCCATCTAGCCCAGTATCCTGCATGCTGACAGTGGCCTGTCCCAGGTGCCCCAGAAAGAATGAACAAAACAGATAACCATCAAGTTATCCATCCCCGTTGCTTATTCCTAGCCCGAACAAACAGAAGCTAGGGACATCATCTCTGCCAATCCTGGCTAATAGCCATTGATGGACCTATTGTTCATGATTTTATCTAGTTCTTTTTTGAACCCTGTAAAAGTCCTGGCTTTCACAACATCCTCTGATAGGGAGTTCCACAGGTTGACTGTGCGTTGAGTGAAGAAAAACTTCCTTTTATTTGTTTTAAACCTGCTGCCTATTAATTTTATTTGGTCACCCTCTATCCCTATTCCTTTTGTTACATAAAACAGTAGATAACTTTTCCTTATTTATTTTCTCCACACCAGTCCTGATTTTATAGACCTCTTTTCCAAGCTGTAAAATCCTTGTCTCACTAATCTTTCCTGATATGGAAGCCATTCGTTACCCCTAATCATTTTTAAAGACTTTTTCTGAACCTTTCCCGATTCCAATATATCGTTTTTGAGATGAGGGGACCACATCTGCACATGGTATTGAAGATGCAGACATACCATGGATTTATATAGAGAACATATGCTACTTTCTCTTATTATGTGTCACTTTCTTAATATCAGAGGAGTGTGTGTCTGAATCTGCAAAAGTGATGAGGAGTACTGTAGCATCTTATAGACTAACAGATTTATTGGCGCGTGCATCTGACGAAGTGGGTCTTAGCCCACGAAAGCTTATGCTCCAATAAATCTGTTAGTCTATAAGGAGTGTGACATACCACAGCCTGCAAACTGCAGAACTCTTAGGCTATGTCTACACTCGTGGCTTCTTGCACAAGTACGGCTGTTCCTGCGCAAGAATCTGCAGAGCGTCCACACTGCCCACCTGCTCTAGCGCAAGGAAATTTACAGTACGGCATGGTACGAGAGAGCTCCTTGCACAAGAGCTACGCTCTTTTTTATCAGGTGTAAGCCCTCTTGCGCAGGTGCTCTTGTGCAAGAGGGCAGTGTGGACGCTTGGCAGGGATTTCTTGCGCAAGAAAGCCCTATGGCTAAATGGCCATCAGAGCTTTCTTGCGCAAGAGAACGTCCACACTGCAATAGGAGCTCTTGCACAAAAGCACAGTACACACATGGCAATGTGGACGTTTTCTTGCTCAAGACTTCTTGAACAAGAACCCTTGCACAAGATGTTCTTGCGTAAGAAGTCGCCAGTGTAGACATAGCCTTATAGAAGGCAGGTGGGAGGTGGGTTAATGCTTTCTTGTTCCCAAATTACTCTCACATGAACACAGCCCAGCATCCAGGGTAGAAAATAGAGGCCTAATTAGGAAGCAGTTTGCAGCTGGGGATAATTAAGCACCTGCTGCCAATTAAGGCATCCGGGGTTCCTATAAAAGGATTCCTCCCAGACAGCAGAGGGGGAGTTTTGGGAAGGTGCACAGAGCCGAGCCGAGCCGAGCCGAGCCGAGCCGAGCCGAGCCGAGCCTAGCCTAGCCTAGCCTAGCCTAGCCTCAAGGACTGGCCTGTGATAAGAATGACTCAGTAAGCGGGGACCCTTGCCTCAAGGGAAATCCCAGGGCAACAAAGGGGGCTCCGTGAGTCTCTGAAGCTATGTCTAGATTACAAGCCTCTTTCGAAAGAGTTTTTTTCGAATCTTTCAAAAAAGCCTCTTTTGAAAGAGAGCATCTAGACTACAAGCAGATTTTTTGAAAAAGCGAGCCGCTTTTTCAAAAGAGAGTCTAAACACGCTCTTTCAAAAAAGCAGTTTGCATTCATTAGCACCTTTTTTCGAAAGAGTACTTTTGAAAAAAGGTGTTATTCTTCGTAAAATGAGGTTTACCGCGATTGAAAAAGCTGCTATGTTATTTGTCTAGACGCGGGTGAAGTTTTTAAAAAAAAAAGGCTACTTTTTTCGAAAAAAACCTGTAGTCTAGACACATCCTTAGGCGCTCAAGTAACCACCAAGAAGCGCAGAACCCCCAGGGAGTTACGAAGGGACTTTGTCACAGGTGCCACAGGACTCCTCATCGCTTTTGCACTTTCTTAATTATTCACAATATTCTGTTTTCTTTTTTGACTGCGGCTGCACATTGAGTGGATGTTTTCAAAGACCTATCCACAGTCACTCCAAGATCCCTCAAGTGTAACAGCTAATTTAGATTCCATCATTTTATATATAGAGTCAGGACTATGTTTTCCAATATGCATTATTTTGCATTTTCATTACTTTGAATTTCAGCTGCCATTCCGTTGCCCAGTCACCCAGTTTTAGAAGCAGTGGACTTCACTATCTTAAGTAATTTCCTATCATTGCAAATTTTGCCACCTCACTGATTATCCCTTTCTCCAGATCATTTATGAATATGTTGAATAGGATTGGTCCTAATACAGAGCCTCTCTCCATTCTGAAAACTGACTATTTATTCCTATTGTTTGTATCCTATCCTTTAAACAGTTACCAGTCCATGAAAGGACCTTCCCTTTTATCCCATGACATTTTAATTTGCTTAAGAGACTTTGGTGAGGGATCTTGTCAAAGGTTTTCTGGAAAACCTGATGAAATGCATCCCAGGATACTCAAGGAGCTGATAGAGGAGGTATCTGAGCCTTTAGCTATGATCTTTGAAAAATCATGGCAGACAGGGGAGATTCCAGAAGACTGGAAAAGGGCAAATATTGTACCCATCTATAAAAAGGGGAATAAGAACAACCCAGGAAACTACAGACCGGTCAGTTTAACGTCTGTCCCAGGGAAGATAATGGAGCAGGTAATTAAGGAAATCATATGCAAACACTTGGAAGGTAATAAAGTGATAGGGAATAGCCAGCATGGGTTTATGAAGAACAAGTCATGCCAAACTAATCTGATAGCTTTCTTTGATAAGATAACGAGCCTTGTGGATAAGGGAGAAGCGGTGGATGTCATATACCTAGACTTTAGTAAGGCATTTGATACGGTCTCGCATGATATTCTTATTGATAAACTAGGCAAATATAACTTAGATAGGGCCACGATAAGGTGGGTGCATAATTGGCTGGATAACCGTAGTCAGAGAGTTGCTGTTAACGGTTCTAAATCCTGCTGGAAAGGGATAGCAAGTGGAGTTCCTCAAGGGTCTGTTTTGGGACCCGTACTGTTCAATATCTTCATCAATGATGTAGATATTGGGATAGAGAGTACGCTTATTAAGTTTGCAGATGATACCAAACTGGGTGGGGTTGCAACTTCTTTGGAGGATAGGGACATAATTCAAAATGACCTTAGAAAGTTAGAGAAATGGTCAGAGGTAAACAGGATGAGGTTTAATAAAGAGAAATGCAAAGTGCTCCACTTAGGAAGGAGCAATCAGTTCCATACATACAAGATGGGAAGCGACTGTCTAGGAAGGAGCATGGCGGAAAGGGATCTAGGGGTCATAGTGGACCACAAGTTAAATATGAGTCAACAGTGTGATGCTGTTGCAAAAAAAGCAAATATGATTCTAGGTTGTATCAACAGGTGTGTTGTAAGCAAAACTCGTGAAGTCATTCTGCCGCTCTACTCTGCGCTAGTTAGGCCTCAGCTGGAGTACTGTGTCCAGTTCTGGGCACCACATTTCAAGAAAGATGTGGAGAAATTGGAAAGGGTACAGAGAAGAGTGACAAGAATGATTAAAGGTTTAGAGAACATGACCTATGAAGCCAGGCTTCATGAACTGGGCTTGTTTAGTTTGGAAAAAAGAAGATTAAGGGGGGACATGATAGCGGTTTTCAAATATCTAAAAGGGTGTCACAAGGAGGAAGGAGAAAATTTGTTCCTCTTGGTTTCTGAGGACAGGACAAGGAGTAATGGGCTTAAAGTGCAGCAGGGGAGGTTTAGATTGGACATTAGGAAAAAATTCCTAACTGTCAGGGTGGTCAAATATTGGAATAAATTGCCAAGGGAGGTGGTGGAATCTCCCTCTCTGGAGATATTTAAGAACAGGTTAGATAGACATCTGTCAGGGATGGTGTAGACGGAGCGTGGTCCTTCCATTGAGGGCGGGGGGCTGGACTCAATGACCTCTCGAGGTCCCTTCCAGTCCTATTATTCTATGATTCTATGATTCTATGAAATCTAAGTACATTATATCCACTTTATCTCCCTTGTTCACATGCTTGTTGACCCCTCAAAGATTGGTGAGGCATAATTTCCCATTACAAAAAATATGTTGACTCTTCCCCAACCAATTATGTTCATCTACACATCTGACAATTCTGTTCTTTACTATAGTTTCAAACGGTTTGCCAGGTACAGAAGTTAGATTTACTGGTCTGTAATTGCCAGTATCACCTCTAGAGTACTTTATGAAAACTGGTGTTGCATTATCTGTCCTCTAGTCATGTGGTACAAAAGATGATTTAAAACCACAGTTAATAGTCCTGCTATTTCACATTTGAATTCCTTTAGAACTCTTGGATGAATGTCATCTGGTCGCCGTGACTAGTTACTGTTTTGTTTATTAATTCGTTCCAAAACTTCCTCTAATGACACCTCAATCTGGGACAATTCCTCAGATTTGTCACCTAAAAAAAATAGCTCAGGTTTGGGAATCCTCCTAATATCCTCAGCCAAGACCGATGCAAATAATTAATATAGTTTCTCCGCAATGACCTCATCATCCTTGGGTGCTCCTTTAGCATCTCGATCATCCATTAGCCTTACTGGTTGTTTAGCAAACTTCTTCCTTCTAATGTACTTAAACAATTGCTTTTACTTTTTGAGTCTTTGACTAGCTGTTCAAATTCTTTTTGGCCTTCCTAATTATATTTTTACACTTCAATTGCCAGATTTTATGTTCTTTTCTATTTCCCTTGCTAGAATTTTACTTCCATTTTTTAAACTGTGCCTTTTTGTCTCTCTCTGCTTCTTTTACTTTGTTGTTTGCCCCAATGGCACTATTTTTGGTTCTCTTATTATGTTTCTTAATTTGGGATATAAATTTAAGTTGAGCGTCTATTATGGTGTCTTTGAAAAGTTTCCATACATCTTGCATAGATTTTACTTTTGGCACTGTACCTTTTAATTTCTGTTGAACTATCCTCCTCATTTTTGTGCAGTTCCCTTTTCTGAAATTAAATGCCACGGTGTTGGGCTGCTGGAGTGTTTTTCCCACCAAAGGGATGTTAAATTTTATTACATTATTGTCACTAACAGTCCAGCTATATTCATCTCTTGAACCAGATCCTGCGCTTCACTTTGGACTAAATCAAGAACTGCCTCTCTTCTTGTGGGTTTTAAGACTAGCTGCTCCAAGAAGTACTTATTTAAGGTGATAGGTAACTTTATCTCTACACCCTGCCCGGAGGTGTCATGTATAATATTGGGATGGTTGAAATCCCCCTATTATTGTTGCAGTTTTTAAATTTTTTATAGTCTCTTTAATCTCCCTAAGTATTTCACAAACATTATCACCATTCTGGTCAAATGGTTGATATTATACTCTTGCTGCTATATTCTTATTATTGGAGCATGGAATTACTATCCATAGCGATTCTATGGAACAGGTTAGTTCATTTAAGATTTTTATTTCATTTGCTTCTAGATTTTCACATATATTGACACTCCCCCACCAGCACAACCTGTTCTGTCCTTCTAATATATATTTTTACCCTGTTATTACTGTGTCCCATTGATTATTTTCATTCCACCAAGTATCTGTGATGCCTATTATATCAATATCCTCATTCAATACGAGACACTCTATCTCACCCATCTCATTTACCCATATACTAATCAAATATTCAGAGGTTATTGAATTTGGGGCATATGTTCATTTATTTCAGAGACAGATGTATGCAAAAAGGTGATAAAGAACCAGAGAAACCTCATTATAATACATTTCCATGTTACATTTTCATTGACTATTCCTCACCAAGCTCATAATGTCTCTGTATATTGCATGTTATGGTTTGTATAGCATTGTAACTGTACAGTAAGTCAATACAGGCTCTACCCCAAAGAGGTGAAATACAGACTAAACAGAGTGCTTTATGATTACTAGAGCAAAAATGGCTTCTCTCCAGAGAAATGAAGATACGGAGGGTGAAGAAGTCTGTGTTGGAAGGTTTTAAGAAGAGATTTGAAGGAGAAAAAGAGGTGCCTTGATATTTAGGAATGGGAGAATGTTCCCAGTGGGTGTACAAATGAAAGATGTCACAAAGCAAAGTGAGGAAGGAGACAAAAGGATCAGTAAGAAGAGATGATACTGAGGCCTAGTCTACACTGCACAGGTGAACATAAGGCAGCTTATATTGACCTAATTATATCAGTGTTGACACTACATCCTTGTCCCAAAGTGCCCTACTACACCGACATAATAACAACTCCACTCCACAAGAGCTGTAGCACTTATGTTGGTGCTGTTACAGCAACACAGTGTCTGTGTAGATTGTGTTACCTACTTCAGATGTTGTTTGTCTCTAGCATGGAGTCCTAATATTGCCCCCAACTCGCCACTCTTAGCTGGGCTTCTGGCTCTCAGCTCTCCCCTATCAGTGGACATGCTCCTGGTGAAGATGTGCAGCACCAATAGAAGGAGGTTAGTGCAGCTATCAGCCATTAATTATTGTAGTGGCTATAAGACAACCTAATGTAGGTCAGCTTACGGCAGTAGCATAGATTTGCCCTGAAAAGCATAAGGAAAGAGAGTCATGCCTACGAGCCGAGGTCAGTGCCTCCATTCTTCAGTAACTCTACATTTAGGAGCTTAAAAAAACCCTTTGAATCCAAGAGATACACAAAAGGTCTCTGGATGACCATGCTGTGAGCCATTTCAGAACTCAGTTAAACTGCAAATAACTTTCATACATAACAGCACACTTTGTTCCCTCTTCATGTGTAAGAGAAATCTGCATCTTGCTGGTAGTGCAGCCAACAGTGCAGTGTAGGAGACATCCAGGTCTCAATATTAATCATCTCTCTTACGTGTATAGTGCTTGTCCCATCTCGCTCAGGGGCAGATTTCCAGTTAGGTGCAATAGGCACACACATAAGGGCATCAGCATTTTCGGGGTATTTGAAAGTTAAAATTGGGTGAAAAGTTAAAAAGTGAACACCTAAAGCTCTCCTGCAGGCAGGTGGGCTCCTGGTGCAAGTTGATAGCTGTCTGCTCTGTGGGACGGAGACAGGTGAATGTTTGTCAGCCCACCTGGAGACACTGTGAGTCACAGCCAGGGCAGGCAGCTGCTAAAGGAGCTAGAAGTGTCCCAGCCCTTTCTGAATCTTGGCTGCCTTGTGCTCCGAAGGGAGAGGAAGGTACCTGGCCAGCTCCCCATTCATTTGCATGGAAGGGGACAGAGCTGGGCTGCAGGAGGGACAGAAGACTCATGGGGACTGTCAGCTATCAGTTACCAGTACAATCTGGCCCCACTCCTGGGGAGTCCCCTGCCACCCTTTGCTGCTGCCTCTCCAGCAGCAGCATAGGTGCCAGGCAGGAGACGGTCCGTGAGGGGAGCCAGTTTAAAACCAGCTCCCTGCACAGACTAGCTCCCACCTGCTGCCCTGCGCTGCTGCCTCTGATTCAGGGGCAGCAGTGCAGGGTGGCAATAGTCCCTGACCACGGGGGTCTGAAAGGGGCCGGGGGAGGCTGCCCCAAAGCAGCCTCTGTCGGCAGCCTCTGTCCGTGGCCAGCACTGGCACCGCCGCAAACTGAGGTTACTTCACCGCAGCAGCCCCTGTTCACGGGGGATCCCAGGCCCCCACAGACAGGGGCTGCTGATGCAAAGCAGCCTCTGCCCATGGTGGGCCTGGGCTCATCGCAGGCAGAGGCTGCTTTGGGGCAGCCTCCCTTGCCCCTCCTTCAGAGGCAGCAGTGCTGGGAGGGTAGGCAGCACCACAGAGCCAGTGTTGGAGGAACCAGCTTTTAAGCCAGCTCCCCCCACCACCCTTTTGCCTGCTGCCTCTATCAGATGCAGCAGCATGGGGGCAGTCAGGGGAGACTGCCGCAAAGCAGTCTTTGCCCACAAGGAGCCCAGGCCCACGTGGGCAGAGGCTGATACAGAGGCAGCAAGGGGAGAATTTGAGTAGTCGACTAGATTAATTGATAAGCCAGGCTTATCAGTTCATCGACTAGTTGACTACTCACTCTGATCCCTACTGCTCCCCATGGGGAGAGGTACAGTTCCCCTCCCTTGTGCCTCATCTGGGGCAGGTGGGCAACACCCGGCTCAGGGTAGGCATGGGGAGGAGGGTCTTGTACCTTCCAGGGGAGGCTGTGTTTATATTTCTTTTTGTTTCATTTTTTATAGAAACATACAAAGGTCAACTGTAGGCAGGGGGTGCTGAAGATACTGTGCCTCGGGGTACATTCAGTGTAAATCAGTCTGTAATCACGCTGCTCTACAAATACTAAAACTTTACTTCATTTATCATTAATGTTAATTCATTAATTCCCTCCTACTTGTATGCTCCACTAACTTTTTTATTATTTAATTCAATGTTGCATTTTAGGGAGCATAAAATGTAACATTGTACAGCAATACACTATCTCCCATTGGGCCTGCTCCTGTTCCAACTGATGTCAATGGGATCTATGGCACTAAATTTACTGGGAGCAACAGAGGGCCCTAAATTCCAGGAATAGGGTACGTGAATACGAATTAGCAGGGACAGAGGGAAAAACACCAGTATGAGGCATAAAGTTGCATTCTGTGACGATATGAAGATATTTTGGGTACCCTGAATATAACAGGATCTCTTGTTCACATTTTGAGTTTATGTACTTGTACATTGGGCCAAATTATGCTCTGGATCAGCAAAGTCCTCAGCAACTTCAGTGAAGTCCAAGTTTGTAATTTAGAGTAGAATTTTCCTCTCTGTTTTTGTTCCCTATTCAATTTGATCTATTATTTGTCTTTATAATTTCTAACTTTTCTTGTAGAATTGCTGAACCCAGGTGTGTATAGATATCAATAGACTTTTCTCAGAATCAGAAGACTCAAATTTAGAAGCTAACATGACAGATCAAAAAATCAACCTTTTTCCTACTAAGTTAATTTTCTTTCTTGGGACTCTTGGGATAGATTTATTTTTTGCTTTCCTCTCCACTATACTTGAGAAAAGTAATATAATACAATTAAAATAGTACATATTTATAATAAATAAAAGCTTTAAGATGCCTTAGTGTTACTATTCTGTCTGAGAGCAAGCAACTCAAGCCAGACACTAAGGCAATTTCATTAGGTAAGTGCATCTGCAAGAAGCTTCTGGCAAGACACATCTTGTAAAATGGAAAAATCCTCCCCCCATGCATGTTGAGAGCACATTAATGCACTATGTCACTCTAAATTGGATTTTGCACTTAATGCTGATGAAGAAAGCTCCTCCCGACCTGTAGGACTTAAGTAATTAAGTAGACCTCTAGGTGTGTATTGATAAAAAAGAAAAGAAATGCTGATGCATTTTGGCATGGAATATTAAAGCCTAAAAGTTATATATATTTCTCTTTGTTATAGTTAGTAAAGAGTTACATAAATCATTATTCTATATGAAACCAAGAGCAAAAGACTTATTTATTTATTTATTTACATATTTTTACCCCACCTCTCTATTTAAAATATTCGAGGCGGCTTATAAATGTTTTTAAACACAATACAAATATATATAAAAATTTAAAATATGAGACCCCAGAGAGACATATGTAGCTTATGAGACTATAATTTTTTCTATATTTTTAAAAACACCAATAACCAACTTTAAAGGGCCAAGCCCTGATCTCCGTGAAAAGCCCAACACAAGAGTTTCTACAAAGTAAGATTCTGTGAAGTCCAGGGAGGAACAGATTACTTCCCTAGAGATCAGCTTCAGGGCCAGTCCTTAGTCTCTACCACAACCTCTGAACTAAAGTAGTATCCATCACTACTGTTCCCCAAAGGGAAGGAGGCTATTAGATCTGCATATTCATGGATCTTCTAGCCATCGCTCTTCTTCTTCCTCTGAGATAAATTGTCATGGGATAAGAGGGAAGGTCCTCTCATGGATTGATAACCGGTTAAAATACAGGAAACAAAGAGTAGGAATAAATGGTAAGTTTTTAGAATGGAGAGAAGTAACTAGTGGTGTCCTGCAAGGGTTCGTACTAGGACCAATCCTATTCAACATATTTATAAATGATCTGGAAAAAGGGGTAAACAGTGATGTGGCAAAATTTGCAGATGATACTAACCTGCTCAAGATAGTTACGACCAAAGCAGATTGTGGTGAACTTCAAAAAGATCTCACCAAACTAAGTGACTGAGCAACAAAATGGCAAATGAAATTTATTGTTGATAAATGTAAAGTACAGGCAGTCCCCGGGTTACGTACAAGAGAGGGACTGTAGGTTTGTTCTTAAGTTGAATTTGTATGTAAGTCGGAACTGGTACATATTGTAGGGGAAACTCTAGCCAAACATTTCTCCAGAGCTCAGTTTTATTCTCCCACTCCTCACTTCCCTCAGTCCTTTATTCTCAAGCTGAGGTGTCTGCTGAGAAAAGCCACTCCGCGTCTCCCTGGTCTGCTGGGGGGGGGGGCGCTAGCTTCGCGTCTCCCTGGTCTGCTGGGGGGAAGTAGCTAGTGCGGGGTTGCCTCACCCCGTTTGTAAGTAGGGATCCGATGTAAGTCGGATCCATGTAACCCGGGGACTGCCTGTAATGCACATTGGAAAAAATAATCTCAACTATACATACAAAACAATGGGGACTAATTTAGTTATAACTACTCAAGAAAGAAATCTCGGTGTCATTATGGATAGTTCCCTGAAAACATCCACTCAGTGTGCAGCGGCAGTCAAAAAAGCAAACAGAATGTTAGGAATCATTAAAAAGGGATAGGGAATAAGAGAGAATATATTGTTGCCTCTATATAAATCCATGAACACTGCATACAGATGTGGTCGCTTCATCTCAAAAAATATATATTGGCATTGGAAAAGGTTCAGAAAAGGGCAACAAAAATGATTAGGGTTTAGAATGTGTCCCATGTTAAGACAGATTAAAAAGACCGGGACTTTTCATTTTAGAAAAGAGAAGATTCAAGAGGGATATGGTAGAAGTCTATAAAATCATGACTAGTGTAGAAAAAGTGAATAAGGAAAACTTATTTACTTGTTCCCATAACATAAGAACGAGGAGTCAGCAAATGAAATTAAGAGGTAGCAGGTTTAAAGCAAGCAAAACAAAGTATTTCTTCACACAGCGCACAGTCAACCTGTGGAACTCCTTGCCAGAGGAGGTTGTGAAGACCAGGACTTTAACAGGGTTCAAAAAGTACTAGATAAATGTATGGAGGTTAGGTCCACCAATGGTGGTTAGCCAGGATGGGTAGGGATGGTATCCCTAGCCTCTGTTTATCAGAGGCTGGAAATAGGTTACAAGGGAGGTGATAACTTGATGATTCCCTGTTCTGTTCACTCCCTCTGGTACATCTGGCATTGGCCCCTGTCAGAAGACAGACTACTGGGCTAGATGAACCTATGGTCTGACCCAGTATGGCCGTTCTTATATATACTTATGTACTCTTATCTCCCACAGACTTCTCCCATTCCTGCAAGCAGTGACAAAAAAACAGACGTTATAGGTGACAACTTCATAGCTAATAGAGAACAATCCCCTTGTGCAGCCTCTTTGTGGCATGGATTCCCTCATATACAGAAACATCTGAAGATTTGAATCCTCACTGTCCTTTGCAGACTTTTACAGCCAGGGTGGGGAACCTGCAGGTCAGGTCACCGTTTCTCTCTGCTTCCATTGGCCGGAAATGTTGAGCCACGTTATCGGAGAGCTGCAGGGGTCTGTGCCTGAGGACACTCAGTAAACAAACCATCTTGCAGCCCACCAGCAGCTAACCCTGACACAGCACATGTAGCCTGTGGGCCAGAGTGTTTACCCCCCTTTCCCCTCCCCCCATTTTATTAATTCTATACAGAGCTACTCTACATGTTGTCCAGGAGATAGGCTCTTTGGAAGTGGTAAAATCTCTACTCCCACACCTTAGAAAAGGGCATGTGATCAGTATGACTCCAATTTAGGAGATTATAGTCATTGTATTACCACTCACTAAGGTAAACAGTGGTGGTAATGATACATTCTGTGGCATTTCTGTAGTGGAAAAAAATCACCATGTCTAAGTAGCAGATTGATGTTTGCCTTGTAACTTGTCAAATTTAATCCCTACATATATCTTACCCTGCAAAATTTCATGCATTTCCCATTCATAAGGTCAACAAACTATTTATTCACCATGTACCCAATCCAGGGCATACACTATATACACCATTCATTTTGCGCAATGAAAACATTAAGTTCAAACAATAGTAGATGAGAAATATTAGGCATGCCCTTTATTAATGTAAATCACTAATCCACAAGCATGGAACAAGGCGCTCTTAGAACAAGCAAAGTCTTCAGATATTTTTAACCATGTAAATTAATGATCATGGCCTTATCATAAATGCACTTTTCATCCAGAAGGATCCCAAACCAAAGGTTAAACTGATATACAAATTACACACAAGACTCACTTTCCTTCACTGATGAAATTCAGCCAACTGTGGGGCAAACTGCAATATTGACAGCAGATGGCAACAGTATGCAGAGTTTTAGGCTAGAAAAATTAGCTTACTGAACCTTCTCAACTTGAGCATACAAAGCAAATGCCAATGGGCAAAATTGAATTACCCATCCTGAACTTCTGCCAGGATTCAGAGGTTCCTGATCTGACTACTTTTATTCAGCATATGAAGAGACACACACGGATCTTTCATACACGATGTACTCAGACAGGACATAATGCAGATAAGCTTTCAAATACAAGTATCATAAATTATCTCATTCAATAATAACAAGCTAGATACTTCCAGGAGTACACAGAGTCCAGTTATGACCTCTAGAACATTGATAATTTAATATCTATATTGCAATAGTGTCCAGCATTCCCACTATAGAATGTCAAATCAAGGCACCATTCCTGTCCCAAAGGACATACAATTTAAGATGGGTGTCACACAAGAGTTGCGGTGTGGGGCAGGGAAAGAGGGCTATTATATATATGATTTAATTTGCTCTTTTAAATTATTATAAATAGAACAATTGTTAACTATCTCCATTTGGCCTCGACCTATCATCAACTGACTGATATCTTATAGCATTAGCTGCAGAATAAATTTGCATTGGAACTTATGGTTATTTATGGTTTTCTAGTTTGATCTTTACCGTGTATAGGAATACAGTTGTACTCCTTTAAATAGCTGGTGAGCTGTCAGGTAGTACTCATTCTGTTCTATTTCAGAAGTTTCCATTAGAGTAGCAATATGTATATAACTAGACCTTGTCTGTTAATCTGTTAAACATGATTATTTGCTCTGACCTGTGTCCCTGGGATCTGTCATATTGTCGTTGCATAAAGAACAAAAAGCACAATAAGACATATATATATATATATATATATATATATATATATACACACACACACACACACACACTTAGGCTAGATTACCATTTTTATATTTAATTTTCCCTTTAAAATCCACTCGGGCTTTTATATTTAAAAAGAAATGTGCCAAAAAATGGACCTAGCCTCTATGTGACAATACTGTAGACTTGAAGCAGTCTTTTCTGATTTTAACCCTAATGGTATTACTTTAAGCTCTCCAGGGTCACCTTAGCTTAGGAAACAGTGCTTGTACTGTATCTTCATCTTTGTTGTCAGGCACACTGGTAAATTAAACCCTCTGCATCATTTATCTTGCTTCCAAATACAGGTGGGACATAGTGAGTTCTGTCAGAGACCCCTTCTCCACAGCCCATTTTGATACTCATCAGCTTTCGTATTGTGACTAGCCTCACTACACTCTTTTCAAGGTTTCAAAGGCCATAATGCATGGCCTCATAGCAGTTTTCATTAACCTCTTGGAAATTACAAGTCAAGTCTTTTACATTGGGGACTCAGGAAAATTGGAAACTGAAAGAGGGTAATAAAAGGTAGGAGGAGACTGAGGAGTGGGCTTTTTTTATGTGGTATTTTTTAAATGTTAGCTTTTCAGTGTAATGCATTCTTCTGTATTTATTACATTCTGTGATACAATGTGTGTGTATATTAGTGATGTGAACAGTATAAGTAATGTATTGTCTATGTAAATGTATTACTGTAATTGCCCTTGGACTAAATGCCATAGTGTTTGTATATTATTAACAGTCTTGTTTTCAAGTATAATTTCTGCCTTTGTGAAAGGCTGTTGCAGTTTTGAGAGATGGAGGGGTGTCTTTCAAAGCTACACTGCTTTCATTTTGAAGAATTTACTCAAATGTCTCAGGGATAGATTCAGATACTCTTGTTTTCATTGGGTGGTATCTTATTCTGTGAATAGTCCTACTGAAACTAATGAGTTTCACAGAATAAGGGACTACTTAGAATAAAAAACGCAGTCACATTCTGTTGTAAATTATTTTCCTCTTGCACTGCCTCTCATTGTACCTTTCCTAGAATTATATAACGGGTCGATATGAAAGAATGTTTTCCTCAGAGAAATAAAAGAGATAAAGGCAACAGAGGAGAAGGAAAGCATGTGACAGTTAGGAACTGCACTTCAAGCACTGACTTGCAATATCCCTCCAATTCTAATCTGAGTCCTCGGGTATGTTGTAAGGTTATACTGGGTCACATTCATCACGAAACAGAATTACATCAGGGATGAATTTGTCCCACCATCTCCGATACACCAAAGAAGAAAGGTGATATTCAAAGCACAACAGCAGGAGTACTTTTTATATAAAGATTCTGTCTGGGTGAAATTTACTCCAGAATGAATTTCATAATCCAGTAAAAGGACTTTGGGTAGGAATTAAATGATGCCCAGGGCCTTGTGCAGATTCTGTCCATGTATATAAATTTCCTCCTCTATGAATAAATGGCATTAAGAATTTTAACAGTACATTGTAGAAATTTACTACAGCATAACATTTCCCCTCATGTCTTTGTCTGATTTTGAGTCAGTTCTTCCCTCAACGGCCGTATTTAATTTCTCCACCTTTTTAACTCTAGGGATTTCTACATTCTCATTGTGTAAATGCATCCATTAGAGTATTAAAAAGAGATATTTATGTTTGCTTTTATCTCTTATATAATGAGTTCTAAGGCTCACCCTGTTTAGGCAGGGGACTATAAATGAAAAGAACATTTTGATTCTTTGGCATTCTCTTTTGCTCCAATTTGGCAAATTGCCTTTAAAGGTACCTCTGAAATATCTGGTTCACCTTTTTTTTATTTTATTTTATTTTCTTCTTTGTTCAGGAAGAAACTTCCTAGTCAAGGCTTCCATTTTATGGAGAGATTCCATCTGGTAAAGACTCTATTCTGACACTAATTAGACTTGGCAGAAGGGGAAAAAAACTTTCATCAATATTAAAAGTAGCTGGAAAGAGCATAGCAGAAATTGGAAATCCAATTTTTCAGCGTTAAGTATTGAAAAACTCTAATCCTCTTTTTATTACTTGGCTATCCAGACAACAGTCAATACATCACCAATGTTTCTCACAATAGAGAAGACAACAAATACAATTAGGATATTTCAGAATCTTTGTTTTCATCATCATTAATTCCATTTTATAATACCATGCAGCTGGATCTGCACAAGTGTTACTACTCTCTAATGTAAAAGGGAGCTCAGTTTGAGCATTTTGCTTAGGTTGCCTATGGCCACACTAGAGAGCTTGTAGCTGTGCTGCTTGAGGCTGTCTAATGTAGCCCCCCTAAGCAATGGGAAGAAAGCTTTCCCATTAGCTGAACTGCCCCAGCGCCTGTGAGCAGCAGGAGCTGTGTTAGTGAGAAAAGCTCTCCCACTGGCAAAGTGTGGTCCACGGACCACTAGTGATCTGCCACTGTCTTGCAGGTGAGCCACAGTCTTGGGGCTCACCCCCGCTGCAGCAGGGAGACTGGGGCCCCCCAGGTGTTGAAGAGCCAGCACTAGCTTCCCGCTGTAGGGAAAGAGGAGCCCAGTGGGGACCCAGCTTTTGTGGGGAGGGAGTGGCTCATCGTGCTGCTGCACCCTTCCCCCTGGCTGGGGAAATGACAGCACAGGAAACCACTTCCCTACAGGCTTTCTTGCTGCTCTCATTAGCCAGAATCACAGCCAATGGGAGCAGTGGGGGTGGTGCTTGGGAGCGGCAAGCAACACAGAGCCAGTAAGCACTGCCATCCCTTTCATTCTCATCCCTCCTTCCCACACCACCACCCCCACGCCCTCAGTACACTCCTATACCCTCCCTCCTACCCAGACCCTCCCATCCTCAGTTCACTTCTGCACCTCACCTCCCCACCAGACCCTGCACCCCAACTGCCTCTTGCACCCACTTTGTCACCATGAGTGGTTGGCTGGTGGTCTGTGGATATGTCTGCATTGAGCAGGGTGAATCACAAGCCAAAAGCTTGAGAACCACTGGTCTACATGGATGCTTAAATTGGCATAAATTATGTTGTTTAGAGAAGTGGAGAATTTATACCCCTGAACAACATAATTTATGTCCACTTAAATTGTAGTGTAGCCATAGCTTTACTCATTACTCTGACCCAGAGAGACAAAACAGAATGTAAAAATCAGGCAACCCTGTAAAAAGCTGTAACGAACGTTTGATACCTGAAATGGAAACACAAAGACACTTCACAGCTTATGAAATAAATTCTATCAAATCCTCCCAACAGTCAGATGCATTTAAGGTGTCACAATAAGGGCCAACAGGAAATATGTTAACTTCCACTAACTCGTAGTTTGCAAGAGGAGAAAAAAGCTCATCGATAGAGAGTAGGTGGGAGAAACTGAGGTGACCATATTACTTTAGAAAAGAGGAAAAACCAATCATCCAAGTTACCTGCCACTAAATTACAAGTATATCTTTCATTGAATGGGAGCTATACAAATCCAGGGATGGGAGAATTGTGACTCAAGGAATGGCCAAAAAATGTGCCTTGTATCAAAATAAAATGTGTGGGGTTGCCAGGGAGACAAATAATCATGGTGTACATGGCCCAAAAGGACAGATATTTTGTAAAATATTGTTTTGTCATCTGACCTTGTTTCATATAATCTTAAAAGTTCTTTTTCTTAGCCTGTAAGTCTTATATTGTCTTTGAAGACATGCTGTATGTTCATTTTCTTATGTAATGTCATCAGGTGAGCTGGAGAAAATCTCTCTCTAAGCCACTGTTGGGGCACAGTTACTCCCTGGGAATTGGTCATGGGTGTTGTGATTCATGAAAGGAGGGATTGCTTGTGTGCTGTTTCTGATCATCTCTGTCCAAAGACTGGTCTGTAATGTAAAGAATATAAGACTATATTCAGACCCCACAACACTGATTTCTTTTTCAACCAGAAGCTGTCCTGCAATGCTCTGAATTCTATTGTTCTGTGTAGAGCTGACAATATATTTAATTACTGCGTGATACATATATAGATCTGATGCAAAAAAGTTATCATTTATATGTATCTAAACAGAGGCAGATGAACATTTTGTGGGGCCCTGGGCAGCATAATTTCACGGGGCCCCCCTTTGCCACGGCGCATGCGCGGGGCTCTTTGAAGCGCAGGGCCCAGGGCGGCCGCCCCGTTCGCCCTGCCCTATATCTGCCCCTGTATCTAAAATGTGTTCAGCATAATGTGCAGGTCACAGTGTTAAGGTTCCCTTCATAACCACCTGGGCTAGAAACATTATTTTAATTTAAAGCTGCTGTTCTGAAGTGAACACATTATTCCAAAAGTGGGGGACTTGGGTATTTTCTTATGCCTTAATCCAGCCCTAAACTCGATAATTGTTATGTCTAACAGCATGGATTTTTTTCTAATAGTAGGAACTCTCTGTTTTTGTCGGTCCTAGGGCCTCTGGTAACAGTGACCATGCTGCTTGCATTAGTATAGGGAAAACCTCTAGACGTTTTATAGTTCAAATTAACTGCAGAAAAACATCCAAACATTTCGATCCAGAAGTTTTCCTGAACTATCCAAAACCTTTCATTCTGTATAATGGGCTTCCTCATAAGATTTGTACTTCTTATCTAATGAGAGTTCTGAGAAAAATCTCTCTTTTTCAGGCCACTTCTGCATATCTAGCTCCTAAAAGATGTTGGTAATCTATAAAAGTATAAAAATGAAGAGAAAAATCTGAGCATTTCAGAGCTTCAGTGTACATTTCCTTTGAGCTTGGTGCTCAGGATGGATGCATGTTTAGGTCAGATCACTTCTTATATAACTCACACCATTTTATCCATTCCATACCTACACATGGGAGAAGAGAGGTATTAGGAACTATGAATTCTTTCATACAGATTGTTTCCATATCACATGAAGAAATGTCTGTGCAAGCTGATATGTATTAAACCTAATGAAGCAACCAACCATGAACTGTGCATGGCCCAAAAGCTCCATATCCATAAAAGGTGGGGAGAATTAACCTAAGATTTTTGCACCTTTGATTTTTTGTGACAGGCTCAGTTAGTCCTTCATCCCCATCCTCTTCATTTTTACTCATGGATGGTCACCACTGCTGTTCTGCCCTTTATAGCCCCTCAGGGAGAACAAGCTCTTGAGACAGAAAGACTGTTAACTGTTCTTCACAATTGCAACTCCAAAGGCTTCATATGCCTCCTCTTCTACTGTTAGACCTGAAGTTCTTGTGTTCATTATTATTTCTTTCTCTAAAGAAGTCTTGATGGAGGCTGAGGGGATAGGGAATTAGATTAGACGCACACATTCAGGATATTGTTATTTTGAATGGAATTACTGTTAAAAGGCTCCAAACACGTTCAAAGGGTTGACACTGTTAACCTTAGTACCATCTGCCCTGCAGTATTATCTTTCTACATCTCTGCTCCCACTACAGATCACATGCCTGAAAACTGTCTAAAACATTTCGCCAATCACTCTTTGAAAATCATAGCCAACTGAGCTGGCCAAGTTAAATCAGATGGAGCACTTCCAATTCGAGCCAAGGCTACTGCTCGTCTGTGTGACTAACTTCCAGCAGGCTTGTATTCTGAGATGGTCTTTCACAAAACGTTGCAATTTCAATAAAATGAATGAAAGACAATTTGGCTGAGCTTGATTCAGAAGAAAGTATTACAAAGACAGAAAAATAAACATATATCAGTTTAACTAAGGTCTGCCATGAATATAAAATATGTCAATCAGCTTTGACTATTTAAAGACAATTCATGCCTGTATTTGAGTGTTCCATTTTGTAGTGTACCTTTTTCACTGTGTTTGTAGCCATTGTGACGCACCCAGACGTTGTGACGCACCCAGTGGCTGTTGCACTCTAATGGAGGGCAGGTACACAAGGCACTGGATAAACAGTTTTCTATTCCCTGAATAAAGTCCCAGAGTCTGCTGCCCTGTAATTAAGGCAGGCAGATACCTGAAGCTACTTACTAGCTGTCCTGAATGAGCAGGCTAATCAAGCACCTGCCGCCAATTAAAGCCTGGAGTGCTGCTTTAAAAGGTTTCCTCTAGGTAAGGAAGGGGGAAGGAGAAGAGGGATGGATAGAGGAGGAAGTGTGTTTTTAGAGAAGGGAAAAATTCAATCAGATACCAGAGAAAAGGGGTAGAGTGATAACCTGAGCAATTGCTGCTGCCTAGGGTCTGTGGTTCCAGGTTCCCCCATCCTCCCCACACCACAGAAAGAACTAATTCTGGGAGAAGGAAGTGCAGGATCACAGAGGAAACTCCCCCTCCCCCATTCATTGACTTTGCCAATGATGAAAATGGCTCAATAAGCTATAATCCTGACCTCTAGAGAAACACAAGAGGCAGCGTATAGGGTCACAGCAAGCCCCTGAGACATATAATAACCACCTAGTGGGTGCAGGACCCAGGGACACAGCCAGAACTTAGCCACACTACGCATATTTTGTTACAGCTGATGTGCCAACGTATACATTTTGTCCTATTCTGGCCACAAGAAAATCTGGCAAAAGGAACATTGCTAGTCTATTTTTTTCTCTGTCCCTTACAACAGTCTAGACAAATTAATAAACTTGTGAAGTATTTTTAAATGGAGAGTGAATATAAGTGGATGTTTTATTGATATGTAGAAGATCGCTGAGCATTCATGATGCTTAGTTGTGGGGTATAATCATAGTAAATAAAAGTAAAGCAATTCATTTGAATGTCTTTGCCTCATATACCCATCTGTACCATGGGGGTTACAGTACTTCCCTACACCAAAGGGGTGAAAAGCCTGTAAGGTATCATGCTAATAGAGGCTATATACTAGACAGAAGGTCCTTGCAGTAGCGGGGCTGTGTCTAGACTACACCTCTCTGTCTACAGAGAGATGTAGATTAGGCGCGTCGAAATTGCTAATGAAGCAGGGATTTATATATCCTGTGCTTCATTAGCATAAACATGGCCACCACTTTTTTTCGAAATGGAGCTTTTTAAAAAAAACAGCAGTCTAGACAGGGATCTTTTGAAAAATAAACCCATTTTCAAAAGATCCTGCAAACCTCATTTTCTGAGCAATACAGGATCTTTCGAAAAAGGGTTTGTTTTTTGAAAGATCCCCATCTAGACTGCCGGGGGGGAGTTTTGAAAAAGCCCTGTTTCGAAAAAAAAGCGGCGGCCATGTTTATGCTAATGAAGCGCAGGATATTTAAATCATTGCTTCATTAGCAATTTCGATGTGCCCAATCTACATCTCTCTGTTGACAGAGAGGTGAAGACTAGACATACCCGCAGTGGAAAAGAAAAGAAAAGAAAAGAAAAGAAAAGAAAAGAAAAGAAAAGAAAAGAAAAGAAAAGAAAAGAAAAGAAAAGAAAAGAAAAGAAAAGAAAAGAAAAGAAAAGAAAAGAAAAGAAAAGAAAAGAAAAGAAAAGAAAAGAAAAGAGCAGACAAATGTAACATCTAAAGTGATCACCATTAAAAACATCACTCAGCAATTATCAGTTATTTCCTAGTGCGAATATAGGGCAAAATGACAGTGTCTCATGTAACATGTCAAAGTGATTGACTTTAATGGTGACCTCCATATGTGTTTGTGAAACATTACAAAGGTCATAATCTAAAGGGAAATATTGGCCTGTTAGTGTCTCAAAAATGCTTATTGTTTGTGTCACTAGAACAATCAAAGTGGGTGACGACAATTGTATGTGTCACAACTTTCCAAAGCAATATATTAAGCAGTTAATTGTACCAAGTAGGAAATTGAAAGGACAGAACTCCCAATACCAGCACAATGCCTACAAGAGCAGTTACTGGAATGACTCTGTGGGATAACTTATTATTGCAGAGGAGTCAGGCAGAGGGTAATCACTTTTTAAGCTTCACATACTCCACAAAGTTTGGCCCATCATGCCAAGACTCTACTCTTGCAAACACCTTCATACATGCATAAAGTTATGCATGTGAGTAGCTCCACAGACTCAAAAAAAATGACTCAAATGTGTGTTTGCGAGATAGAGTTCCTAGTTTATAAGAATTAATTATCATGTGCTTGTCCTCACTCGGTCTGAGCCAGTGAGATACTTTTTTTTCTAGAATAGTTATGTATCTTAATGTAATCCTATAGAATTTAAAAACATGTTACAAGGGGGCAGAGGATGAGGAAGGATTAGATTTAGAGCCACTGCTGTCAAAAATATACATTTCATATTTCTTAATAATACTTAATGGGAAAAACTATACACACCAGGAATTCCCATGTATGTTTTTTCCTAATTAGAAATTCAATAACTGTCCCTTTGTTTTTCAATTCACTTCCCAATTATATATTGCATTTGATTCTTTCATTCCAGACTATTTAATTCTTTTTCAGTGTTGCAGAATTAACTGGACAGTGTACTTAATCCTGTCTCTACAAAGACCTTGTTGTAAATGCAATGAATGATTTCCTTTTGCAAATAGGTCTGCAAATACGATTTGTGGAAGGGGGGGGCTCTTATGCACATCATTAATGGCATTCTTGTAGGGATTGCAGTGTTCAACTAAAACCCCAAAGCTTTTACATAATAACTTGCATGTGTCTGCACGTGAACTGGCCCTTTAAGAAGGAAGCTGACTTGGGTTACTGGTAAAGGGGAATCCAGGGAGAAGGCTGATAGACTGTTAGGTGGTGGGGTACAGAGCCCAAACTAGGTGGCATTATTATTGCAAGTATGGTCACTTCATATCCTCTGCCTGAAGGCTTCACTGAATTAGAGGTGTTTGGCATTGGCACTGCCCTGCTGGTGGAAGGTAAGCAGGGGGGAGTGTTAAGGAATCAGATCCTTTCTCCATTGTTATTTGTGAAAGTCTAGCAAAATGGGGGTTTTCAAAAAACAATACAAAATTGGAGCAAAGAGAAGCATTTCCAATATAGCAACATAGACTTCAGGGTGGCTCTGGTTTCTATGGCTACATATCAGTAGTTCTGGTGATTAAAATAAGAGGATGGGTGGGGTGGAGGTTGCTTGAAAAGCAGAACTCTTCTGTACATGTAACTACATTGCTTAGAGAGCCAGTGCTTGTATTTTGCCTTTTTAGGAAGAAATCAACTATGGGTAGAGGGAATGCTAGTTTTTTTGTATTGATTTTAAGTGTTATTTTAATTTTCCCTGGGGAAGGGTTGCTGAACTGGTTCAGGATACCAAGCTAACATTTAGTATTCATGTTTTGTTTGATCGGGTGGACATTTTAAAATCAGAGAAGTCAAAATTTAGCCTTATAACTTACAATAGATTCAAACGAATGTGATGTAATTGAAATGAATAGCTTTTTGGTAGAGAACAGAAGCATAGCTGCATGAGACCCAAAAGCTGGAACATTGTTAGCAACTGGACTCCTGGTAAAACAGACTCAACTAATGTAACTTAGCCAAGAAGCTCTGTTGGGCTGCTCCTATGAGAACATGTATAGTTTCTTCTGACCATAAGTAAATAGTCAATATGTATTTTGGGGTCCATTGAAAACTATTCATCTGAGCATCCCCAAATGCTGTCTGCTGGCCTTGTTCGGAGCCAACTTCAACCCATGGAAAGCAGGCAGCTGTGCAGGCCTCTCGCTTTTGGGTCCCATTCTCATCTCCCTCCTAGAGCTGTGCACTGGGTCTGAGATTCTGAGACCAACTATAAGTGCCATCAAGGAAAAAAGATCCTTTGTTTTGTAGCCCATTCTCAGGGAATGTGGGGAGGAAAAAAAGGAACCAATATTCCAGAAGCAAGTATTGGCAAAGAGAGAGCAGTCAAACCCATGAGGTTCCCCTGCCTTTGAATCAGAAATATATCCACCCACCCAACCTGACCATAGGACTGGATTCTTCCTGCACTTTGTAATCTGGAATAGGGGACAGAATGCATGTTTTTTTCTTCTGGCCTACAGTAGCCTTTGCTTTCTGCTCATGCTCCAGTGATAGGGTTTCAGAGGACAGGTCTCTTCTGGCTAGCACTCTCTCAGTCTTTTCTGTGTACACTCAAGGGATTAGGTTTTGGAGTCTGCTTTGAACCAAAAAGTGAAGGGATGTACAAACATTAGAAATATTTCATGACCCCCCTCAGAAGTGTTTGATTCCAGTTCTGGGAAAAGATGTGGGTTAGCTCTTATTTTATCAGTGACTGCTTGTCCCTATTTATTATATTTTTTTCTTCAATTCCAAGTTAACACCTTAATTATCTTAAGATGGTTGCTAAATTAACAAGTCAGTAGTTTTAACAGTTAAGCTACTGCCATAGTAGTAAGTACACATGCGTATGTATCTAACAAATTGCCTAAAGTTGGTTCCTCAATCTGTGGGTTTCAACCTAGGGTTTCAATTTGATCTATATACCATTAATGGTTTCACCATGAAAAACTTAAATAAAACAAATAGTCCTTCAGCACCTTAAAGACTAACAAAACATGTAGACTACGTCTACGCAGGCATGATTTTCTGGAAATGCTTTTAACGGAAAACTTTTCCGTTAAAAGCATTTTCGGAAAAGCGCATCTAGATTGGCAGGATACTTTTCCACAATAGCACTGTTTGCGGAAAAGCGTCCGTGGCCAATCTAGACGCAGTTTTCCGCAAAAAAGCCCCGATCGCCATTTTCGCGATCGGGGCTTTTTTGCAGAAAACAGTACTGTGCTGTTTACACTGGCCCTCTTGCACAAATGATTTGCGCAAGAGGGCTTTTGCCCGAACGGGAGCAGCACAGTATTTCCGCAAGAACACTGACGATCTTACATGAGATCGTCAGTGTTCTTGCGGAAATTCAAACAGCCAGTGTAGACAGCTGGCAAGTTTTTCTGCAAAATCAGATGATTTTGCGGAAAAATTTGCCAGTCTAGACACAGCCGTAGATGGGATCATGAGCTTTCGTGGGTACAACCCTCTTCTTCAGATGAATGAAGCATTAAAAGTTCAGATCAAAAGTTCATGATACCATCTACATGTTTTGTTAGTCTTTAAGGTGCTGCAGGACTATTCATTGTTTTCTAAGTTTTTCCGATTACAGACCAACTCGGCTACCTCTCTGAAGGTTTCACCATGGTAGATGCTGCATAAATCAGAGCTCTCCACAGCAATGCAAATTCATTTTCACCATTCTTGTGATAAATCTGTAATAAAACACACATACAGAAAGAGAATACTGTATGTCTGTATTACTCCGTGCAATCCACTTTGTGACTGAAACTCAAACAAAATACAAATTCTATGAAAATACACCTTCAAATAGACCTTTTAAAATGCTGGAGATTTTTTAAAAATTAAGATCTAATCTGATACCATTTATTAGAGTAAACACAACTGAAAAGAGGGGCCTGCAGAAAGGAATCTCAGGATCATAGTGGATCACAAGTTAAATATGAATCAACGGTGTAACCCTGTTGCAAAAAAAAGCAAACACAGTTCTTTAATGTAATAGCAAGAATGTTGTAAGCAAGACACAAATAGTAATTCTTCTGCTCTACTCCATGCTGATTAGGCCTCATCTAGAGTATCGTGTCCAGTTCTGAGCACCACGTGTCAGGAAAGATGTTGACAAATTGGTGAAGGTCCAAAGAAGAGCAACAAAATTATTAAAGTTTTAGAAAACGTGACCTATAAGAGAAGACTGAAAAAAAACTGGATTTGTTTAGACTGGAAAGGAGAAGACCGTGAGGGGACATTATAACAGTCTTGAAATTATAAGCAGTTGTTACAAGGAGGGGGGAGAAAAGTTGTTTTGTTTAATCTCTGAAGATAGGAAAAGAAGCAATGGGTGTAAATTGCAGCAAGGGCTGTTTAGGTTGGACATTAGGAAAAGCTTCCTAAATATCAAGGTGGTTAAGCATTGGAATAAATTGTTCAAGGGGCTTGTGGAATCTCTGGCATTGGAGATTTTTAAGAGCAAGTTAGAAAAACACCTGTCTGGGATGCTCTAGGCAATACTTAGTCCTGCCTTGAATTCAGGGGACTGGATTAGATGACCTCTCAACGTCCCTTCTAGCCCTACAATTCTATGAAGGTGTGATACCTCAGAATTTTTATACAGTACACTGTTTTAGACTGAGTCCTTGGTTGCTTTACAGGTCACTAAGGTATCTTGAAGTATTATTTTACAGTTATTGTCTTCCTGGAGAAAAAAATGAAATGCGTATAATCAGTTATAAAACTCCATAATTTTAAATAAGAAAGGGTTAATATCTTTACAAAGATGTTGTTGTAAGTGCAATGAAGCCCTCTTTTTTTTTCCGAGCTGCGGTTTGCCAATCCCTTTAGCAGAAAGGATGGAGAATGTGTCTGTTTTCATTCACATCACTAATTGGACAGAATTGCAGTGTTTCAAAACTCAAAGCTTTTTTTTTTAACATCATGTGTCTGAGTGTGCACCAGAACTAGCCCATTAGGAAGAAAGCTGCTTTGGGCTTCTGATACATGAAAAAAGCTGACAAGTTTTGCTTGAAAGACATAAACCTTGGGCTAGTCAGTGTTACCATTGCAAATATGGTTACTTCACATCCTCTGCCTGTAGGCTTCACTGAATTAGAGATGGTTGGTTTTGGCACTGTCTTGTTGGTGGAAGGTAAGCTGCTGTGGGGAAAACTGAGGGATGCAGGAGAATTCAAATTCTCCCCTGGCTATTGTTATAGATCAAGCAAAAGAGCATTGTATATATTTCTTTTCTGAAATACTTTTGTATCTAATTTGTAGCAGAATATAGATTTAAGGATTACTTTTAGTAAATTTATGCCACCATTGATTAGGATAATTGAACTAGAACAGGGATTGCTTACAATGCAGAAATCTCCAGTCTCTACAATAGCACTGTGACACAATTGGTGAAAGTTTACTATTTTAAGGAGTCAGGTTAATAAGGATTTTTAAGTGTTATTCCATACAGATTTTTAAGTGCTGCTCCATTTCTCTTTAGGAAAGAAAAAAGAAAGGTCTACTATATATTGTCTCAGTTACATTTGGTGGCATCTGCTATTTGAAATTTTAATACGAGCAGCGTCAAGTCAGGAAACAACCATATCATTGTAAGAAAAAAAATCAAGCTAATTTGAGAGGGCAGTAAAAAGCTCTTTGATTTGCCCGCATCCAACTTCTGAGTTTAAACTTTGTAAGGAATTGATTTCAAAGAAAGTTGTAACCTATCTTTCCTGATTGATAGCTCCGATTGTCTTGCTTGTCCAGAAGCCAACCTCTTAGGAAACAGAATAGCTTGGTTTTGAAATCCACCAGTGATTTTTTTAAAATTAGATTATTCCTTTCCATATATAATCCATTGAGGACAGGCATAAACAAAATTGAGCTGACACAATTAAGGCTCTGTCAAGGTTAATCTTAGAGAGAAGCCAAATATAATGTGAGGCACAATTGAGGATCTTTTATGTTTGTCAATATGTCTGTCAATGGCTGGTCCCCCTAAAACTGTCTCTTTATCTCTGGCTCAGGAATTTCTATGTTGAACCTGGTTACAAAAATCTGCTCTTAGAGAAGAAAGAGTGAAATACAGAAATATGTATGAAAATTGTTTGTGCTTCATACGAGCAATCATGCCAATGACGCTGGAGATGGCTTCTTTTGTCATCCATGTCTTCTTCCCTTGAAAACCCTTTTGTTACTTATTTGTGTTGACGACTCTGGGAATACTTTATGGGTCACCAATTGTTCATTGTGTATATATTTTCATAGCAATTATGTCTGTCTCATTACAGAAAACAGTGGTATTCATTGTGTTTCCCATTTCAGTTGATTCTAGCCAAAATGATGATGTTTTTCAGCTCTGCTTGGGTTCTGTCTGAATGGCTTGACAATCATTTCTTTTCACAAAATCAAAGAGCTCCGAACTCCCAGTAACTTCCTGGTTCTCAGTGTTGCACTGGCTGATTGTGGGATCTGCATCAATGCATTCATTGCTGCTTTTTCCAGCTTCCTAAGGTATTTACATCTCTACTTTCTTCTTATGAAATTTTCTTTTTAAAAAAACCTTAAGGGGACTACATAAAAAACAAAATTTTAAACCTAATAGATTAATCAAGCGAGCCCATTTCTACTACACCATCCAGTCACCTTTCCGTGTCTAGAAAATGATGAAATTAGAGTCAGTAACTGTCACTAAATTGAGTACCTTTGTCAATGTAGGCCTTAGTGTTTCACCGTTCAAATGAAAAAGGAGATCTCAGCATTGCCATTCAGATCACTGAAAATAATAACCTAAAGCCAAAGAATCTTTAGTTTGTACATTTTGGTGAATAAATAAAAATACCTACAATGGAATGTTGTTTATCCAAGTCTCCATTATCTAGCTCAGTGTTTCTCAACCAGTGGTACGAGTACCCTTGGGGTACTCGAGAGAAGTCTGAGGGGATCATCAACACAACTGACATTTGGAGAAAATTGAATTTTTGTTTTAAGTTTTACAGCACTTTCTTATTTTTGTACTTTTTATACCCAAAAATGTCATCGTCCGTCTGACTACGATTAAGTTGTTTAAACAAATGTGTTGCAATGGAACAAAAAAAACCTGTGTGTCTGAAAACTGTAGGTACTGGGGTACTTATAATTTATTTTTTTGTAAAGGGGTGCTTTATAAAAAAAGTTTGAGAAACACAGATCTAGCTCTCCACATTAACCAAACCACCAGCTGTCTAGGGCTGACAACCTGGCCACCTGGGACTGACAGCCAGAGTCCTAGCCTCTGTCACCCCAAAATCCTGGTGCTTCAGCTAATATGGAGGCCAGATAATGTTGGTTCAGGTAAATGGGGTTCTACCATATCACTAAGACACTGTGTTAACTTATATCAATATATATATTGTGGCTAGAAAACTGAGTTCAGCCTTTCATTTTAATAGCAGAAAAATGTAGATGTTTATACTTTTTATTGGAAAATGTAGGGGATTTATCGTGAAAAACTAGGCTCCCTGCTTATAATTTACCTGTATATTAATGAATTTTGCAAACTAACAAAGTAAATGGGAACAATAAGGTTCACAATTCAGAAAAGCACTTAAATATGTTTTAAGTCCATCCCTATTGCAAGCAGTACGTATGCACATATTGTATGTACTTAAATCTCACTGAAGTCAAATAGGGATATTGCCCTGATTTGGAGCCTAAAAATAAAATAAAGTCAGCATTAAAATTTACCTCTTTGATTTCTTTCAAAAACTGTAGTCTAGTTTTAATTTCACTTCACAATACAGTAATACAATAACTATAAATGACTGCTTGTGAATTCTTAAAAAACAACAAATGGTCTGGTAGCACTTTAAAGACTAACAAAACATGTAGATGGTATCATGAGCTTTCGTGGGCACAACCCACTTCTTCAGATGACCAGAGTGTTGGGCCACAACCTGGACCATAGCAAGCCTCTTTCCCAGCCCTCAGTGCTTTCTAGAGCATGCCGTGTGACATTTTAACAGTCAAGAGCCCTGGGCCCCTTAGACTCACCAGGCCCCAGTGTAGTTGCCCCATTTTTCACGCCTGTCAGCCGGCTTGCCCTTCGTAGGGGGACCCAAGTACACCTTCCCCACCAGATTCCAATCCAGGGCCCAATGTAGACAACTGCACCCTACATTACTAGGCTACATCTACACTGTGGAGCTATATCAGGATACCGGAATTATCCCGAAATAGCTATTTCTGCATACATTTCAAAATAACGGGCACGCTATTCTGGCATCCCTGTAACCCTCATTCCACAAAATTACCTCAAAATAAGCTACGCAATTTTGAGGAAAGGGTGCTGTGTAGACGCACCACTAATGTGCTATACTGCTGGTTCCCTGGGTTAGTTTCTGCCCATTCCCTCTTTTCCAGAGGATAAAGACATCAGATAAGTGGAAGTCAAAGGTAAAGTGTCAGATCATCTACAGATCTCAAGCTTTTTCCTTTTGGACTTAGCCATGCCACAGTAAGGTATCAGGGCACAGAAGTTCCAGTGGAACTCTTTCTCAGGAGTTCAGAATGTAGGCCAGCTCATCTCCACAGTCGCCTACTTTACCCAGTAGGCCTGCTCCCCATTAAAGCTACCCATTAAGCCACACATGCTTTGCAGGTATAGTGGCATGGAACTGCCTGGACCCAGTGTGTCTGCTTACCCCTTCTTAGCCGGTGCAAGGTTTGCACACCAAATACTTAAAAAGTCCAATATTCAAAACTATTCTTGCGAAAGCTGACAATCCTTTTTGTACCACAAATTGTGAGCACAAATAATTGCAGACACATTTTTGTGCCCGCAATTGCCATCACTTTGATGGCCAGGTCAATGCCTGATGTTCAAGCACAGGACCACATTTTCCAAAAGGCAAAGCTCTTAAATCCATATTCATGTACCTAAATAGAAGGAGCCTCTTTTCACAGCTGCTGAGCACTTACAGTTCCCAATAATTGAAATGGAACCTGAGTTATTTCGTATCTCCAAGACAGACCACTGCTATTTGAGTATTTAAATATGGATTTAGAAACATCTAGTAGCACAGCTCATGTACCATGGTGTTAGGGATCATCTGAGCACATAGAAAGTGCAGTCACCCAGTGATTTCAACTCTGCCTGCAGTTGTACATCCACAAAAAAACAGGAGTGATGAAGGCTGAGATTAAAATGTAGCCCTAAAAAATCTTTGATTGTGACTATGATGTTTGTGCGCACATTACCATTCAATGAGGTTCTACTGCATTTCCTTTCACTTTATAAAGCTTTTGTTACTGCTTTCCATTTTTGTATGAATTTTACTAAATGGGCTTAATAAATATATTGACAAGTTATACGCCCTCAGTGCATATATCTTTTGATGCTGTATAATTGAATGATATGTAGATTGTTTGCTAACAAAGTCGCCATTCACCAACACCACAACAATAGATGGGGGTCTATTTTCAATACAGGGAAAAAATAAATTATATCAGACAACACTGTGTAGTAAGTACTGGCAACTATAGCCTGTCTAATGGTGACCGTGCTATTAATAGCATTTACAAATTTCAAACAGGAAAACAATTATGTATTTTATTTTTTCCTAATTATTTCAGTTGTCAAATATGCCTCACCTATTGCTATTGTATTTTGAATTATTTCTGTATTTGCCGGCAGGTACTGGCCCTATGGTTCTGATGGTTGTCAGATTCATGGATTTCAGGGCTTTGTGACAGCACTGGCAAGCATTAGTTCTTCTGCTGCAGTTGCCTGGGACCGGTATCATCACTATTGTACCAGTAAGTGCTACAATGTAAAATCCAAAAATCCATTGACTGATTTTTCCTTTTACAATAGGCCTGGTTTAGATGCAAAAACCTTTAATCGCAATAATAGGAAGACATTGAAAAAATACAATTATACACCAATTTATGTTTAAAACCTTTTAACATCTGTCTAAGATGAGACATCAATAAAATATGTGATGATGGGATCTTGACCATGTAGGGAAAATAGTAAGTGCTTGAACATGGATTTGGATTCATATTTCGTAGCATAGGTGTATGACAGCATCCAGCTCACCTGCAAATATTGATCAAAATGGCATTGATTACCTAAGCTATCCAAAACCCTTATATACATATAATTTCATGTGTACAGTTGGGCACCACTTGCCAATCTGATCTGCATGGGCAGCCCTTCATACCTGGGTGATGCCCAAGTGATTGCAATTACACTCTGCACACATTCAGCTGCCGGATAGAGGTCCATATTAGAAATAGGTAGAATGTATTATAGACAGAATATAATGTCAGGTTGGCAATTGATTTCTAGCGGAGTGCCCCAAGGATCTGTTCTAGGACCGGTTTTGTTCATTCAACATCTTTATTAATGACCTGGATGGGGGGATGGATTGTACCCTCAGCAAGTTCACAGATGACACTAAGGGTATGTCTACACTACCACCCTAGTTCGAACTAGGGTGGTTAATGTAGGCAACCAGAGTTGCAAATGAAGCCCAGGATTTGAATTTCCCAGGCTTCATTTGCATATTGCCGGGCGCCGCCATTTTTAAATGTCCGCTAGTTCGGACTCCGTGCCCAAGGCTACACGCGGCACGAACTAGGTAGTTCGGATTCGGCTTCCTATTCCAAACTACTGGTACACCTCGTTCCACGAGGAGTAACGGTAGTTCAGAATAGGAAGCCTAATCCGAACTACCTACTTCGTGCCACATGTAGCCGCGGGCACGGAGTCCGAACTAGCGGACATTTAAAAATGGCAGCGCCCGGCAATATGCAAATGAAGCCTGGGAAATTCAAATCCCGGGCTTCATTTGCAACTCCGGTTGCCTACATTAACCACCCTAGTTCGAACTAGGGTGGTAGTGTAGACATACCCTAAGCTAGGGGGAGAGGTAGATACGCTGGAGGGCAGAGATAGGGTCCAGAGTGACCTGGACACATTAGAGGACTGGGCCAAAAGAAATCTGATGAGGTTCAACAAGGACAAATTTAAAGTCCTGCACTTGGGACGGGAGAATCCCAACCATTGTTACAGGCTGGGGACCAAATGGGTAAGTATCAGTTCTGCAGAAAAGGACCTGGGGATTACAGTGAATGAGAAGCTGGATATAAGTCAACAGTGTGCCCTTGTAGCCAAGAAGGTGAATGGCATATTAGGAGGAGCATTGCCAGCAGATATAGAGAAGTGATTATTCCCCTTTATTTGGCTCTGGTAAGGCCACATCTAGAGTATTGTGTCCTGTTCTGGGCCCCCCACTACAGAAAGGATGTGGGCATACTGGAGAGGGTCCAGTGGAGGGTGACCAAAATGATTAGGGGGCTGGAGCTCATGACCTATGAGGAGAGACTGAGGGATTTGGGTTTGTTTAGTCTGCAGAAGCGAAGAGTGAGGGGGGATTTAATAGCAGCCTTCAACTTCCTGAAGGGAGCTTCCAAAGAGGATGGAGAGAGGCTGTTCTCAGTGATGACAGATGGAAGAACAAGGAGCAATGGTCTCAAGTTACAGTGGGGGAGGTTTAGGTTGGATATTAGGAAAAACTATTTCACTAAGAGAGTGGTGAAGTACTGCAATGGGTTACCTAGGGAGGTAGTGGAATTTCCATCCCTAGAGGTATTTAAGTCTCGGCTTGACAAAGCCCTGGCTGGGTTGATTTAGTTGGAATTGGTCCTGCCTTGGGCAGAGGGCTGAACTTGATGACCTCCTGAGGTCTCTTTAAGCTCTATGAATCTATGCCCATATTAAGATGACCCAAGTGCTTATGTTCTAGACTACAGAGTCATTTTCTTGCACCTTTCTCAATTGTCCTCTTTCTTATTGACATGTCAATAAGTCAGGGAGCAAAGTTTTCCCAAGAGCTTCAGCAAAAATTGTTGAGCCATTTTCAAACTCTGAGAAATTGAAGGAAATTCTGTTTTTCTGCTAAAAAAGAAATTCTGACATTTTTTAACCAAGATTTAGCATCTCAGTTGGAAATGATAGCAATGCAGTATTTGACAGGGAAATAGATATCAGTGGACATTAAGATCCTAAATACTTCTGAGCACAAATACCTTTGGGTGGTCTTGTAAAAAATATTTCAGAATTGGTTAAGATATCAGGATGTAAACAAGCTTTGATTATAAAACTATCTATGTTCTATGGATACTGTGCTCATGTGCATCTGCAAAGTGAGTGGAAATTTCTACTGAATTAGGTCATCTCCCAGGATCCCTTTAAATTTGTGCAAGCATGCATAGGATTTCAGTTTTAATGTGTGCTGGCTTGTACAGCTCTAAGTGGAGACAGCTATGCAGAGGTTGTTATAATTTGTGCTGGGAGCCAAACCACTTTCCAGAGAGCCCCATTACTGAGTGGAGAAGGTACAAAGAGAAAGCCACCTTCATATTTTGTGCTGAGTGATGCTCAAGAGGATCCTAAGATTAAGGTTTTTTTTTTTTTTTAGAAAACAAATCTAGGAAAAAGAACATGAAAAGCTGAATCTTTGTTTCCCAGACTTCAACATTCTTTTGGCTAACAAGAAATTGCAAATGGGATTTCCTGTGGAAATTCCACACTCTGAACCATTTGTCTAGTCTCCTAACGCTGACCTACACTCCTTAGCCACAGGAGGTCTGCAGTTGGGGAAGCCAACACTGCCCATGGGATATGCCGGAACGCTCTCGTTACCTCGCAACACCACAAAGTTGTCAGCAATTTCCATTTTGGGATTTCAAAAACTAGCTATGAACCCTACCACCGAATGGAGTTGCCACAACATCCTTCTCAACTGGTGTTTTGCAATCAGGGTTTCTGCATCCCTGATTATTTTCATGGGTGAATTGATCCCTTTATTTATTGTACTAAAGCACTGCACCATATTATCTAGGCACATCTATTTTCAGAGATCCTTTTGTAAAGAAATGTCTTCAAAAATGAACTGCTGGTTAACAGACTCTTCCTCCCCAATTCCCATGCAAACAGCTACCTTAGTAATCACAAAGTCTGAGAAACACAGTATTTCTGTGATTAAAACAGCAAATGGTGAGCATGCCATGAGCTATTTGTTAGGACAACTTCACTCCATTGGCTGCAAAAGGATTGCTATGGTTTTGTTCTGAAGCTTTTGTCAAGAATTCAGCTCAGGCTATGAAAAGTGTTCCTTTCAGGCCCACACAAAGGCCCTGGGATAGCACCAGCCATTAGCAGCATGCATACTAATATCCCTTGGACACTGAAATATATTTAGAATCAGAACAGCAACACCACCACTTGATAAGTGAGCTGGACTCATATAGCTTTGGAAAGACAATGTATAGTCTGCAATATTGGACTAATCCTTTTGTGGAGTGTGTTGCACATGCTTTGTTCCCCTACCCATTCAGTTCAGTATTCTCTCAAAACCTAAGGCAGATGGACCCTTAGGACACAAGTAAACTTCTTTATTTTGCTTGAATTGTTACTTACTGATAGCCAATAGCAATGCTCTTACTGTAGATTTCAAGGAAAAGGAAAAGAACAGAGTCGTTTTAAAAGCCTGTAGTGCAGGACGATTTCACATTCTGATTGTGAGGAAAAGTATTTCACTGTTCCTGCTCTCTATAAATCTGATACATCAAAACTCTAGTTCAGATCATGCCCTCACTCCAAAAATTCAACTCCCATTGCCAGGCCTGGCCAAAGAGTTCGCGGGGCCCAAGGCAGCACGCTGAGCCGCACAGCTGTGTGGCTCCCAGCCAGGGCAATGAGTGAGTGGCCAGGTGGACGGGGCCGGGAGCTGGGCAGCACGGGGCCCTGAATATGCGGGGCCCAAGGCAACTACTTCACTCGCCTTGCCCAAAAGCCGGGCCTGCCCATTACCATTCATGTGAGCTGCATGCCTGTACTATGGTGGGTAGGGTTGCCAGATGGTTGAAACAAAAATACCAAACACGCCCCCTCCCACCCCCAAAAAAAACAGGAAAAAAAATTCTAAATTCATCTTCTTTGGGGACTCTTAAGTTTAGTGTGAAAAGGACATTAAAACTGTGAATTCATCTGATTGTTCTATGCAGTGGAGCCTTTCAGCTAACACAGGAGTAAGAAGGTAACCCTTAGAGTTGAACCTTGATCTTCCCTTCATCCAGCCGCTTCTGGAGCAAAGTGGTTAATCAGCCTCCAGGCTACTGGAAGTGGCAAATCATCCTTTTCCCCAAGATGCGTGGAAAACTCTAAGCCAGTGATGGGGGACCTAGACTAGTGAGTGGCTGCATGAGTGGCCTTCCTTCATCTTAGCAGGCTACTCGATTGTCACAGTGAAGGCAGTCTCCCAAGACAGGGTAGTTTTGCTAACTGCGCTTATGCACCTAGAATTCACAGGGTGAGCCATAGCAGCGCTTTGACTAAATGCAGAGGGAGCGCATGGCGCTCAGTCAATATAGTGTTCAACCAGCATACTACACCTCCCCTCACATGTCCTTGCCTTATGTGCTTGTCAATTTAGTAATACTGATAGGAAAATAACTAGGATGGAAACCAGCGGAATCTGGCACCCCTACACATGGGCAACAGTAAACAAAATGTCTAGTGGGACATACAGAGAACCCCAATGGGGCTCTATGTGGGCCGCAGGTTGCCCACCACTGCTCTAAGCTTTTATGTATAAAGCAAGGAATTTCAATCAGCAAACATTGGTTTTTAAAGAAAACGGTGTGATTGTCACATGTGAGGAGAAAGTTGATACTTCAGGAGTTTTATACCTTCCTCTGCACAGATTAAGAACTCAGGGCAACTGTTTTCTCCCAAAACCCAAGAGAAGTAACCACAGATCAAGAATTTTTATTTTAAGAAAGGAAACCTAAGGGAACTTTTTCTTGACAGTTAGGAAGAAAATGGGTAAAATTAGATGTGATTTCAAATGATTTTATTATTACAGAGAAAGTTATTCCCTACAGCAGTGAAGGAACGGGGGTTCAACTAGGCATCTAGCAGTGAGCAGTTTCATTTGGAATAGTAATAGAAATGTAGCTGTGTTAGTCTGGTGTAGCTGAAGCAAAATGCAGGACAATGTAGCACTTTAAAGACTAACAAGATGGTTTATTAGATGATGAGCTTTCGTGGGCCAGACCCACTTCCTCAGATCAAAAGTGGGTCTAGCCCACGAAAGCTCATCATCTAATAAACCATCTTGTTAGTCTTTAAAGTGCTACATAGTCCTGTATTTTGCTTCAGTTTCATTTGGGTACACTGCCAGTTCAGGGACGGGTAAAAGCTTTTATCGTTGATTTATTTCACTGCGGTGAAACTCTGCAAACATGTCACTTTTTATTGACGGAAAGAGGAAAAACATGTCTCTCATGCATAAGGAGAAAGCTGACCATTGGGGAGGGTGTGGGGTATTGTATCCCATATTAGATATTATATGGGATATATATAATATATTATATAATAACCTCAGTCCAATTCCGGAGGGAGAGGTTGATTCAGGCCAAATGTTTTCTTTCTAAAACCAATGGGATCATAAAAGTATTAAATGTATTGCCTCTGGAGGGGAGTAGGGTGCATCTGATACTAAGGGCTTTTTTCTAAATTTCAAGAGAACTGCCCAGCTTTTCCACACAAGATCTTCTCTCACTCTACCTTATCACTTGCACAAATAATTATATCCTCAATACATTTTTCAGTAAGTATGTTACCATTCAATACAATTAGTGGGAATTTGCTTGTTAAATGATGAGCTTGTTTTCCTTGATTTGGTTATGGAGGAAGCAATTTTGTTCATAAGGAAAAACAAATTAATAGATTGTCTAGTCCCATATATCTCCCATTTGTAAACACACGTCCTTCTGGTGAATGCAATTTGTCATAGGCTAAAAGGGAAAATTGTATGGGAGACTCTTTTTAACATAATAGCAAGCCATTATTTATATGACTGGGGACCTTTCTTGGCATTAATCAGGTAGTACACTGATCTACATCCTAAACTGCTCCTTAAAAGTCAACTTGGGAGTTGTTTGAAATTGTTTGTCAGTCTTCAGAGTTTCACTGGTTTGAAGCCCACTCAAACCTCGCTTTCCCCTTCTTGTGAAAGCTTCCTGCCCAATACATGTGTTTAAAAGAAGAAGAGGGAGTAGAAATAAAGTACGACAGTATGCTACAGTAATGGGGGATCTGTCATGTTTTGGGGGCCACTGCTTGAGGTTACTGTGATATGTTTTTTAATAACAACATCCCTAGTCTCCAGCTTATACTCCCAGAATGCCATGTGTCATAAAAACATAGGAACTCAAGATTACTAAATGAGATAAAAGGTCCAATAATAGACCTCTGGCAGTGTTCAATTCGTGGTTCTTCGAACAAAGGTGAAAATAGCCCAGAATGTTCCTAGCCAACTGAGGAAGAGAAGGTTGCTTTCCAGCCTCAGTGAAGATTAGTTTATGCCCTGTAGCATGTGATTTGATTATCCTTACCTCAGCATAACTATAAATGGTAATCTTTATAAGAAAATTATCCATCCCTTTTTAAAAGCAGCCAGAGTATTTGACTCATTGACCTGCACCGCAGCAAATTCCATGGACTGCCTGCCTTCTCTGAAAAAATACTCCCTATGTAGTCTAAATTTACCAACCATTAATTTAATTTATTAACCCATTCCTCTGATTTTTATGGTACTAGGCACAAAGGCATGAGTAATCAGTTTTTACTATAAAATTATGAAGGGCAAGTACCTCTATCAATTTTCTCATAACCCATCTCTAGCCCAGGCTGCACAATTATACTTACCGAAGACAGAATAATTTATCTGGAAGAAACTTTATTATAGGTAATGATGCACAATCCCCTCCCCCCTCCAAAAAACATAACTTCAGATCACAGGTTATGTCTGCATCTAGAAAAAATATAATTTATAAAGTGAGCAAGAATAAAGTGAGCTCTAGAATATTTGACCTACAGTAAAGAAATAGCCCAAAATGTTATTTATAAAATCACATTTGCAAGAAGTATGAGTAATAAGCAGGAAGAACTGGAAATACTAATAAATAAACACAACTATGACATCGCTGGTATCACAGAGACGTGGTGGGATAATACACGATTGGAATATTGGTATAGAAGGGTACAGCTTACTCAGGAAGGATAGGTGGGGGAAAAAGGAAGGATGTGTTGCCTTATATATTAAAAATGTATACACTTGGACTGAGGTGGAGATGGACACAGGAGACCGATGTGTTGAGAGTCTCTGGGTTAGGCTAAAAGGGGTAAAAAACAAGGGTGATGTCATGTTAGGGGGTCTACTACAGGCCACCTACCCAAGTAGAAGAGGTGGATGACGCTTTTTTAAAAAAAACTTAACAAAATCATCCAAAGCGCAGGATTTGCCGGTGATGGGGGACTTCAACTATCCAGACATATGTTGGGAAACTAACTCAGTGGGGCACTGACTATCCAGTAAGTTCTTGGACTGCATTAAAGATAACTTTATATTTCAGAAGGTTCAAAAAGCTACTAGGGGGAGCTGTTCTAGATTTGATTTTAATAGATAGGGAGAAACTGATTGAGAATTTGAAAGTGGAAGGCAGCTTGGGTGAAAGTGATCATGAAATCACAGAGTTTGTGATTCTAAGGAATGGTAGAATGGAGAACAGCAAAATAGAGACAATGGATTTCAGGAAGGCCAGTTTTGGTAAGCTCAGAGAGCTGGTAAGTAAGGTCCCATGGGAAGCAAGAATAAAAGGAAAAACAACTGAAGAGAGTTAGCAGTTTTTCAAAGGGACATTATTAAGGGTCCAAAAGCAAGATATTCCACTGCATAGGAAAGATAGAAAGTATGGCAAAATACCATCTTGTCTTACTCAGGAGATCTTATATGATTTAAAAATAAAAAGCAGTAATATAAAAAGTGGAAACTAGGACAAATTACAAACGATGAATATAAGCAAACAATACAGGTATGCAGCGGCAAGTTTAGAAAGGCAAGGGAACAAAATGAGCTCAATCTAGCTAGAGACATAAAGGGTAACAAGAAGACATTTTACAAATACATTAGAAGCAAGAGGAAGACCAAGGACAGGGTTGGCCCATTGCTCAGTGAGAAGGGAGAAATAATAACAGGAAACTTGTAAATGGCAGAGGTGCTTAATGACTTCTTTGTTTTGGTGTTTACCGAGAAGTCTGATGAAGGAATGCCTAACATAGTGAATGCTAGTGAGAAGGAGGTAGGTTTAGAACAGGGGTGGCCAAACTGTCACAGGCAAAGAGCCAAAATAGTGGTAGACATAGCGCAAAGAGTCGAGGGGAAAAAACTGTTGATCAAAAAAAACTTCCCGCCGCTCACTACCCACCACCCACTGCATTTAGTTGAGCCATAAAAAAAAAGGATGCTGCCCCTTTAAATGAAAACTCCAGTCTGACTTTTTGGCCACATCAAGCTCCCGGCGGCCATCTTGCTGGCGCCATTTTGCTTTGCCACACCAGACAGCTCAGCACAGGGAGCATCTGGTGAGCACCGGGGGCCAGAGGCAGCTTTGCAAGCCGGGGGGGGGGGGGGACGCTTCTCAAGCCACACTGCGGTGAAGAGCCGCATGCAGCTCTCAAGTCACAGGTTGGCCACCCCTAGTTTAGAAGATAAAATAAAAAAGAACAAGTTAAAAATTACTTAGAAAAGTTAGATGTCTACTAGTCACCATGGCCCGATGAAATCCCTCCTAGAATACTCAAGGAACTGATAGAGTAGGTATCTGAGCCTTTAGCCATCATCTTTGAAAAATCATGGAAGTTGGGAGAGATTCCAGAAGACTGGAAAAGGGAAAATATAATGCCCATTTATAAAAAAGAAATAAGAACAACCCAGGAAACTCCAGACCAGTCAGTTTAGATAGAAAACTGGAAAGATAATGGAGCAGGTAATTAAGGAATTCATCTGCAAACACCTGGAAGATAATAAGGTGAAGATAATAAGGTGATAGGTAAAAGCCAGCATGGATTTGTAAAGAACAAATCATATCAAACCAATCTGATAGCTTTCTTTGATAGGATAACGAGTCTTGTGGATGAGGGAGAAGCAGTAGACCTGGTATATCTAGACTTTAGTATTTGATATGGTCTTGCATGATATTCTTATCAATAAACTAGGCAAATACAACTTAGATGGGGCTATAAGGTGGGTGCATAGCTGGCTGGATAACCATTCTTAAAGAGCAGTTATTAACGGTTCACAATCATGCTGGAAGGGCATAACAAGTGGGGCTCCGCAGGGATCTGCTTTGGGACCGGTTCTGTTCCATATCTTCATCAATGATTTAGATATTGGCATAGAGAGTATGCTTATTAAATTTGAAGATGACACAAAGCTGGGAGGGGTTGCAACTGCCTTGGAGGATAGGTTTATAATTCAAAATGATCTGAACAAACTAGAGAAATGGTCTGAGGTAAATAGGATGAAGTTTAATAAGGACAATCAATTTCACACATACAGAATGGGAAGCGACTGTCTAGGAAGGAGTACTGCAGAAAGGGATCTAGGGGTCATAGTAGACCACACGCTAAATATGAGTCCACAGTGTGAAGCTGTTGCAAACAAAGCAAACATGATTCTGGGATGCATTAACAGGAGTGTTGTGAGCAAGACATGAGAAGTCATTCTTCCGCTCTACTGTGCGCTGATCAGGCCTCAATTGGAGTTTTGTGTCCAGTTCTGGGTACCACATTTCAAGAAATTGGAGAAAGTAACGAGAAGAGCAATAAGAATGATTAAAGGTCTAGAGAACATGAAGGAAGGAAGGTCTAGAGAACTATGAAGGAAGACTGAAAGAATTGGGCTTGATTAGTTGGGAAAGGAGAAGACTGAGAGGGGACCTGATAGTGGTGTTCAAGAGTCACAAGGAGGTGGGAGAAAAATTGTTCTCCTTAGCCTCTGAGGATAGGACAAGAATGGGCTTAAACTGTAGCAAGGGAGGTTTAGGTTGGACATTAGGAAAAACTTCCTGTCAGAGTGGTTAAACACTAGAATAAGTTGCCTAGGGAGGTTGTGAAATCTCCATCTCTGGAGATATTTAAGAGCAGGTTAGATAGACATCTATCAAGGATAGTCTAGATGGTACTGGGTCCTGCCACGAGGGCAGGGGACAGGACTCAACCTCTTGAGGACCCTTCCAGTTCTAGTGTTCTATGATTCTATTATTTCTGACCAAAACACCATTTTGTGCTGAACACTCACTTTTTTAATCCCATTTTATCTCTCTGGCCCCTCTGTTTGTATGGGATTTTTATTTCCTTCAGGTATCTAGCCTGACCAAATTCTTAAAACTTATTTTTAAAACACATGAAAAGCTCTTTAGTGGAGATGCTTTAAAAAAAAAGAACATTTTAACTACAGTACCACATGTACCTCCTGTTTTGTGGAAAGCTGAGCAGTGATGCACTAGATGTCTGATAAAAGTATGCCAAAAAAGAGAGTAGTTTCCTGCTTCCTGAAGTCCTGTACTGATGTATCACTGTGTTATTACAGTTTTATGCCAGTGTAATTCCGCCTAAATTAGCCTGATGTCCCTGCATCTATGCATCAAGCAGTAAAATATGGCACAAAGCAATTACTACTCACTTTGGATCATATCCTGAGTTTTTAATATTACTTTGCACCTGGATTCTAGACAACATTGGCTCTGTACAACCCCACACAGACACCAGGACCAAAAGTCACCTTGGCAAAGATGGGTTGATCCAAGCAAGAAGAGACCATTTAGAGAAATGTCCTTCACTCACTGTGACCCATCATGTCTCAATGTGCAAATGGCCCATGAAGAGGCTAAGTAGAGGCTGTAATATTCACTGGGTTTTTTTGAAGAGCCAGGGCTGAGGCACAACAAATTGCACCTTGGCATTTTCCTCCCAGCAACAGTATCCTTAGCTTGAAGATGGTACCTGACTCGTCAGGTGATGTTCTTAGAGTCAAAACTCACCCCTCCACTACCAATCAGAGGGAGGGAAGCAGAGGGTTAGAATCTGAGCTGCCTTTATGGGGGTGCTGCACCCCCATTTGTGTGTCACTACACAGAAAGGCTTGGTCATATAGGCCAAGTGACATTAGAGGAGGAGTGAACTGAGATACTGCAGTGTTGCTCTAAGAGCCAGAGTAGTTCCAATGCCACTGTATCCCCTGGAGGGATTCCTTCCATCAGCACCACTGGCATCTGCCTTCTGCCCAAACCTGGCTATTTATCCTAGTATAGGGATTGGTTATAGCCCTTAGGCAGGAGGCCCACCATGTGGGGTGCAGTAGTTTCACAGAAATGAGTGAAGGCTGGATAATCGCATTAAATGGGAAATAGCATTTCTTATTTCTGCCTACCCATCCCAGAAAAGGGAAAGTTAAAAGTCCTTGTTCATATTTTAAGATTCTGTTTTTTCTCTGCATTGCAGGAAGTAAGATCCAATGGAGCACAGCTATCACAATGGTCATATTTGTGTGGGTGTTCTCTGCATTTTGGTCTGTCATGCCACTGTTGGGGTGGGGTGAATATGACTATGAGCCCCTAAGAACTTGCTGCACATTGGACTATACCAAAGGAGACAGGTGAGGATCCCCATGGTATTTTTCCCTCAGTTTTCTGTGAAATGCAGGACAAGACCAGCAGTCAGTGCTGGATTCCAGGTACTATCACTAAGTACTAGATTCAAGGCCCATCCATCCGGGGAGCATCCCCACAGCCAGCACCAGCTGCCCCATTAGGAAGGCCAGATAAGGGACACCCTAAACATTAGGTGATGCAGTGGCTTAGGGGCTAGGCCTGGGGCCCCAAAGAGTGTGAGCTCAAGCCCCACCCAGTAAGAGTCCCCAGCACCATCTGCCCTATTAGGAAGCCCAGATAAGGGACACCCTAAAGGTTTCTGCCTTCCCCACACAGAAGCCAGTTTCAGTGTTGGCCGTTCTGCTGCTCCCAGAGGTGGGGACTCAAGCCAACCAACCTGCACTCCCAGGCCAATTTGCTGGCCGCTCCAGGACCCTCCCCATCCTCAGGGTGCCCCCCTATCATGCCTAGGGCAGCCAGTGTTGGCAGTCCTGCTGCTCCCAGGTGGGAGGGTGAGGATATTAATATTACACAATATTAAGTACATTATCATTTTGACATGAACTGTGATGTCAGCAAACAGATGGTATTCCATAGATGAAACTCCTGAGCCAATAGGACCTAAGGCTAAATTAGGAGGAGATGGTGCTGGGGTGTTTTCACTGAGAATCTCTGCTTGCCAGAGTCCATTTCCACAGCTGGTCCATGCAAGTGCAACTTTACTGAGCTTCAGAACATGCCACAAAGCCTGCCTGCTTCCCCTAAAACTTTTTTTTCTTTGCATTTTTACCAATATAAGTATATAAATACTTTAAGGCTTTTACCTGAGAAAAGATTACAAGAGGTCTGGATTTTCTTTTCCCTGCAATCTTATATAATTTTATAGTAAGGTAATATATAGAATTGTTAATTACTCTTTCAAATATTGCATGTGTGCTGGTGTACACTCTGATTAGTGCATTTTATAAACAACAAACAACCTCCAAAAATGATTAATGGGGACTTTTTCTTCTACCCACCAGAAATTTCGTCACATTCCTTTTTGTGATGGCCATTTTCAATTTTGTGATTCCTATCTTCATCATGCTGACAGCTTACCAATCTATAGAGCAGAAATTCAAGAAAAGTGGACAGTTCAAGGTAAGGAGGATTCTCCAAATTCCCCCCAAAGCAAGCTTGCTTGTGTGAGGTATGAGGGTAAAAACACACTGTCCCTCCCATCCTCAGTATCTTTGACCAAGATTTTGGAACAACCCCCTCCCTTGCGAAAGTCCTTTCCAGGTTACATGCTAAAACACGTGCATGCTGAGACTGAATAAAGGGTGTTTGGGATATAGATAACAATCCAAAGCAGCTTTGCTCATGAAAACTCATTTTTACTTACTTAAGTCTTAGCACAGAAAAGTCTCTGAGGCCACAACACTGAAAAGGAAACATTATGAGGACTCAATTTCCAAATGGGGTCAGGCGGAGAGGCTGGCTTTACAAATGTGACTTGTACACCCTTGGGTAGGATGAATCAAAAATCTTTATGAGGTGGAAACAAAGGAAATGTTTCTTCAGAAATGTTCTGGAGGCTAGGTTTGTGATGATGTAATGTGCTTATGTAACTTGTTTTCTCAGGCACATATGGTACCGTCAGTGGGCTTTACACTTGACTGGCTAGTTTAGACAGAGCTCCCTCCGTTATCAAATTCATTCTCGTGTTAAAATTTGAGATAAAGGTTTGTCCTAGCAGATTATTGTGTAAGATACAGAATATATACATAAGCAACATATTATTTTAACAAAGATCACCATATTTTTTCAGTGAGCTTATGAAAGAGTCTGATAGCTTATGTCTGTTGTAGGATGGTGTACAATAGTATATGGTGTTCTGTAATCTGAGTTATGATGCAGGAAATGTATAGGCATTAAAATACAGTTCAATATACACACAGATATTAATATGTGAGGTACTCAAATACTATGGCCATGAGAACCACAGAAAGGCCTGCAATATAGAGAGACAATGGCAACACTATGGCTGTGTCTACATTGGCATCCCTTTCCGGAAAAGGGATGCTAATGAGACACTTCGGAATTGCAAATCCACGGGGGATTTAAATATCCCCCGTGGCATTTGCATTTACATGGCTGCCGCTTTTTTCCGGCTTTTTTCCGGCTCGGGGTTTTGCCGGAGAAAAGCGCCAGCCTAGACGCGATTTTCCGGAAAATAACCCCTTTTCCGGAAGATCCCTTATTCCTACTTTCAAGTAGGGGTTATTTTCCGGAAAATCGCATCTAGGCTGGCGCTTTTCTCCGGCAAAACCCCGAGCTGGAAAAAAGCGGCAGCCATGTAAATGCAAATGCCGCGGGGGATATTTAAATCCCCCGCGGAATTTGCAATTCCGACTGGTCTCATTAGCATCCCTTTTCTGGAATGGGGTGCCAATGTAGACCCAGCCTATGTGTTTGGCTTGATATCAATGATCTTATTTAATTTTCTGTATTATTTGTTATATTTGCTTCATCCTGTTTCTAATGCCCTCTTAGAGATGTTAAAAAAACCACACATCATCCTTCATTTGTCATTTTGCAAGCTTTCCATTGCCCTGCACCCTGTTGTTTTGCTTCTTTAGCATCTCTGCAGGGCTTTCAAGGGACCTTGCATGCTTCATCTTGCTCTGTCACCCCATGATCTATGTCCACTCTCTAGAAATAGCCCTCACGGGCCAACAGCTACTGCTGTCCCAGCAGGGGGGCTCTTAAAATTGGCAGCCACATCCACACAATGTCATCCAAATAACATCCAGGGGAGAGCTGAGAGCAGAATGAGAATAGGGTGACCAGCTGTCTGGGTTTGGATCAGAACATCCAGTCAAAAAGGGATCCTAGTACCTCTGGTCAGCACCACTGACCAGGCCATTGGGAATCATTAAGAAAAGGATACATAAGAAGGGAGAAAATATCATATTGCCTCTATGTAAATTCATGGCATGCCCACATCTTGAATACTGCATGCAGATCTGGTCACCCCATCTGAAAAAAGGATATATTGGATTTGGAAAAGGTACAGAGAAGGGCAATAGAAATAATGAGGAGTAAGGAATAGCTTCCATATGAGAAGAGATTAAAACACTTGGCAAAAGAAAGAGGGATAGCTCAGTGGTTTGACTACTAGCCTGTTAAACCCAGGATTGTGAGTTCAGCCTTTGAGGGGGACCATTTAGGAAGCTGGGGCAAATCTGTCAGGGATGGTACTTGCTCCTGCTCTGAGAGCAGAGGGCTGGACTCAATGACCTCTCAAGATCCCTTCCAGCTCTATGAGATAGGTATATCCCCCTATATTTTAAAGGGTGGGGGAATGTGTTAGAAGTCTATAAAATCATGAATGGTGTGGAACAATGGAATAAGGAAATGTTATTTACTGATTAACTAACATAACACAAGAAGCTCGCCCAATTAAATTTAGATTTTCCACCTACAAGCAGAGTGAGTTTTGGCTTGTGTTTCAGAATTGAGTTCATGTGTGCTTCTTCGGATCATAGAATCACAGAGCTGGAAGAGACCTCAGGAGGCCATCAAGTCCAACCCCCTGCCCAAGGCAGGACCAACCCCCACTAAATCAAGCCAGCCAGGGCTTTGTCAAGCTGAGACTTAAAAACCTCTAGGGGTGAAGATTCCACCACTTCCCTAGGTAACCCATCCCAGTGCTTCACCACCCTCCTAGGGAAATGGTTTTTCCTAATATCCAACCTAGACCTCTCCCACTGTAACTTGAGACCATTGCTCCTTGTTCTGCCACCTGTCACTACTGAGAACAGCCTCTCTCCATCCTCTTTGGAACCTCCCTTCAGGAAGTTGAAGGCTACTATCAAATCCCCCCTCACTCTTCACTTCTGCAGACTAAACAAACCCAACTCCCTCAGCCTCTCCACATAGGTTATGCGCTCCAGCCCCCTAATCATTTTGGTCGCCCTCCGCTGGACCCTCTCCAATGCGTCCACATCTTTCCTGTAGTGGGGAGCCCAGAACTGGACACAATACTCCAGATGTGGCCTCACCAGAGCTGAATAAAGGGGGATAATCACTTCTCTGGATCTGCTGGCAATGCTCCTCCTAATGCACCCTAATATGCCATTAGCCTTCTTGGCTACAAGGGCACACTGTTGACTCATATCCAGCTTCTCATCCACTGTAATCCCCAGATCCTTTTCTGCAGAACTGCTTCTTACCCATTCAGTCCCCAGCCTGTAACTATGCTTTGGATTCTTCTGTCCCAAGTGCAGGACTCTTCACTTGTCCTTATTGAACCTCATCAGATTTTTTTTGTCCCAGTGCTCCAATTTGTCTAGGTCACTCTGGACCCTATCCCTGCCCTCCAACATATCTACTTCTCCCCCTAGCTTAGTGTCATCTGCAAACTTGCTGAGGGTGCAATCCATCTCCTCATCCAGGTCATTAATAAAGATATTGAACAAATGTGGCACTATGGCACCCAAGTTATAAACCTCTCCCTTTTCCCCTCTGCTGCCATGTCTCCGACCCTCTCCTCCCCCATCTGCTCCCTGGTGCCTGCTGCTGCCCCCCCATCCCTCACCCTCCTCTCCTGTCTTGGCTCCTGCCCTTCTCACTCCCCTCAGTCCTTTAGGGACCTGCCCCCCATCCGATCTTCTCTGACCTCTGCACCTGCCCTTCCCTTTCTCCTGTGTCCACTCCTCCTCTAGTTCCACTCTGATAATCTGTAGCCACCCTTCCCCATACCCTCTCCTAACACCTCCTCCTACCCACCTGCTGTGCCTCTCTCCTGTAGTGCCCGTGTTTTTTGGGATTTCTAGGCACTAAATAATAATTGTGGTAATAAATAATTTGAAAGTATATATGCCAGTGCATGCAAGATGTGTACATGTGTAGCTGCATGTAGATGTGGGAGTCAGTTTCTACAGATTGATGTATATAGGTATATGGACGAGGTGAATTTCTGTGGTTGTTTCGCTGTGGATTTGCATTCGGGCTTCAGGAGTGAGCCTTTAATGGACCCATTACAGTTGTGATAATATGTGATGCTAATTCCGTGCATAAAATTGCACTTACTTTAGGGAACAAAACACACCGAGCTGGCTATGAAAAATGGGAAGAAGGGAGGGAAAGAATCATTAAAACCTTTTAGAAACTTCATTTTTTAACTACCTTTCCAGACTATTTTGCTGCCAGTTCTAGAGTCGTGCAACAAATAAAGCCCGAACTTAGCATAATAAGCTGTCAAAAACCCCAATATGTCTGCTTGGGTCTTGCAGTAAAAATGAGGACATGAGGGGGGCGGAATCAAGGGAGGGAACAGGGATGGAGGAAGTGAAGGTGGGGCCTGGGGAAGGGGTGGAGCAGAGGTGGGACCGTGGGTGAGACAAGGGTGCTTAGTTTTCTGGGATGAGAAGGTTGGCAGCCCTAAGTGAAGACAGTCTCTACCACGTGTGTCTTCTATTTAAAATTCCCCTGCTGATGCTGAGCAAGGAATATGAGGTTACTGAGTCTGTCCAGGCTGTTTAAATCCGCGTATAACTGTGTAATAGAATGAGCGTGGGGTTTTGTTTTTTCAGTTCAATACAAGTTTACCAGTGAAGACGCTGGTCATTTGCTGGGGTCCCTACTCCCTTTTATGCTTCTATGCTGCAGTTGAGAATGTGACTTTCATCTCACCAAAACTCCGCATGGTATGTTGAAAAGCCCTCACACTGTGCTTGCTATGTTGTGACATGCTCCTACCACGTGATGATATTTCACCAATCAATAGCTGGACACAGGATATATAAATAAGCAAATGATTTCTACATAGCAAATTGTTCAGCCATGATATTAAAAGCAGCTACGTATAGCAATGACAGTTACATATTGTATTAGTGAGATCACCACAAGTGACTGCAAACCCGGCCCGCCAACAGGGGAAGAGGAGGAAGGGGACAACTCCCAGACACTGACCCCATTACTGTAGCAGCGGCGGCAGTGGTGGTGGCTGGAGTCCTGGGACTTTTAAATCACCTCTGGAGCCCCGGTCAGCGTTGAAGGGCTGCCATGTGGGCAGGGGCAGACTGGCTCCAGCCCTGCCCCTTCCATCCAAGATCCTGCCCCTTCCGGGAGCATGGAGTCAAGGCCCTCTTTCATACCTGGCCCAGGGACCTGTCAATTCTCTTGCCCCCTTTCTTCCTCCCCTCTCCCCCCCGCCACCCCTCCCACATCACTGCGAACAATTTAATAAACTTCACTTATTGCTTCAATAGCTGATTTTAGCTCTCGATCTGTGGCCTGAGTGTTACTCGGTTGTTTAGTTTTTTATCTAAGTTCAAGTAGTATTACTCTACAGAGCTGGTTTTGGTCCCATTGTTTTCCAGTGTGGGGCATTCATTTCTTAAGCGAATCTTTAATTAGTAAAACCACTTTTAAAAGGTAAAACAAAAGAAGCAGTCATGTAGCACTTTAAAGGCTAACAAGATAGTTTAGTAGGTGATGAGCTTTCATGGGGCAGACCCACCTGATCTGAAGAAGTGGGTCTGCCCCATGAAAGCTAATCACCTAATAAACTATCTTGTTAGTCTTTAAAGTGCTATATGACTGCTTTTTTTGTTTTACCAAGATCAGACTTACATGGCTACCTCTCTGTCACTCTTAAAAGGTTTACTTTTCCCAGAGATCCGTCTCTGAATAAATATTGTTCTGAACTTGGAGGGGGGATATTAATGTTTTCTCTAGATTCTTTGTTTCATAGTTGTAGAAACAAGAAGGATAATAAAATATAGAAAGGATGGTTGTTTAGGAAAAGTGCATGAAGTATTGTATTATTCAATTTCAAAACAAAACATTTATATTGTGAATAGGTTCAGTAATAACAAATGAAGCCTTCCAGCTGTAGCTTGCTGGTTAAAATCCACCCCAACTTGTAGGTAAGCAAAAGCTAATACCATATATTTGGTGTTCAGTATCCCATCTAAGATGAGTTTGTGGTCTCAGTTGATTTCACATTAGAGTGATGCCTAAATCAGAAACTGGGCATTGTTTTTTGTCTCCACTGTAAAATCCTGAGTACAAACAGCGAACTGATTCCTCACTTTGGAGCTGGTCCCCTCCTAGCCAGAGAGCCGTGGCGAGGCAGTTGGGAGCATCTTCTCTAGTCTGTATCGTTCCTTTCATGTGGGTGAAGGTCTCACCTTTAGTTGACTCAAAACTCATCCCAAGCACCAAATTCACTTTTAAAAAATAACCCAGACAGAAGTGGTTTGGGAAGTGGCAAACCTTGCATTTCTCAGGGCTAGACAGTGGTGAAGCTACACAAGCTCATTAGATCCTCACTACAGTTTTTGCTGATTCTTACAACATTTTTACGTTAAATTAAAATTGTGTTGTGTGCATGTGTCTTATAACAGATTCCTGCCATTATTGCCAAGACTGTGCCAACAGTTAATGCCTTTGTCTATGCCCTGGGAAATGAGAACTACAGAGGAGGAATCTGGCAGTTTCTCACAGGACAGAAGATTGAGAAAGCAGAGGTTGATAACAAAACTAAGTAACACGGTACAGCTTTGAGCTAAATAAATGCAGACACATGACGCAAAGCAAAACCAGCGGAGGACACCATGTACGTACGCTAACTTTAATTAAAGGTGGTTCCACATTGGAAAGGTTCTGCGTGGTCTACAAGCAATGAAATATTGAAAGAAAGTCATGTGGATAACTGTTGCATTTCTCTTTCAATCTATCATGAGCTGCTTGTCAAACAAGCTGCCTTAAACCAGTGTTGGTTGTTGTCCGTCTCATTTTATATGTCACTGCAAATAAACTGTGTGCTGTGAAGTATATTTTTTCTGCTGGGCTAAGAACTAAGTTTAGAAAATGAATGTTGGAGGTTAGGTTGTCCCATGAGGTCTACCAGTATTAATTTGTATTCAGGTAACCAAAAGATTAAAGAAATATCTAGACTTATATACTATATGTTTTGTTAATGGCATGTTCATCTGTATATTTTAATTTCATGTAATACAGAAGATTGCCATTTTAGGGCCTGAATATACTATCCCTATTTTGTCAGGTTTGGGTCACTTCAACAGATTCTTTTTTCTAGATAAGGAGCACTGGATTGTGCTCTATTTGGTTTAACCAAATCAAACTGCATATCTTTCAGATTCCTATTTAACTTCACTTGTTCTATTCACCATGACAATCAGTCAAGTAATCGGTTTACTTCATTACCTTGTTACATTTTTTTTCTCAAACACTGAACAGAGACTGGAAGAGAATTTAGGCCAAATTCTGTTCTGAAATATGGATGTAAATCTGAAGTAATTCCCCTGTTGTCACTGAAATCCCCTGACTGCAGTGTTTATTCTGGAATAACTGAGCGCAATTGTGAGTAATGAAGAATCAAAGGTTTTGAGTGGGAAAATAGCCAGTTAATCCCCAAATGAGGGCTATTAAAATGTATTGTGAATGATCTGTATGTGAATTTAAGACTTTTCTGTTTCATCATGTTGTTCATGATGCTTGTACAACTGAAAGCTGGCAGTTAGACATCACTAGCTATCACAAGATGTGTCTCTGAATGACCTATTTACAAAAATCGGTTTCATGACACATTAGAATGAAAGAGCGATTGTTTGTACAGAGACTCAAATCCAATTGATTCTTAGGAGGAGCTCATGGTTAATTTCCAAACATTTAAAGTAACAGTTTTTTAATCAAAGGAAAGACAAGTCTTATCAGTCACAGTTGCCATTTCCAATGCACAATTTATTGGAAGGGGGAGAGTGTTGAGTAGTGGGATACAGAAAGGTAGAATGGTGCAGCACTAGAGAATAAATCATTAAACAAAGCTGTGTATTTTCCATAAGGGTATTCTCTGTGAAAACTTTTCTTACATATTTCCATCCTGGAACACAAAGGTTTATGTTTATGTGCTTAGAACTAAATTCTAAGGCCTACCCAGCATTTAGTTATCCCACGCACAGGTAAATTCATATTGGTTTCAAAAGGAACATGGCTCAGTAAAGACCTCACAATTTGGCCTTCAGTGCATTTTTAAAGTAATCTGATGCATTGTGTATTGTGATAAAATTTTAGGAGTGGGAAGGGTGGTATTTGATATGGGACAGAGCTTATTTTGTGTTCCTTACCTCCCTGCATGATTACAAGTTTCAACAGTGCCTACAGTAACCTTTGTTTAGTTTTTATGTATCCATATACTGTATGTTGAAAGCTCTGAGGGGTGAGTTTTAATATTTATTGTGTTTAAGGTTGCACAATATTCTATAAGCCTCTAGAAAAATGGCAACCCTGCTATGAGCCGGTAACAGTCTAAGAGTCACACATCACACCTGAAAATGCATAAGGTGTTGTGGACTCTCAAAAGGGTTGGAGTTAGTTTGAATAAATACAGAGCAGGGTACAAATACAAACTTTTGGGTGCTCATGCACATTATCTGCAGTGATTGAGTCTGCAAAATTTGGTTTGAAGTCTCACAAGGACATGTTTATTCATGAAACTTTGTTGTATGCTTTTCATCAGGCCAGAAAGCATGGGGAAAACATATCTCTCATGATCTCTCAGCACTTTCCCAGTTTGGTCCAAGCTAACAGCTGAAAATACAAAGGCCATTTTACAGAAAGGAGAGGGAAAGTTAGGGACAAAGATACTCAAACCTTTCACATTTACAGAAAGGTCCAAGACCTATAATTGAGATCTAGATGCAAACCTGAACCTTTTCAAGGCACATGGTTGTTTTGATCTAGGACTTTGTTTATTCTTCTAAATTCCGATCCAGCTCTGGATCTATATCTCAACTTCCTCAAATTTCTACAGACTGGGTAAGCCAATATAGCTTGGGCCTCAAAAGAAAGGGTTGTCATTTGCTTGGAAAAGGCAGTTTTGCTTCCTATAAAAACAAGAACTCTTCTCGTCTGTGTACCATTACAACTGAGGAGACACAGACCAGTCATCCAGGGGTTGGTTATTAGTATTTGTAAAGGAGAAAACTATCCAAAAAACTGAATGCTAATTAAAAAGGCAAATGAGTCAAGAAAAATCGGATATAAGTTGAAATAACAGTGTTGTATAGACACACCCTGTGTGAGGTCTCTCCCAACATAGAATTACGTTTGGGATTTTTTTCCAGGCTGCTTTTTCCCGTTATGTAGCCACACCTTTCCTGAATGGGCACCTTTTCCTTTTTCCTGGCACAGGGTTGGGTCTGTGTCCGGGAGCCATGGTTTTAACAAGATCTGCTGCAAATTCTCTCTGTGTTGCTGTCTTCTAGACTTTCATTCTTTTCACAGTTCAGTGAAGCAGGAGCAATAAACTTTTAATTGGGTGAAAATGGGAAGCAATGCTATCTAAATGAATGTGGTTACTCCCAGGTTCTGTCAGTGGGAGTGTGATCAGAATTTGGGTCTGTATTGCTGAATGCAGTATGATTGCTAGTGTATGAGCTCCTGCTTCATTCCCTTGTCTGACTGACTGTCATAGAAAAGTATCCAGCCCAGATAGTAGGCTATGTCTTTGGAGGCACTCATTTGCTATAATGTAAGCCACTGCTATTGGCCTGGCCAGCAAATGCAGCAGCAGCAGCAGCATGGCCATTAGTAACACTAGGATGAGTGGATGAAGCTTCTGATGACAGCCAGTATTAAATTGGACCCATATTTTAAAAATTAGGAGTCTTAAGTTCAGCTCCTGAATGTGAGTTGCCGAGTGCCAGGCAATTCTGAAGATAAGCCTATGTACTTAGACCAAAAATTAGGCTCCCAATTTTTTAATAAATTCTTGGCCACAGAACCTTCAGAAACTAGAACCTGTGAAACAAAATTCAGACCCGATGCAAATCTGATTGCTGGTGACTATCTTAATGAACAAAGCCATTGGTGCAGGAAGCAGTGGTGCAGGGCTGCAGTACCCCAATGTTTTAGGAAGCCCAGCCACATGCCCCCACTGCCCAGGTTCCTGGATGCTGTCCCTGTGCCTCGCACAGGCCACCCCCCTCCAGCTGTTTCCCACCTGCTGTCTCTGCTCAGCTGCCATTCCCACACAAAGGGCCTTTGTTGCTGGCCCTGTGCCCTACTCAGCTGCTTGCCCCACCATCAAGCCCCACATGCAGGGTTATGCCCAGGTAGCGGGCCCCAGCTCCGCAGGGCAGCGACGGGCACAGACAGAGGTAAGTGGAGGGGGACGTGCAGCTCTGCACCTGCCCTCCATAAACTGTCCCATGCCTCTTTGCACAACCCCAAGCTGAACATGGTAAAACTCTGAAAAGTCTGAATCCACAATAGGTCTGAAATTTGGAGTTAGAGGCCAACATGAATGGTAATAACTTACTAAAGGAGTGACGCGTTATTGCACAACTCCTTTGTTGAGGAAACAGAGGCAAGGCAACCATGAAGGAATGAAATCAAATTGGAGCCAAAGGGTCCTCAGTGTAAACAATGCTAATTTTCTACAGCAAATAACCCGAATCTTCTTCCTGCCCATCTGATTCACACGGTTTACATCCAAGTAAGTTATGTATATTTTCCAGTGTGGTCATAGGAAGGATCATACCCAGAGGTGATAGTAAGCGGGTGCGCCCTGGTGCACAGCTCTGGCAGGGATATGAGTTGCAATAGGACAGAACCTGTAAGAAATGTTAAGTTACTTTCACCGCTAATTGTACCTGTCTGGTCTTACTATCACTAGGTCTATCATCTGGGTAGACTGAGTTCCTTTCAGTCTGAGGACAAGTTAAACATTTTTGTTTCTACAGATTCAGGCTTCTTGTGTTACTTGAAAACAGAATAGTCACAGATTATCTAAATCCGAGAGGAGTTTAAAGAACAACAATGAACTCTAAATTTCCAGAAAGATACTAGAAGAATTAGCATATACATTATAGGCATTTGATTGGAGATGAAGCATTTGTCCATACTCAGGGTATGTCTACACTAGGAAATTATTTCAAAATAACTAAATTTGAAATAATAATTCCTGAAATAACAAAATCAAAATAGTGTATCCCCACTAAGGGGGAGCCTTGAAAGTAGTCCAAGGCAGGCTCCCTTAATGTGGATGCACTGCCTCGACTTAGAGCCCCAGGAAGCACTGGGGAGTAATTAGTTTGAATTACTCTATGGCTGCGTCTAGACTGGCATGATTTTGTGGAAATACTTTTAACAGAAAAGTTTTTCCGTTAAAAGTATTTCCGCAAAAGAGCGTCTAGATTGGCACGGATGCTTTTGTGCAAAAAGTGCTTTTGCGCAAAAGCATCCGTGCCCAATCTAGACGCGCTTTTGCACAAGAAAGCTCCAATGGCCATTTTAGCCATCGGGCTTTCTTGTGCAAAAAATTAAGGTGCCTGTCTACACTGGCCCTCTTGCACAAGTATTCTTGCACAAGAGGGCTTATCTCTGAGCGGGAGTGTCAAAGTATTTGCGCAAGAAGCACTGAATTCTTACATTAGAACGTCAGTGCTCTTGCGCAAATTTAAGCGGCCAGTGTAGACAGTTGGCAAGTTTTTGCTTTTGCGCAAAATCTTGCCAGTCTAGACACAGCCTATGGGAGTAGTTATTTCAAAACAGCAGCAGCAGAGCATCCACACTAACACTATTTAAAAAGAACTATTTCAAAATAAGCATTATTCCCTGAGGAAAGCCCGAGTACAGATTTCAAAATAACAGGCTGGGTAGTGTAGATGCTCTGCTTATTATTTCAAAATACGGGGGCTTATGTAAAAATAAACTCCCTAGCACAGACCAGGGCTCAAAGAGCAAACTTGGCCTTTCCAGTCTGAGTACCTTCTATATAGCTCAAGAGACACAATTTAAGAATAAATAAAAGTAAAGTCTGGGGCTACGTCTACACTGCAAGGTTTTTTGCGCAAAAACCTGCAGAGCGTCCACACCTCAAATTTGCTTTTGCGCAAGTAAATCGACAGTAAAACGGCAGAAGAGAAGGCTTTTTCCGGAGTAGGTAAACCGCCTTTTCCGAGGTATAACTCCATTTTGCACAAGAGTTCTTCCCTAGTTATATAGCATAAGAACAGAGTTTTAGGGCTGCTGTGGGTCTGACCAATCACTGGTTTAAGGATTTTCCTTTTGGGACAAACTGGCTGCAGCCTAGTAGGTTTTTTCACCTCTCTTGCAGTACCATTTAACAGTTTAAATAAGAAAAGGGCTTGGACATTTCCAATTAGGAATTTGTATAAATGTCAGTGCATCGCAACTTGTGGTCAGCATCCAGACAAAGGGGCCTGCACCCAGAAATAAAAGAGACCTGGGATTTTGCTGGTGGACCTCAAGACTGCACATAAAAGGCATGCCTGAAGTCTCTGAAGACTGAGGTCCCTCTTTGGTGTTGTCTTTCCCCTTCATGCAGGGGAAGGTAAGAGAATTCAGCAGAGCAAGCTGAATCTGAGAATAAGCAATAGAAACTCTACACTGAATTATGGGCAATACGTTGAAAATTCCATAAACCCCTTGGTGGACCCACTTAAATGTGTGTGCTCCATTGGATCAATTTGTGACCTGCAGTTTAAATAGATTCTTGTGTCTGTCTTCACTTGAATATCACAATCAAAGCGCTGTAACAAATTAGGATTGGTCCTCTGTTTCTTTGGTTTTCATGCAGTAGCAAATGGATACCAAAATGAACATACAACATATATCAAAAATTCTGGGATCTGAACTCCCACTAGCTTATGCAGGACAGCTCTTCAGATGCTCCTTGATTCTTTCATAAGGAAGGCTGATACTGCTAAAACAAGTGGTTCTAAGTAAACACTGGCCCAGAAATGGGAAGAGACAGGAAATCGTGCAGAGACTACAAATTAAAGTACATTTGATTGTGTTTACCTGCCCATTTTCTTCAGCTTGCTGGGAACAATTCAACGGGGCAAAACATGAGTAACAAATCATGTAGTTAATAAAGCTTCAGGAGGTAGCCGAGTTAGTCAGTTACAGAAAAAAAAATGGTCTGGTAGCACTTTATAGACTAACAAACCATGTAGATGGTATCATGAGCTTTCGTGACCACAGCCCACTTCTTCAGATGAATGGTGCTACCAGACCATTTGTAGTTAATAAAGTTAGCCAATTGTAAATTGACAATAATCAAATGAAAAGAGAGTCTATGTTCTCCAATATATTAATTAGTCAGACTAAACATCTTCTCAAAAACAGTTGCTCAGTATTTTCTGATAGCAATTCTTAGCACATCATTAAGTCGCAAGGAGTTAGTTCCAAATCTCAATACTGGGAATTTGACCTATTTTAATTGGACACCCAAATTACCTTACCTGTTTCTGATCCCTGGTTGGATGAGCACAACTCTTAAAATTGGATTATCCATTTAAATAAGAATTTGAAATTCACCTACAATAATTGCTTTAAAACATGCTGTTTCCATAAACGTTTTTTGCCAGAAATTAATTCACTAGAACTTTAGTGGAACACAAACACAAGAGGACACGTGTTTCGAAAGTCAAACAAATACTTGCAGACAGATGTTTGCAGGAATGCCTTAATTCTCCTGCCACTGGCTTTCCTAGTCAAAGGAAATTATCATTTGTAATGGAGAGCTCTTCACTCTGGCCTTGATGTAGCAAAGCCCTAGAGCATGTGCTTAACTTTAAGTATGTGAATAATCCCATTTATTTCAAGGTCTGTGTTCTATGCTCCTGTTTGCCTTCTGTGTTTGATTCCAAGCCCTGTGGGGAGCAAACAAAGCCAATACTCCATCTATATCTATTTCCCCCCATCCTGTTTTGGTCTTATCTATTTAGACTGCAAGCTCTTTGAGGCAGGGATTGTCTCTTATTCTGTTTGACAGTGGAACACTGTTCACAGGTAGCCTCTAAGCACTCCCATAATAACATCAAGTAAAACCAAGAAGGGAGCAAGTGGGATTTCTGTCACAGCAGGCTAGATTTCACTGACACCGGCGTGAATTGAGAGCAACCCTATTGGGTTCACTGGACTGAACACTTCTCCTCCCCTCCAACCCACAGCTTAGCCCAACAACTCAAAACAGAACATATATTTGAGCCACCTCTTTGCTTAGAGGCATTTTTCCCTACTGCTGATTTACAAGGAACTTCAGATTCAGCTCATTTTAAACCTGGTTAGCTCAGCACAGAGCAAACAGTATTCTACTTCTCTCTTAGCATTTGGAACATAGAAATAAAAGGGTTATACATATTTGAGACTTAACTTCTCAGTCGGAAGCAATCGTTATGGCTCTTTACTGGACAAACACCATGCAAGTCTACAGAAACATATTGCATTTGTCACACTGAAGACTGCTCTAAGTATGCTAAAATACATCCCTGCTATTATGTTTCCATGTAAGTCATTCTGATAGTTGCCTCAGGGTATGTCTACACTGCCACCCTAGTTCAAACTAGGGTGGCAGTGTAGATATACCCACAGAGATGTTACGCAATTGTGAATTAGGAATTTAAAGGGGTAACTGGTTAACCGGCGCTTGCCCTGGCCAGCCCCGATCCGTGACACTGCAGGCTCTGCCTGGCCTGGACAGAGCAGCTCCCCCTTCCACAGCACTGTGCAATGGGCCCTGCCCAGCTCTAGCAGCCCCTCGCTTACCGCACACCACGAGATGCTCCAGCCCAGCCAGGCCCACTGCACCTCAGACAGGGGTGCTCCAACAGCCCCCCACCCTTGGCAAGACACAGCAGGCCGGTTAACCAATTAAACGTAGTTTAACTGGTTAACATTTTAAATGGGATTTTACATCCCTATTGTGAATGAGAGGGGAAGTAGGGTTGGGTGACGGAGGATATCCACCAGAATATTAAGATTAACATCGATACAATGGAAATATTTTGAGAACCCCAACAGGTCCTTGTAAAATAAGGAAATGAACAAATAAAATAGTACAACAGCTCAACATTCTAAGTCGCCTTATGTTGGTTACAAAAGTAAACGAAACCACTTGTGATTAACACAGGCACTCAGGCTGCTTCTAGAACTTTATTGATCTGATGAGAAACTTCTTTCAAATTTCCTAACAAGAAGAAGGGGGAAGAACATGAGGAAAATGTTTTGACTGCACAAGATGCTGAAAAGGAGGCAATAAAATGAGAGAACAGAGATTAGGAAGAAATTTCATTTATTAATTTATTTTACACGTCCAAAGATGTGCTGGGCATTTCACAAAATAAGTAAAGACAGAATCTTTCCAGTGACTTCAGTGGGCAATGGATAAAATCATAGGGGCCTAATCCAGGCCTGAGCAATATACAGTCCACCAAGCCACCAGATCCGGCCCATGGACATTGCGAGGAGCCCCAGGCAGGTGCCCCACTTGCCTCGCCCCCCTGCACGCCACTCATAAACTGCAGCTGCGTGGCAGTTTTTCTTTAAAAACTGTGAGTTCAGAGGGGAAAGGGGAAACCTTAGAAGCTGCTCCCACTCCCCAGCATAATCCCATTGGCCGGTTTCTAGCCAGAAACCGGTTAATGGAAGCTGCCTGTTTCAATAACAGGCTGCCACAAAACACAAGAGGTTCCAGAACGCATGGCTGCAGCCTGTGCGGGGACGGGGCAGGCAGGGAGGCTAATTCAGGGATAGCTGCTGGCTGGTAAGTCTCCTGGCATAGTCCACCTCTGGCACTCCAGTCCCTCCCTTACCCATCCCATCCCCTACTCCACATACTCAAATCCTCTGCCCCCGTTCTGTACCCATATCCTCTCCCAGATCTGACACACCAACCCCCTGCCCCAGATCACAGTCCCCTCCTGCCCTAGTTCGCAACTGAAACTCCTACACTCCCTCCTGTACCCCAATTCCCTGTCCTAGGTCACAATCCAACCCCCTACATCCCAGTCCTGTGCCCCAGGTAACAACTGCCTCCTTCACCCAAATGCTCTCCCTTATACCCAAGCTCCCTTCTGCACACAATCTCCATCCCAGACCCCGCACCTCCTCCATTAATATCATGGAAGAGTGCAGCTCTCAATCAATTTCTAAATTATTGGAGTGGCCCCCCCATCAAAAATTATTACCCATCCCTGACCTAATCCCACTCTTAATTTGTAAGACAATGGTAAAGCTCCTGATTACTTCGATTGGGAACAAGATCAGGCTCTAAGAGTACATCTACATAAGAGCATTATTTCAGAATAACTGACGTCATTTGAAAATAATAAAATGCGTGTCTACACAGCAAGCCATTATTTCAAAATAATGTCAAGCTGGAGGACTTCTTACTTTGACTCCTGTAACCTTCTTTTTACGAGGAGTAAGGGAAATCAAAGGAAGAGTGCACTCTTGGACTTGGTGCTGTGTAGACAGTGCTAAAAGCTAAACTAAGTATTTCAACTTAACCTATGCCATTGACATAGCTGAAGTTGCAAAGCTTAATTTGACTTTAGCCTTGCTGTATAGATGTGCCCTAAATCTTCTATTTACTTCCTATTCCAAAAATGCTCCTATATTTAATCAATAACTATACCCATTTAAGTAAAGTGGTTTCTCAGATAAAGTTGCTTTGCATTGTGTATCAACAACATCATTGGTTACTCTTCTAGTTATACATTGTGGCTTACTGCGTGTTCTTCTAAAATATATTTTGAGCCATTGGGATAGAGAAAAAACACTGTATTCAATGAGAGATAACTTCCAGTATTATTATTTATAAATTATCAGAATCACCTGAATCACTACAAGATTTCTATTCACTGTGTGGTATTTCTTGAAAGCAAATACCTGGACATTGTCTCCTGAAATATTTGTCTTGTTGCTCAAAAACACTGGTGCATCAGCTGTCTCGTACTAAATCTCTTACAAGTAGCAAACAATGTTGAAACGGATGTTTTAGAAAATTAAATGGCCTAGGTTTCATTCAGTGTATTCCAGTCACAGCTGGTTCTTATGTTTACTTTCATGCTGTAGAATTTAATACTTTTACATCATGTGTATTGATGCTTTTCAAGAAATTAGCTAGTTAATCAGTTGTCTATGCTCCAATTTCCTCAGGAAATACATGTTAGTTTAATCTTCTTATACTCTTCAGTGATGCTATTGGGTATGACTACTGTTTTAAATACCACCTGATTCTTAACAGGTTCAAGAGTTTCAGAAATTTTGCTCTAAATGTTTGAAGACTGACTGATTGTAAAGGGTAAGTTTCTATAAGTTGTTTAAGACATCAGTCGACACTTCCATTAAGACAAAAAAAAAACAACCTCGGACTAATCCCAGGAAATAGCTTAATTTTATTATGTGCTTGGGGACACTCTCAATAAGGCTAACACTCTTTCAGCTGCTGTGTGAGCTTTATAAACCTAAAACGTTCATGCTGGTGGTATGTGTATTATAACAAACACACATGCACGCGCACCCCCTCTATATATTACTATTATAGGGAGTGCAGGGAATAGAGAACTAAAGAGTAATATGTAGAACCTTTCATCACCACCAGAAAAAAATGCCTGGGACTTAAAATAATTTCCTTTGCAGTAATTTTCTAGGATTTTAGCTTATGTTCTTCCTTTCCCACCGACCTCACCAAGTATTCTTTTTGCATCTCTGCTCTAGCTACTTAAGTTCAAATTTCTCCATGAATCTTTTCCAGCCTAGGTCTCGGGTCTTCTCTCCTTTTATGCCCCATAGCTATGGTCTAACCAAGCGTGTTCTCCTTTCCCGTTTCCAGCTTTACATTCCTTTTTGCCAGTGGTCCTGCTGGTATGGTCTATACTTGGAACACCCACCCAAATAAAGTACATTAAGCTGCCTCTCTCTTGACTTTTAAAAACATCTAGAAACCTAGCTATTCCTTGATGTTCTAAAGCAGGATTCAGCCTGTATTGCTCTGCACTATGTCCCCTGATACCTTACATTGTGAACTCATTGGGGGAAAACATTGTTATTGGTTTGGCATTGTTCACCTATCACCACAAACACTTAAGGAGCAATATAAATAACCCAAACTAATAATAATTTGCTTTTTAATAATAATAATGCAATAATCTTATTTTTATTATTAATAATAATAAATAATAATAACAAAGCTTTTCTCCGTTGCAGCCCAAATTCTCCTTCTGTTTGATCCCACAGTGAAATAACAAGATAGCCAGTTTAACAGCTACGCTATATCGTTTACAAATTCAGACCATATCTTCCCTGAGAAGGCAAAAAGGAGGAAAGTGGCCTAGGAAAGTGAACCTCTTATGTCAGTAAACCACAGACTACCTCTAGGCTTTTATACACGGGAATTGCAAAACTCAAACAGTAGCATATATGGATTGAACTTCTCACCCAGCACCTTTGGGACCTGAATGGTGCAGACCAGAGAACTTGTGGGACCACGAGAGGTCAATATTGTCTAGCAGCACTTCCACTGCTTATTGGGCTCTTAGGAGACATTTAAGGGTAAATTAGAGCTAAATAACAGCACAGAACACTGAGAGCCAGGCCTGGTGGTTGTAAACAATCTTTATGGGACAGTGGGAAACGTGGTCACACTCATGATAAATGAACATCTGGCTAACTAAAACCATTTCAGAGCACAGGTTTTGCCAGTCCACTGAGTGCTGACTAGAGAGGTTCAACCAGTATCTGATATGGTAGCAAGGCCCTCTACAATCAACTAAGGAGCAGCTTTTATTGCCCCCAAAGGAATTCTCATTCAGCTCTCTTTGGCTGGAAGAATTGAAATGCCAGGTGAGGACCTAAAGACCTGAACATTTAGGGTATGTCTACACTACCCCGCTAGTTCGAACTAGGGTGGTAATGTAGGCATACCGCACTTGCAAATGAAGCCCGGGATTTGAATTTCCCGGGCTTCATTTGCATAAGCCGGCCGGCGCCATTTTTAAATGCCGGCTTGTTCGAACCCTGTGCCGCGCGGCTACACGCGGCACGGGCTAGATAGTTCGAACTAGCAAACCATTCCGAACTATCTGTACGCCTCGTGGAACAAGGAGCAATGGTCTCAAGTTACAGTGGGGGATGTCTCGGTTGGATATTAGGAAAAACTATTTCCCTAGGAGGGTGGTGAAGCACTGGAATGGGTTCCCTAGGGAGGGAGTGGAATCTCCATCCCTAGAGGCTTTTAAGTCTCGGCTTGACAAAGCCCTGGCTGGGGTGATTGAGTTAGGGGTGATTCTGCTTTGGGCAGAGGGCTGGCCTCGATGACCTCCTGAGGTGTCTTCCAGCTCTATGATTCCTAGAACCTCCATTCCTGTTTAAATACCGCGTCAATAATTGATCTTTTCTACAGGTCATCTGAATAGCAGCATACACGTTTTGTGACTAGGTAGCTCAGACAATTCCTGAATAATTAACATTTTACAAAAGACGCTTGATTGACTGAACTAGAAAACAGAGGTCTCAAATGAATTCTCCAGCTGAGCTCTATTTATGGGGAAGTGTAACTGGGGTTACGGCTCACCACTGCAGCACCGCCTTCGTCTAGTCGCTCCGGGAGTTACTCCAGTGAACAGAGCTATGTCATTTTCTAGGTGGCTTCTCAACTCCCGTCACTCTGCTGTCTCCCTCAGTCCAGACCTACCTCACCTCCCGACCACGGCATCCTTCTCAAGGCATAGCCCTCCAGCTACTCTGTAGCCTGTTGTCTTAGTCCCAACATTTGCTTCAGCCGTCAACTGCAGGCTTTCCTCTAGCATCTCTCTTCAGAGGCAACCTGCAGTCTGGTTACTAGCCACTCTCATCACTGGCCAGTGGCATGCCACCCACTGCCTGTTTCCTGAATCCCTTCCACCATAGCCCTAGCACCGTCTCAGTCTGGCTGTGGTCAGTCAAGAGCTCTCTCAGCCCCACTACACTGCTCTGCTCTATCTTAGGGTACATCTAGACTACATGCTTCTGGCGACAGAGGCATGTAGATTAGGCTACTGGACATAGTAAAATGAAGCGGCGATTTAAATAATCGCCGCTTCATTTAAATTTACATGGCTGCCGTGCTGAGCCGACAAACAGCTGATCAGCTGTTTGTCGGCTCAGCGCGATAGTCTGGACACGCGGGTGTCAACATCAAAGGTATTTGTCGACCACCCAGGTATAACTCCTGGGATGAGGTTTACCTGAGTGGTCGACAAATACCTTTGATGTCGACAGGGGAGCGTCCAGACTATTGCGCTGAGCCAACAAACAGCTGATCAGCTGTTTGTCGGCTCAGCGCGTGGCAGCCATGTAAATTTAAATGAAGCGGCGATTATTTAAATCGCCGCTTCATTTTACTATGTCCGGTAGCCTAATCTACATGCCTCTGTCGCCAGAGGCATGTAGTCTAGACGTACCCTAAGGTGCTCCCCTAGGCAGGCAGGCCTTCACCCTGGCAGGTCAGGAAGAGAGTAGTCTCTGGTCTGCCTCATAACCCTTTATATCTGGGTTGTTCAGCAAGATATTTCCTGATTGGTTCTTAATGAGCTCTTTCCCCATTGGCTGGGCTCTGTGCAGCCTCTCCAAGGCTGTTTTAACCCCTCCATTCCCTGTATGAGGCACCCACCCTCCACTGGGAGAAAGGAACATGACTAATTACAGGAAAGCTCAGCACTATAGCTAATTCCTCTATGATCTTTGTCAATGGTATGATCACAGTGAACTAGAATAGCAGGTGAGGTCTGGACACTAAAAAAGAGTTTCCAACATCCATCTGAAAATGCTTAGGTCGGCTTTATTCATAAATTATTTTGTAGCTATAGGCCTCACTGCTTTTATATGATGTCATTACATAGCAGAGTTCCAGTTGTGCCTCAGTTTCCCCATCTTTAAAATGGGGATAACAATGTTTGTCTCCTTTGTAAAGTACTTTTCTATCTATGGAGTTTTAAAGGTAAATAGTAGAAGTACAGGTTGAAATTCCCTGGCATGTGACAGGTTTACCCTGGTGATGTATTTCCTGGAACCTTGTGACCAAAACCTGCATCTCTGCTTTTTCCTCCCTACAGTGAAAAAGAAGGGAAGACATAATCCCGTGTTTCTACAAAACATACATCATGGTTCAGGCATGAGCCCTATTTTGGGCATTGTTATTGATTTTAAAACATATTCAATAAAATATGCCAATATAATTACAATGAGTGTTCTCTCATTAGTGAGCCAAAGCATAAATGCGTAAGAAATGAACAGGAGGGAATAAATTAAAATTAACTATAATGTCCACAATAATGGCTGCCTTTCCTTTCTTGTAGAATGACAGTCAGTGGGTGAGACTCAAAGTGAAATGCCATCTGACATCTCTCTGTCACAGCAAGCTAAAAACAAATGACCTTTGGAGAATCTCATCTTGGAAATATCATTTTAGCCTAGCCTGACAGACAACGTCAATTGGAGGCAGAGGGGGAAGAAATGGATTGCTCATGACGAGCAGAGTTTTGACTCTATGAAAATAGAACTCGCCCATAAGAGACCACAATTAGTCCCAAACCAGGAGTATACCAGCCCTTCAAACACCAAGGCCATTCCAATGGCCTGACCATATATTTTCAACTTTCAAAATTAGAAACCGGTGTGATCTAGTTAAACGAACTGATGTGATCTAGTTAAAGCAGGCAGTAGACTTCTGGATAATTATCACACACCTCAGAGATGCCAAGAAATTCTAATTCCCTGAGAAGTGCAATAATCTCTCAGCAACGTACAACCTAGCATGGCTTATCACTGTTATGAATGGCATTGATCCTTAAGTACATACTTGTACCTTCAAAGGGCATTGAGAGATAACTGTGAAATGGACTCTGACAGCCAGTCTGCCCATTTCACACTCTTTATTGTAATGATAGTACTTCCTGCCTCACCAGGCTGCTTCCAATAGCCTGCCCTGGGCCAATAATGGCCCCAATAGCATTTGCAAATGCTTTGCCTTTATTTCCCCAACTTTGCAACTAGTGGCCCAGGGACACACAGTCGAAAACGACCATTGCAAAGTCCTAACAAAGAATCAATCACTAGAAGGTTATAAATGGATGTAGGACACTGAAGTGCCATTTAGGCCCAAGTCAGCTGTCCAATAGTAGCATGAGGGGGGAAGGACTTGGATGTGGGCCTTCAGTCCTTGGCTGGAAGACAGTGCTGAAAAGACAGACTGCTCAGCCACTTGGGAGGAGGGAGCATTTTGGGTATCTTTGTAGTAACCACTTTCTCCATCTCAAGATTGCTCTGCTGATTTGCAATGGGAGCCACCTTCAAGCATCCATGACTGCTGGGCTGACTTTTTTTGTTTGTTTATTGTTCATTTGTTTGTTTTATTTTTCCTCCTGGGTCTTGGGTTACAGGAAAGTATGCTGTTCCAAAAGTCCTTCTTTCGCATGCTCTCAGTCCTTATGCAAAGGGAGATTTGACTAGATGAACTCTGAGAAAAGACTTCAGGATTTATCCAGAGGGTCCTTGTGGGCATGGAGGACTCATATCCACAGAAAATGTTCATTGTCAAAAGGTCAGAAGTAGCTAGTTTTCTCAGCCTCTGATCAGAGGACAATTAAAGTGTGTGGTTAAGAATGATAATGATAATTAGCAGTCTTTGCTTTTAATAGACCGTGGTAGGAGATTCAGAGGGGTAGCAGTGTTAGTCTGTAACTGGAAAAACTTAAAAACCAATGAATAGCCCAGCAGCACTAAGACTATTTGGCGCTTTTTAAGTTTTTCCATGTTAGGAAGTTAGTGATGACAATGCTGGATTCAGGCCTGAGATAGAATTTTGGGTGTCTTTACCCATCTGATTTTTTATACACTTATATCCTTACTAATGTGTGTGAACAAAGATCAAAGACACTGCCTGTTGACTCTGCCTAGCCACATGGGTTCGTTAGTATAATGGAAACAGATCAGAACAGTTAACATGTTACTAGGTGTGGTGGACGTAATTTAAGAGCAACTTAAGGACCCCCTCAGCTACTATCTCAAGGCATTGTCAAGCAGCCAACTGGGAGGGGCAAGATATTTGGTATAGGAGGGGGGGATATAAGAAACACTGAAGCCAAAGGAATTGGGGGGGGGGGATATAAAAGAGGCCCCAGACTCATAATGCCCCAAAACAGAACATGACCATAAACGGTTAAGAAACCAAGACCGGGCACTACAGGTATAGCTGTGCCTGCTAAGCAGGGGGATGGTTGGGACATTGGGGAACAAAGCTCTGAGGCATCAGAGCTATGGATACGCTTGCTTGAAACTAACCCCAATTAACATCTCATTGCCTGCCGTTTGGAATTCCAAGTCTTCTGCTTTCTGGCTGCATGACAAGAACCGAGGGAGTGGGTAAAGGGAAAGCCCTCTAACAGACCATTTCACTTGCAAGTAGGAATAAGAGACCCTCCGGAAAAGGGCTTTATTCCGGAGGATCGCGCCAGTCTAGACGCTCTTTTCCGGCTTTTCCCCAAGCCGGAAAAAAAGCGGCAGCCATGTTTATTTAAATCCCGCGGGGGATATTTAAATCCCCCGCGGATTTCCCTATTTTGACTTGCCTGCTTTGCATGCCTCTTCCGGAGAAGGGGCCAGTCTAGACGTAGCCTTAGACTGTGAGGAGATAGTGATGTAGAATCAAATCCAGGGTTCAATGCTCTGTCACTCAACACTAATTTACATAGGCAGCATTACAGTAAGACATCTGACTGCGTCTTAATCTATGCTAAGCAGTCAGAGCAGAGCAGATGTTGTTTGTTTTGTGATCTTGTATAAATACCAGGGATTTCATTGAGAACCTAATTACTGGTTACTCAACTGACAAGTTGGCAGCAAATAAAGGTAACTATTGATGCTACCAAAACAACACGCTGGCCATACATCACTATCATGCTTTCTCTTAATAGAAATACACTGTGTTAAAGAGGAATTTACAAATATATCTCCCCACGGATCTTACAGTACTTTAAACCTCAGGTGGTATTCATAGTATATTTTAATTGTGTTAATAAAGGATGGTCTTCCAGTTTATCTGTAGTAAAATTATAATGCTGAATCTGTGACATCACAAAAGACAAAATGATAATAGCTTATGATATTATAAACACATGATTGTGTCTTTAATAAAGGATGAAGCAGGGGGTGATCTTGTCATAGCAGGGTAGAAACCTTTATGAGAAAGATATTTTCAGTAATATCAGTGAGAATACAGAAAAACATTTCCCATATCTAAACTTGCAGTCCTTTCTCTGACAGAATAGCAGAATTTGAGAACTAATTATAGGATTGGGCCTACTGTTTGAATCAACTGAATTACACATTTAAAAATGCTGTTCCCTTTTTTTAGTATTTTAAATTATTTTATGCTACGATTCATCATTACCATAGCGTCAAATGACAATGCTGAACATTACAGGAATAATCACAACTCCCACCACAATCACAAATCTTAGAGGTGCTAAATTAAACAGTTCTATGGTTTAGTCCAGAGTTTTACGTCAGGATAGACCAGACAAGGGAAATATCTACAAACCAAGATAACAGATTGTGTCACTAATGGAGAAGGGCATAAACTGCAAAATAGACATTCAAATATCAAACACCTAAGAAATTCAATGCCCAGAGTATTTGGGGTTTATTCAATAACGGAAGTAGAGCCAACTGGGAAATTAGGATCAAGATCCCTGACGTCATGCAGCCACAAACATAGGATGCAGCATTGGATGTGACACAGGATCTCATTTACCTTCTTCAGCTGCAGTAAAATGGGCTCGTAATAACCAGAAGAAGCCTGATTCTAAATTGGCTTGAACCTTCTATAGTAAGTGCAAAGTGAGCCTGAAATACAATCAAATCAGAATACTCCACACCCTTACACCAGTGGTAAGAATTTTAGAATCACATTTATAATCATGTTTATAAGGAATTGATAATTGTATAAATGACTCTATCAGGTGTAAGGCAGTGGAGAATCAGACTCAGCATGTTCAGAAGAAAAACAACAGGATTTTCCCCTGAATGACTAATACATTTGCACCCCCTGGTGGGGGAAATCTCATGAACTAAAACCTAGAAGATCCTATCCACACCTAATAACTTTGCTGTCTAGATACACCCTTAATGTGGACGGGCTACCTCTACTTAGAGCCCCAGGGAGCATTGGGGAGTAATTACTTTGAATGACTCTTGGAAGTAATTATTTTGAAATACCAGCAGCTAAGCATCCACGTTAACCCTATTTCGAAATAGCTATTTCAAACCTGAGGCTGTGTCTAGACTGCAGGCTTTTTTCAAAAAAAGTAGCCTTTTTTTGAAAAACCTCCACCTGCATCTAGACTACAGCCGCATTCTTTCAAAATTAAATCGAAAGAACGCGGCTTTTCTTTCTACGGCGGTACTCCTCATTTCACGAGGAAGAACGCCTTTTTTTGAAGGTGCTCTTTCAAAAAAAAGCATTCTTGAATGCAAACAGGGCTTTTTCGAAAGAGAGCATCCAGACTGCCTGGGTGCTCTCTTTCGAAAAAGCAGCTCACTTTTTCGAAAGAAGAGGCTGCAGTCTAGATGCTCTTTTTCGAAAGAAGCTTTTTCGAAAGTATCTTTCGAAAAAGCCTCTTTCAAAAGAGGCTTGCAGTCTAGACGCAGCCTGAGTGGACACACTTTATTATTTCGAAATAAGGGGAATTAATTCAAAATACCTCTTTAGTATAAAAGTGCCCTTTGAGACTAACAAAAAAATATATAGTACAATGGGCTTTTGTGGGCACAACCTACTTCTTCAGGGGGGAGGGATAGCTCAGTGGTTTGAGCATTGGCCTGCTAAACACAGGGTTGTGAGTTCAATCCTTGCAGAGGCCATTTGGGGCAAAAATTCATCAGGGACAGTACTTAATCCTGCTGAGAAGGCAGGGGACTAGACTCAAAGACCTTTCAAGGTCCTTTCCAGTTCTAGGAGATAGGCAATCTCCATTATAAAAGAGGCATAGAGAAGTACAGAGACCCCCAAATTTAAAGCAGGAGAGGAGGAGAAAGAAAAAACTAGTCAATTATAGTGTCCATGCTAAATGAGGCTAATAGAGTGGGCTTGTAAGTGACTGATACTTAGCTTTTGGTGTCATTTGGGTGTTGAATATAACTGCTTATCCAGTTAGGCTACGTCTACACTGGCACGATTTTCCGGAAATGCTTTTAACGGAAAAGTTTTCCATTAAAAGCATTTTTGGAAAAGAGCATCTAGATTGGCAGGATGCTTTTCCGCAAAAGCACTTTTTGTGGAAAAGCGTCCATGGCCAATCTAGACATGCTTTTCCGCAAAAAAGTGACGATCACGAAAATTTTCAGAAAAAAACTTTTGCCCAAACGGGAGCAGCATAGTATTTCCGCAAAAAGCACTGATTTCTTACAGTAGGAAGTCAGTGCTTTTGCAGAAATTCAAGCGGCCAGTGTAGACAGCTGGCAAGTTTTCCGGAAAAGCTGCTGATTTTCTGGAAAAACTGGCCGGTCTAGACACAGCTTTAATGTCTTTGTTCAGTAGATTAACTCACAATGAAAAGAAACTACACCTACCTAAAATCCTTATTTGCTGAAATGATCATATTCTTGTAAGGTCAATAAAACTGTATTCTTGCTCTTTATAATGGATGGCTCAACTATTTTAACATGTATTAAAACTAAATTGTAATATACAGTTAAAATCATGTATTGGGGAACAAATAGCATGAAGACACTGCACCTGTTCGACAGAGCCAAATCACGTTGACAGCATTCTGTAGGAGGGGACGAAAGTTTAATTCCAATAGCTTTACTCTTTCCTTTGAGAGCAATCGCAAATCACTGAATGCCGATGTTTATTGTTATTTTATTTTTAAAGATAATCAACAGTAGCAGATGAACTGGTTGTGTTATGGGAAAATATGTTGGAAAATAAACCTATTAACAAAAGCAGATAGTTGGCATGGCTCTGTATTTGACTGATCCTGTTTCATCAGTAAAAGCTGTCAAAAATCATTAAAAGAGTAGCTCTGCCGTTATAATTTCAAACCAGTAGGTGGCACTAAAGTGCCAGAAATCAGTTCTATACACTCTTTAATTCGCTGTCCTCCTCCTTGTAGTACTGAATAATCCCTGGAGCTTTGAACAGGAAATTAGTTAGCTCGCTTGAAAAGGGGCAACACATTTAGCTAATGGCTGAGATGGGGCTGGAAACAAAGAAATATGTCGAGACTGCATCCCTCTGTCGGCAGAGGGATGCCGATTAGGCAGGACAACATTGCAAATGAGGCAGGGATTTAAATATCCCGTGCCTAATTGGCATAAAAATTGATGTCACGTTCTGCCGACTCGGCACTTTGTCGGCAAAAAGCGGCAGTCTAGAGGGGGAGCTGTCGCAATAGAAAGCCTGGAGTGCCAGGCAGGCTCCCCAGTGCTGGGGGGAGGAGCCCTGAGCCCAGGGACTGGATCCAGGCAAGCTGGGGTCTGCATCTGGCCCCTGAGCCTTAGGTTCCTCACCCCTGATCTAGACCATCCCTGACAGGTGTCTGTATAACCTGCTCTTAAAAATCTCCAGAGATGGAGATTCCACAACCTCCCTAGGTAATTTATTCCGGTGCTTAACAATCCTGACAGCTAGGAGGTTGTTCCTGAGGTCTAACCTACACCTCCCCGGCTGCAATTTGAGCCCCTGTTTGCCTTGATATTCCAGGGATGGTGTCTGAATTTACTGTACTCTCAGACCCGCTCCATAGCACAATTGAAAAGTTAAGTACAGCCGGCCCCCGAGTTACAAAGGCATCAACTTATGACCTTTCGTATTTACGACCAACTTCCTATACAGCTGGAACCCGAGTTACAAACGAAATCCACACTTTCGAACAGTACGTAAGTGAACGTAATCCAACTTACAAACAGATCGAGTTACAACCTAATGTTTGATACGTAACTCATTCGTAAGTTTGGGACTGGCTGTACCTGTTGGTGTGTTTTGCTTTCATCCTCAGACATGCATCCACTTACTGCACAATCCACATCCCTTCAGTACAATTAGGAACCACTACACCTTGGAAACTCATTCCAGCCTGCAACTGGATCTGACAAATGGAGTCATGTTGGCAGCAGCAGATGCTACACCTCAGCATGGTGTATCCCAAAGAAACCAGCCATTTGGAAATGCTGTTTTTGAACAGCAGCAGCAGCTGTCAGGCATACAGGATCACATTCATGGCAGACATAAGGTTTTGTAAAAATGTAACGTGTGCATTGCCCACAACCTCCATGAGTATTTCTAAAAGGTCTTAAAGGTTTCAACAATTTAAAAAAAAAATAGGGTGAAATCCTGGATCCACTGAAGTCAGTGGCAAAACCCTTCAGCTTCAAATAGGGCAGGATTTCACCCTTAGTCTGTGCACTACTCGAGTGCAGTTAAGTATGGACCAGTGGGATATTTCTCTGTGCCTTCCACCACAACATTTAGGGTACATCTACACTGCAGCCTTAGCTCAAAATAAACTACACCATTTGAGCTACACAAATTGCGTCACTTATTTCAAATTGATTTCGAAATAGCTTATTTTGTCATTTGGCTCTGTGTAGAACTGTCTACACATAGCCAAATTTTGAAATAAAGTGCTATTCCAAAATGTCCTTTGTTCCTCGTGGAACAAGATTTACAGGGACGTCGGAATAGTGAGCCCGTTATATTTTGAAATAACGGGCTTGTTTCAAAAACATGGATACCAGAAGTATCCCGAAATAGCGCCACAGTGTAGACATACCTCATAGTCCTGAATTATCCTGTGCAGGATCATGCTCCACCTGTTCCGGTAATTGAGACAGGACTTTGCAGGGCTTTCAATCTGGGAGCTCTCATCAGCATTAATTCAATTTAAAAGAGTAAGATGATTTTGTGCCAGATTTTCTCTTCTTTAATTAGCGAATGTAGATTTCAGTCATTAAATATTGCTTCTGAATGGCTCTGCAATCTGCCAAATATTCTGCAATTCAGCATTATTAAACGTGTAGATTTCTCTACACTAGATTCTTGAATGATATTTAATGCTAACCTTTAAAATTATTTAACCCCTTTTAGATTTACAAGGAAAAAATACATCAGCAATACACATTTTCATAGTCAGCACTCAGGGATGCCAGTGTTCAATAGTTTTACACAGATGAGCTCTCCTACACAATCTTCTTACTATATCATTTATAAATGCGCATCTGTCTGTCTGTCCATCTGTGAGTCCGTTTGCTCAAAAACTCCTCCTAAACGATAAGAGCTAGGACCGCCAAAATCAACATGCAGCTTCCTTTTATCATAACTTAAAGCAAGGTCCAGGCTTGGTTGTGCCAGGACAATGGGATGTGTGTGGATTTCAATTGTTTCTCATAAATGAAAGGGATCTGGCAGGAGGGAATTATACTGCAGAATAATCAGGGGAGCGCACGGAGATTGAGATGGGGATCGAGACACCTATAACCCCATTGGGCAAGCAGGGGTCAGGGGTGGAGAAAGGGACAGCTATTTCAGAGAGTTTGTCTGTTTGTGTGTTAGTTTGTCTGTGTCTGTCCTTCAGCTGAGGAAAATGCAACTCTCCCCCAGCTGTGCCCACTGCAACTGCAGCAGCCATGGACAGGTGCTTTTAACCTGGCCCCAAGATGCTGTAGGTGAGAGATGGCTGGGGATGTCCTCTCTTCCCAGGGCAGTCTGCCTACTGATCCCCTCATCCCCAGCCTTACCCCAGAGCAATGATTTACATGAAGTGAAACAAAACATATTTGAATTAAGGACCCAAGCGACACTGGGTAAATCTTCTAATATGAAATAAGTTTTGTTTAATGCCGGTTGGGGGGGATTAGAGACCCCATACATGGGAGATCGGGTTCTGGGTATAAGCTCTTGGCACACAGGTGGCTTAGGGCCTCGCCTGCTGTCTGCAATGGCAGTTTGGAGTAGCGGCAAGCATAGATCCAGGAGTCAAAAACTAGGCTCCGAGCAAAGCCAAGTCCAAGCTGTAGAAGCGAAACCAAAGGTCAGGACCAGAGTCAGGATGGGGAGCAGGGTAGGGAGGGAAAAAACTAGGCTGGAGCAGACAGGGTTTAAAACAAGAACAAGGGCTGGAGGCAGGAGCAGGGCAAACACAGCAGCAAGTGTGGTACATGTTAAGCACCCGCTGTACTGCTGGCCCAGCAAGGCTCACGTAGCCGGCTCCCTGCTCAGACAGGAAGCACAGCCATTGGGGAGGACTCACAGGGCCACTAGAACAGGAGCCAGCTGTGCCCCTGACATTGGACTCTGAGGTCAGCAGGTTTTGAGACCAACCAGCATTTCCCAGCAGGCCCTGGTGATGACCTCTGGCCGGTCCAGCATTTGTTGGTTGCAGTGTTGTTTTACCCTCATTAGCAAGATGCAGCGAAGGAGGGTTGGACCAACTTCTTTTGGTGAAAGAGACAAGCTTTCCAGCTGCAGAGAGCCCTTCTTCAGCGTAGCTTGAAAGCGTGACTCTTTCACCTGGAGAAGCTGGTTCAATAAAAGGTTTATTTGGTGACAGTTTGTGATCCTGTTTTAAATCAAATGTCAGTTAACCAAGACTTGATCTAAAAGAAGCCACAACTATTTGTGTTCCAAACACCTGTAGAGTGTCTAAGCTGGCAGTCAGGGCTGGCCTGACGATGAGGCAAACTGAGGCAGCCACCTCAGGTGCCAGACTGTGGGGGGGGGCACCACAGGAGCCAGAGAATTGAGACCTTTCAAAGTTTTGACACAAGCGAGGGGGCATGGGGGCATCATTTGAGCTCCCCGCCTCAGGTGCCAAAATGTTGTGGGCTGGCCCTGCTGGCGTTTGCTATCAGGTGAGTGTTGGTAGCTGGCAATCCAACTCAAGTTCAAGACCCCAAACTGTAGTGTGGACGTACCATGAAAGAGAAGATACACAGGCTTCAGTCTCACAGTAAGGGTCACTACAGCAGAGACCCTTATTCCTCCTGGAATGAGGTTTAACAGGTAGATCGATTTAGGGCTTTATTTCGAACTACCGGGTCCTTGCCACATGTAGATGTGGGCAGTTAGTCTGGACTTGTAAATTTCAAAAATGGTGACCGGCCGGGAAGATGCAAATCAAGCGTGGGATATTTAAATCCCGGGCTTGATTTGCAACTTCGAATGCCTACATTAGCCTCCCTAGTTCGAACTAAGGAGCTAGTGTAGACATACCCTTTGAGATATGGGTGACTAAAAGGGCAAATGAGTTCCTAAAAGTCTGCAAAGGACTAAGTAACAGGTGACTGGGCCAGAGGCAGTCATGCCTAATGGTCAGAGTAAGAGCCAGGCCTGGAGGTCAGGCTGAGTCAAAGTCAGACCCAGTAATCAGAGCTGAGTGCTAGAACAGGATTGAAACAAGGCCCGGCGCAGGGTAGGGGCTAGGCTGCAAGGCTGTGTCCAGGGCAGAAGTAGGGGTAGGTGGCAGAGAATCTATGAACACATACAATGAGCAGCTGTGGGTCTTAAGAGCAAACCACCTGACTGCCTTAGACAATCAGATGGTTCTGCATTAGCTGCCTTAGGCCTTGGCAGGCACAGCTGCAAACTTGAATTCCTGGCATTAAAATGGCAGGCCAGAGAAGGAAAGAAATTGGTCCTTTGCACAAACACTGGTTTCTCTTTTAATTATTTCATTACTATTTCACAAAGCTATTGGTCCTACTTAGTGACTGTGAATAGAGTCATTATAGGCTACTGATGGCCATATGTTCCCTTTTTCCAGGAAAAAAAAATCCCAGAAGGAATGGAAATACATGAAAAAAATCTGCAAGACAGAAGCATGGCCAGTTAACATGTAGCATGCCATCTGTCCTGCATGTTGTAACAAGCTACAGAGGTGGGGGATGTCCAAATAATCTGGACCAAATTCTTCCCTCGGATATATCCATACAACCTTATTGCAACCAATGGTGGAAATGCAGGACAGATTCTCCGCAAATTACAATGGAATCACATCAGCGAGGAATTTGTCCCCAGGTGTTTTGAAAAACGTCCAAATATAGAATAAAACATTATATTTATTTGAGCAATATCTTCCTCCAGACCCCTTAATGAGCTATCAGGTATTTATTGTTAATTTGTTATTTGTTATCTCACTAGTCTGATATTTCGAACATGTTTGCATAAAACTTTAGGGTTACAGTCACATTTGGAAAATAAATATTAGTTGCCTGGTTATTACTGAGAGTGGAATTTGGTCTAATGTCAAGGCATAAAACGCACACACACCTTCTTGTGTGTAATGTGTCGCACGTACGCCACAATAGACGTGAAAGTTGTACTTACTTATGCAGAGAGCTGTTTGACATCTCACATTTAAACATTCACATACACTGTAAGCCACCTCTCAGTTCTTGGAAAAATATATGGAGAGGGGGCCTGATTCGCGGCTAAATTACTCCATATTACACCATTGTAACTCCACTGAGATCAGTGGAATTGCTTAATGTTTCCCAGAACATGGGCTTACACTGGTAAATTGTAGCTACTTGACATTTTTGAGTGGCTCAACTTTCCCTTTAGCCCCATCAATGGGCAAAATGGGCCCTGGACACAGCAGAACAGTGGCTCGACTGCATGAGGAGAAATGGACTAAATACGAGGCTGGGAGTTCATACATGGTGTGTGGCTCTCCAGTGTAGAACAGCGCCCATTGCAGCATTTGCTCCATCTGCACTTCCTCAGAAGTGAGGCCACAGTCAGCACAGCAAACTAGCTCCACCATTTTCGGAAGAGGTATGCAAATAGTGCTCACATTTCCATACCTTCTTCCATTTTTTTTCCCAGAAGAGGCTTTTCAGCCATTTACTCCCCCCCCCCTTTTGAAAGTCCCCTTCTTCCTCATAAAACGAGGTTTAGAGAGGGCTTTGGAAAGAGGGGGGTATCCAATATTTGGCCCCTTGTAATTGGGGTCAAATAGCGGAAAAGCCTCTTCCAGGGGAAAAAATGGAAGAAGGTACGCAAATGTGAGCGCTATTTGCATACCTCTTCCAAAAAAGAAAGACAGTGTTGTCATACTGACCCGCTGTTATGTAGATAATACTCTGACCATACCAAATCTTGAAGCTCTCCCCTTCTCCATGGGTGTCAGGTATAAGAGGCAGGGGAAGGCAATACCATCTCCAACTGCCCAGCTAACCAGGTCCACACTCCGCCCCCAGTCCACCCATTCAGTGCGGCTCCCCTCCTTTCCCAAGACTGCCTGTCAGGCTATGTTGCCAGCTGTCGCAGAGCTGGGGACATTCAGGCCCAGCACTGCCTGCACTCTAGGGCCAAGCGAGGGCCACCAGGGGTCCTCCCTGTGCTCGGGGGAGGGAAGGCTGGGGCCACATGCTGCCTGCTTTCCCCATGATTCTGGGCTGCACACCACCCGCCCCCTGTCCTCCCCAGACTCAGCTAGGGGTGGGAATCACAGACTCCAAAGGTTGGAAGAGACCTCAGGAGTCATCGAGTCCAGCCCCCTGCCCAATCCCAACTAAATCATCCCAGCCAGGGCTTTGTCAAGCTGAGACTTAAAAACCTCTAGGGATGGAGATTCCTCCACCTCCCTCGGTAACCCATTCCAGTGCTTCACCACCCTCCTAGGGAAAGAGTTTTTCCTAATATCCAACCTAGACCTCCCCCACCGCAACTTGATTCCATTGCTCCTTGTTCTGCCATCTGTCACTACCTAGAACAGCCTTTCTCCATCCTCTTTGGAACCTCCCTTCAGGAAGTTGAAGGCTGCTATCAAATCCCCCCTCACTCTTCTCTTCTGCAGACTAAATAAGCCCAAATCCCTCAGCCTCTCCTTGTAGGTCACGTGCTCCAGCCCCCTAATCATTTTGGTTGCCCTCCGCTGGACCCTCTCCAATGTGTTCACATCCATTCTATAGTGGGGGGGCCCAGAACTGGACACAATACTCCAGATGTGGCTTCATCAGTGCTGAATAAAAGAGAATAATCACTCCCCTAGATCTACTGGCAATGCTCCTACTCATGCAGCCCAATATGTCATTAGCCTTCTTGGCTACAAGGACACACTGTTGACTCATATCCAGCTTCTCATCCACTGTAATCCCCAGGTCCTTTTCAGCAGAACTACTACTTAGCTGGTCAGTCCCCAGCCTGTAACAATGCCTGGGATTCTTCCGTCCCAAGTTCAGGACTCTGCACTTGTCCTTGTAGAACCTCATCATATTTCTTTTGGCTCAATCCTCTAATTTGTCTAGGTCACTCTGGACACTGTCCCTACCCTCCTCTCCCCCTAGCTTAGTGTCATCCGTGAACTGGCTGAGGGTGCAATCTGTCCCCTCACCCAGGTCATTGATAAAGATGTTGAACAAAACTGGCCCAGAACTGACTCTTGGGGCACTCTGCTTGGAACCAACAGTCAGATGTCCATTGCCTTCCCTGTATCCACAGAGCCAGAAGGCAATCAGGTTGGTCAGGCATGACTTGCCCTTGGTGAATCCGTGGACTATTCCTGATCCCTGGGAAGGTGGGGGCCATGTGCCTATCAATGGGTGGGCATGGCCTGCCCCTACAGTGGGGGGGCTTGGCTCCCATGGGGATCCCAGGTGGCAGGGCAGGGTTGGAGGCTTCCCTCCCCTGCACCCAAAGTTCACTCACTGGCGATGCTCTTCATTCACATACATAATAGGACACATGCTGTACTCACAGAGATGAAAATCTGGAATAGCTGCACATGAAGAGACCTCACTTCATCTTTCCACCGGTGTACATGAAAGCAGGCGCTGACTCAATAAATATCATATACCAAAAAATCATTTTGACAGGGTGCTTTGCTTAGAGAGAAATCCCTTCCCTTCATGCTTTGTTAAGGAACACAGTTCTAAAATTAAGGGATTTTTTTTTTGTAATTTTATTACCCAAAGAAGGGTGTGGCTCCAGCAATGTGTGTATATTTATATATGGAAACATGCAGCAAACCAACCACTAGCATTGACAACGTCAACAGAGAAGCCCACAAAAATTAAGCACGGGTAGGGCGGGATCACATTTAAACTCCTAACCTGCAATGGCCCCTCTCCATTTTTCCATTCATACTTGGAGGAACTGTTGTTCTATGCACCGAGCCATGTGCACATCAGCACCACCAACAGAAATACAGGTGGTGGGAGGTTCTGGGAACTCTGCATAACATCTGGGCGACATCGGAATCTCTCCTGGTTAGCAGTCCAAGCGCTCAGCTTCCAGGAAACGCTGTTAACTTCTGCTCCTATGGAGTCACAAAGGCTGCATGTCTAGCCCCGAGGAAATGCCTCACACCGCTCCACATAAAGTGCTACATAGTCCTGTATTTTGCTACAGCTCCACAATTACCCTTGTGGCTGGGAGAGGTTTTGACACTTCAAGGGAAATGCCATGTCACCCTCTTTCAAAATGATGGGGACCTTGAAGACAGAGCATGTGAAGTAAGTGAAGGCCTAAGACAGTGACACACACACCTCTGTGTGAGGAATGCCCTGCAGGAAACCATCCTTCAACTGATGTTATACAAGTCAATAAATTATTCCAGCTTCTTTTATAACATAAGCTCCCATGGTAAACATGCACTACACTAGTTAGGGAAAGTGTGTGTCTGAAGGGCAATGAATATAGCCCTTTCTTAGAGGCATCACACTAACACAGTGTTTCTTAAACACTGGAACACCAAACAATATTTTTATGGGGAACACCAAGATTTTTTTCTGTTGAGCAAAATAAAAACTGCCCCCAGGGAAAATTTGTGGAGCAAAAAAAAATAAATACCACCGGACCTGGGAGCACCACAACCCCGCCCCCGCAGGAAGCCTGCCCTACTAACAGTCTGGTACATGGAGCTGAAAATGTAGACCACAAACAAGTAAGGATAATAATAAACAAATGCTAAATAAGGTCATGTGTCTGGCCAGGAGGGAGGGTAGACCAGGGTCTCGGGGCAAGGTGTCTGGCCAGGAGGGAGGGTGGACGAAGGTCTCGGAGCAGGGTGTCTGGCCAGGAGGGAGGGTGGACGAAGGTCTCGGGGCAGGGTGTCTGGCCAGGAGGGAGGGTCGACGAAGGTCTCGGGGCAGGGTGTCTGGCCAGGAGGGAGGGTGGACGAAGGTCTCGGGGCAGGGTGTCTGGCCAGGAGGGAGGGTGGACGAAGGTCTCGGGGCAGGGTGTCTGGCCAGGAGGGAGGGTGGACGAAGGTCTCGGGGCAGGGTGTCGGCCAGGAGGGAGGGTGGACGAAGGTCTCGGGGCAGGGTGTCTGGCCAGGAGGGAGGGTGGACGAAGGTCTCGGGGCAGGGTGTCTGGCCAGGAGGGAGGGTCGACGAAGGTCTCGGGGCAGGGTGTCTGGCCAGGAGGGAGGGTGGACGAAGGTCTCGGGGCAGGGTGTCTGGCCAGGAGGGAGGGTGGACGAAGGTCTCGGGGCAGGGTGTCTGGCCAGGAGGGAGGGTGGACGAAGGTCTCGGGGCAGGGTGTCTGGCCAGGAGGGAGGGTGGACGAAGGTCTCGGGGCAGGGTGTCTGGCCAGGAGGGAGGGTGCAGGAGGGGAGTTGGAGCAGGGTGTCAGGGCAAGCTGGGAATGCGGGGTCTTGGCAAGGAGAGGGGAGTGAGAGGGGTTTGGGTGAGGGGTCTGGGCATGAGGGGGGATGCTTACCTGGCTTGGCACCCTGCTGCTGCATCCTCCAGGGAGCATGCTTTTGTTCCTCCTGGTGGGGGGAAGGAAAGAGCTTAGTTTCCCCCCCCCTCCCCTCCATGCAGCAGGGAACCCAGCCCAGCTGCAGCACCAGGCCAGGCTTCGCGCTGGCAGGGCGGGGGGGGGGGGGGAGTAGTAACCCCGACCGTCCCTGACAGATTAAACTCTGCCACTTCCTCGGCAGGCTGGGGAGGGGCGCAGAGAAGAGAGAGGAGCAGGGCTGGGGGGCAGCAGAGCCCGAGTGCACCACAGGCAGGGGTGGGGCAGCAGAGCCCAAGCACGCCCCAGGTGGGGGGGGGGGCAGAGCCTGAGCTGCGTTCCCCGCAGGCAGCAGTTTTAAAACACCGAGGTCCAGGAGCGGCTCCTCAGCTCCGGCCACCCTCCCCCTCCCAGCAGCAGCAGCTGCTGTAAAGCGGCCGCCTGAGCACGTGGAGGAGGAGGCTGCGCAGCACCCGGGGCCCCGTGGGACAGGGGCCATCCTGCAAGCTGCGGGGCGGGGAAGGAGGCAGCTGCAGAGGGAGCTGTCTAGGGCTCTGCAGGGGAGCAGAATGTTTTCTGTTCTCTCCACAGCGCACCTCGGACTGGCTCGCGGCACCCTGGTGTGCCACGTAAGAAACGCTGCACCAGCACAATCATTTGCACTAGGTAACCAGCATGTTTCCCATAGTCCAGAAACTAAGCAATCCATGGCCTCGGTAACTTCCCTATGGTTGGACTGGAAGTGTGCACTACCCATTAGTAAATGGCATATTAAAGTGCAGGGTTAAGTTTGGTAAATGATTCTCTTCCATCTGCAGGTGGCGTTGTCCATTAAAAAAGGGGACACAACAAGATATTAAAATCACGCAGAAAGGAACAACCCAACAACATTTACTCTAAATTCAAGAACTTCCTGCAACGCAAGCAAAGGCTTTGTAACCACTACAACAGCACACAACGGGAGCGGACAGCTGTGGATTGCAGTGGTGGGTCTTTGTTCCATGTTCTCAACCCAGGTTGCACTTCCACAGGTTTTTGTTTGCCTGCACCAAGAGCACCACCTTCCACTGCTCAAATGTCTCTTGAGCACATGTTGTGAAAATATATCTAAATGCATCACTCACCAAAATTAACTACAATTTGTATGTATTCATATGCAATAGATTCCAAGTGGCGTAACTGCACCGATCCCGGATATTAGAGAGGCAAAATGAGTGAAGGAATATTTTTACTGGACCAAATTCAGTGAATGAAAGAGACAAGCTTTCAAGTCACACAAAGCTCTTCTTCAGGTCTCAGGCCTATAGTCCCAGATCCTGTACCGAACTAGAACAGAGGCATGTGACTTCACTCAGACCTGAAGAAGACCTCTGCATAATTTGAAAGCTTGTCTCTTTCACCAGCAGAAGTTTGTTCAATTAAAGATATTACCTGAACCACTTTAGCTCTGTAATACAATAGATGTCTATTAATAAATTTTTACTATTCATAAATTACTAAATTTTGCTAAATGTTTACAATAAGTGTCCATTACCATTTTCTAGATGAGGCTTAAAGTGGAGTTTGTTAATATTATGAACTTTGTTCCGGTGCTAAATATCTAACTAAACATTAGGAAAACAAATATTGGTTTTTTTACTTTGCTTTGTATGGGTTGGAATATTATCAGTAGTTATTGCAATGGGAATCTCATTTCTATTCCTAGTTTTTCTTGTGACTGTGACACCATGAGCAAATCACCTACCTTGTTTGAACCTGCATTCCCCACCAGTAAAACAAACCTACTACTACTGATTTCACAGAGGTGTTGTGAATACTAAACCACACTGAGAAAGCATATCTTAGATGACAGAGGCATGATGTTCCATTGCAGAATATTTGCTGGCCTGTCCCTTGCATAGCAATGTTCTCCTTCCCCAGAAGTCAAGCTGCTCAGAGAGGTTTTCAGAAAGCAGACTATGGCAGGGTTTACACTGGAATCCTTCCTGCGAGTCAACACAAGTTTGCCAAACAAGGCTTGTTTCATAAACTATGTTGGGTTTGACATGCCAACATTGTCTGATGAATATTCCTGGCCAACACTACTGGTATCTTTTCTTTTGACATCTCAGGCTATGACTACACTGAAGGTTTATTTTGGAATAAGCTTTTCCGGAAGATATCTTCCAGAAATGCTTATTTCAAAATAGAGCGTCCACACACATCCTTTTCCAAAAAAGCTTTTTCGGAAAAAGGGTTATTCTTCATGGAATGAGGTCTACCACCGTTGGAAAAGGCCATCCGTTATTTCGACTTTCTGTCAAAATAATTGAATTGCAGTGTGTACACTAGTATTGTTTTTCCAGAATAACAGCCATTATTCTGGAAAAACTGCTGTGTTGATACATCCTCAATCTCGGATGCTGTATGGTCTGCTTACTGCAGAAGAGTAAGTCTACAATAGTAGAGTCCCAACCCAGCAGCCTTTCTGGTGAATGAAAACTAATGCAAATGACTCATTCATCTTCTCAGCAATGATCAGATCTTAATTAACTGCATCCTTTATGCCCTAGTAGTCAGGTTCATACACAACATGTCCTGTCACTCGTTTCTTTACTCTTTCCTTTTTTGTCCTGTGGAATTCCCAATTCCTGTGCCCTCTGTGAGGGTTCCCCTTACATTTCTATCTCATCGCCCATGGTAGTGCTTCCTATCGGCCTTCTCCAAATAACTGACCTGAAGCTGATTCTGCTAGTGACTGCCTCCTTGCCTGAGGAAACTGCCAGGGTTAGATGGGAAGAAAATCAGTGGCCACCTCAGAAGCAGCAAGACCAGTAGACTCTAGTAACAGAGGAAAGAACTGAAACCATTTTTTCAGCCTTAGCTGTTGTTACTGACTTGAGATAGACTCAATAACCTTGAATTCTCCTGGACAAAATAGGATTATTGACCATCATGCACTCCTAGGTTGGATCAACTCTCCAAAGCTTAAAAATTTCTTGTGCAGCAACATGAAGAGAAGAAGCCTTTTTCTGAGAGCCAAATACATATCTACTATGATAAGTATGCCTGTTGTCACAATCATCTGAAGAAGTGGATTTTGCCCACGAAAGCACATGATACCATCTACATGTTTTGTTAGTCTTGAAGGTGCTATTAGACTATTTGTTGTTTTTTAAGTTTTTCTAGTTACTGACTAACTCGTCTACCCCTCTGAATCCCTAGGTTGTTATGCATTTGTTTGGAGTTTGCAGATCAAATAAAAGGATTTCAGACACAGTTGTATTTCTGCCTAATTGGAAAATGTCAGTGCAGAGCTTGATTTTCTTTTGGTTTTCCTTAGCATGATAGAATTAATTGTAGTATTGCATGCAAATGGGATTAATATTGTACCTAACGCTTTTGTTATGCAGCTCTTCAAACAGTGAGCTATTCTCCATGAGGCTATTTTGGTACCTTCCAGGGAAAGCTGATGCCCACTCGAGGGAAATGGAAAGGAACAATATTGTTTTTCTTCTACCGGACGTGGTTAAGCCAAAACCAGATAATAATTACTGCATGTTAAAGGAGAAATTCATCTCTCAGATGTGCAGCTCTCTGATTTCACTGGGAGACCCTGGTACACATTTCAAGGCCACAAAATGTTCAACAGACACATCTTCATTTTGACCCTAAAGTGCAAAGTGAGTGATTCTATGATGAAACTGAAGAAACTCTCCTTTAGTATGACTGGAACCTCATCTTCTGATAGAGTATTTGCATCAGCCTCTCTTTTTTAAAACTTGCCATAATTCCTCCCACAATATAACTCTCATGTGAAGTCTTCCAAATTAAACCTATTGGTAACAGTCCCATATGGTTAGACTTAGGCAACCCAGTAAAGCATATAATCAATACTGCAACTCAAACTTCTTGCGTCAGTGATTAAGAAAAAACCATCTAGCTAGAAAGTATTAAATCATGAGCATCGTTCAGTCCCACTGATTCTGCTCTGCTTTTATTGGCAGGGATACACAGTATTAGACAGAAAGATCTACACACATACCTATGTGTAGGCATTCACACAGAGATGATTTCCACCTTGGAGCAATAAAAATTAATAACAAAAATAATTAAACCTTTGCAGCCTCCAAGCACTTAGAAGCCTCAGAGTCCCAGTGTCAGATGCTGCTGGAAATGCAGCTTCCTCCTGAGAGAGATTTAGGTTTGGCTGTAGGAACTATCCAACTGCACTGATCACAACACTAAGTGATAGATTATACAATCATATCGACTTCCAAATCCCTGGGTTAATTCTTTTAATTGTCTCTGCACATCTTCTCCCATTAGGCTGATATAACTTGCTTAAGTACACAAGAATTGATTTATGACAGCAGTGGGGATGGTAATCAGAATCCTGGTATCCAATTAATATGCTCTCTGTAAGAGATACAGGACAAAAGTAAAAGTCTCCTGCATGGGAGTACTACAATTTGGTATTGAAGTCAAAGGCAGAGCCACACAGGAAGAGCAGAAACCAAGGCTGTGCAGAGGAGAATTTTGCCCTAGCAATAGATTGTAGAAAAGCAAAATCCCTGCCTCCTCTTCTTAATTCTCAAGTGCCATCTTCCAAAAGTGGTAGGTGCATTTTTAAATAGATCAGAGAAATGTAAAGGACTCATTACAGGTTCAGTGCTAGGAAGAGATGAAAACCTACTGGATCTCATTACAGTCCTTCATCTCACCAGGGTGCAAGGGTGACCATTAACACTGATCTTCATTTGTCTCTTTATATAAGGAGGCATCTATTTCACCGTATGTTTAACATCAGTTGTAAGCTCCCTATAAGTCTATTGTCTTCCATATAGTACAACAATGAGCATTGCAGAATGTTCACTGAAACAGCATACTTTCAGAAAACACTGACTATTCACTAACAGTGATTTTTTAATTTGTAAATACAAGTCAGAAATCTAGTCAAACAATGCTCTTTCAGGCAGGGAACAGAAACAAGGCCAGGGTCCAATCAAAGCTAACCAATGCAGTTCATAATTCAAATTGCAGATATTAGCTATTTTGCAGCAAATTCTTTGTGAACAAGCTACAAACCAAGAATGAGTGACAAAATTCTCAAATAATGAATACATGTGAAACAATTGCAAAACAACCTCAAACAATTTAAGAGCCGAGAACAAAGACAACTCCATCTAATGTATTATTAATTATGAATTATTCACTCAACTCTATTCAACCATATCAAAGGCTGCTTTGATAGATCTAAAAGAGCCAGCGTGAACCCCTGACCTTTGTACATCACTAGGAAGGACTCATCAGCCAATGAGAACCACACAGTCTCTGTACCATATGCCAGTCTGAAGCTGGATTGACTGTTAGAAAAGACTTAACCAAGTACTTAAAATTACAAAAGGCATAGTGAAAACTACTCATCTCACTCTTTTTACCTTAGCCGGAGTTATGAGGAAAGAAAGAGAGTTGTTCAAACAAATAAAATGGGAGTTAAATTAAAAGGAAATAATTTTGCCTAGAGCATAGTCAACCTGTGAGGCTACAGGAGGTCATGGAGTCAATACTAGGCCTAATGTTTTTTTAAAAAGAATGATAACAGGGTGGATTGATTTCAATGAAAGTGATTAAAACAGTTATTTACATCAAGGTTTCTATTTGATAAAATGGTTTAAATTAAACCATGATTAAAATTGGTTATTTAAATCTTGTTTTGCATTAGTACCTTTTATTTTCTTAAAGAAAATTTGATTCTCACTGGTTGGTAACCATTAAAACACATAGACTGGCAACTAAACATAGCCTTTCTCCTAAATTTGGTACTATTTTTGCTAACCAGGAGGATGCACTATGTCTATAAATATTTATTTAAGCATTCAAATAGCTTAGACATTTATTCAGAATCTTAATTTCTACAGTTTTGACTGTGTTAGAAAATGGTGAGTGATGCATTTTTTACTTATTAGATTATGATTCACTTTTTACTCATGATTTATGTCTGTTTGGAAAAACTGGAATTCAATTAAAAAATTGAAAAACATTACTTTTTTAAGTTAAATAAAACTAATGTACAGAATATATAAGGACAATAAAAATTAATTAAAATGTGTTTTGTATCTATAAATAAATGATTTACTAAACAAAGGAAGATTATCTGTAGTTAATGAATCAACGCATTTGCTTCTGATTACCATGTCCTTCAAGATTTTAGAACAATAGATCTCATCCTTCCATGCCTAGTTTTTACTCTTAGATTGGAAAAGACAAGTTCGCTTTTTCTACCCCCAATCAGTTTCTTAGCTTTGAATGAATTAATCATTGAACGGAAAAGACTGAAATGAAGAAGGTACTCTCTTTGCACCTGCAGAAGAAGGTACTGTAGTCAAAAGCTGTTTTAGCACTACCTGTTTAGCTTAGCCAATGACTTTCTCCTGTTCAAGTGGTTTACTTTCTTTAAAACTTTGGTAACAAACATGTATTGATTAATATGTTTTTACTTAATTAAATTATTTTGATATATTAATTAAATTATTTTGATATATTGTAATAAGTTTAGGCCCTAACACAAGCTGTCATATTTCAAATTCAGTTTTAAATAGGTTCACTCCTAAAAGAAAAATGTATTTAATTTAAATTTAAAAAGGCAATCTAAATTTTTAAAAATAGGGGTTGTTTTTTTTAATTGATTTTTATCCACCCTGAATGCCAGTGCCATTTGTATGTAGTGCAAGCTAAAACGAGAAACAATAAATCTCGTACTTAGGGGCATAATGAGATCACCTGAAAGGTCAGGAAGTAATGCATATTCATCTGTCCCAAATACTCTTCCTTGCTGAATTCTATTCTGTCACCTGTCCTGTTCAGTGTGTACATGAAGCAACTGGTGGTGATGGTCAGACTGTTTGGATTGTAGCTCCACCACTAGGCTGATTACATCCATCTCTGTTTCTGTTGTATTGGACCTAAACTATGTGGTTTATCGATTTTCCAGTGTTGAGCCAATACTAGGGCTTAGCAAAGAATTCATTGGCTGAAGCTTAACCAGGATAACACAGCAGTAGTGCTGATAGGACTCAGGAGGAAACTGAGGCAAGATGGTGGTTATTAACCCTTTAGATTGAGAATTTTTTTCCTGCCTTTTGTTATTCAAGTTTGCAACCTCACAACTCAGCTCAATTTTTAGGTTCATAAGCAGCCCAGATAAGCAGCAGTGATGAAGGATGCTATTTCCCACTTCCTTTAATAACACGCTTTTGACCATTCCTTACATGATGAACACCCACAAGTTACAGCCTATGCGAAATGCCACAGCCTACTCACTTAGAGGAGCTTTCCGCAAGGAGCAAGCAGTGTTGGGGGCTACTCTGCTGGGAATTCCCAATGAGAGGCAAGCAACTCGGAGATTCACTCATCTGCTGATCCAGCTGAATCTGTTTACCCAGGCTCTGACTGGGGGGGATGGTTTAAAAAGGTTTGTGGGGTTGGATGAGGGAGATACCACATTGTGTTATTTAATATGTTTGTTTAGGTGCCATTCTAAATTAGTTTTTTACATAGTGAAAACTCCTATAGGTTGTTTGATAGGCACACTTAATATATAGGAAAAATAAGCACCTTACCTGATGGCTTGAACATAGCAAAAGCAGAGCTGTTTGGTTTCCCCCAAGATAAAGCAGGCCCCCTGTGATGCTAGACAAGATTCACATACTTTCCCAAGGCTTTTCCTAACCCAAGCCCAAGTTCCCTGAGGTGGCCCCAGTACTTATCTTATCCCAGAACCACAGCCATAGCACCACAGACTCCTACTCTTATTCTACAAATTATTACTAAACCTAAACCTAGCATGGATTCATTAAACGTCCCTAACCCCAGTCCTAAGCCAGCCCCAAATATTCCAGGGTCAGTGCCAAACTGACTAAACGCTGTATTTGCCCAAAGATCCCATCCTAAGCTTAGGCCAAGCCCACAATCTGGTCTTGATCTTCTACTTCTCCCAAGATCTTGAAATGGACCCCAGCCCATATTTAGAGTTAAACCCCTAAACTGGACCAATCCTGGATCCTTCTTTGTTCCCATGACCAGGCCCCAAGTCCAAAGGAGCCATTTATCCCAGAGATATCAGGACCCATCTATTTATGTTTTATTCATAATTGTGTTTTAATTATAATTTTGTAGTAGAGAATTAAAAAATCACTGTGCATGAAGCTTTCTTGGCAAAAATGATCTGGACAAACTGGTGAGTGAAGTGGTCTGAAGTGAATAAGAAGAAATTGAATAAAGACAAATGCAAAGTATTCCATGTAGGAAGGAACAATCAGCTGCATACATAGGGTACATCTACACTGCAGGCTAAAGTCGAGTTAAGATACGCAACTTGAGCTACATTTACTACATAGCTGAGGTCAAAGTCGCTTAACTAGGCTTTTGGTACTATCTACACAGCAGGAAGTCGAAGGAAGAACACTCTTCCTTCGACTTCCCTTACTCCTTGTGAAATGAGGGTTACAGAAATTGAAGTAAGAAGTCCGTTATTTCAAAATAATTTTGAAATAACGGGCTTGCTGTGTAGACACACACTCTGTTATTTTGAAATAACATGAGTAATTTTGAAATAAGAGTGCAGTATAGACATAGCTATACAAAATGAGAAACAACTGCTTAGGAAAGAATACTACGGAAAGGGATTTAGGGATCATAGCAGACCCCAAGTTAAATATGAGTCAATAGCGTAACACTGTTGCAAAAAAGCAAACATCATTCTGAGATGTATTCTAGGGGTGTTGTAAACCAAATACAAGATATAATTGTTCTGTTCTACTCTAGGCTGATTAGACCTGAGCTGGAATACAGTGTCTAGATCTAGGCACTGCATTTCAGGAAAGATGTGGACAAATTAGAGACAGTCCAGAGAAGAGCAACAAAAATGATTAAAGATAAAGAAAACATTACCTCTGAGGGAAGATTGAAAAAACTGGGTTAGTTTAATCTGGAGAAGAGAAAACTGAGGGTGCGTCTACACAGCAGGGCTTAACTCAAAATAAGCTACGCAAATTGAGCTACGTCAATTGCGTAGCTTATTTCAAAATAGCTTATTTTGAAATAGGGAGCGTCTACACAGCACTTATTTCGAAATAGAGCACTCTTCCTCTGACTTCCCTTACTCCTTGTACAACGAAGGTTACAGGAGTCAGAGTAAGAAGTCTTGCAGTTTGACAGTATTTTGACATTATTTCGAAATAATTGTCTGCTGCGTAGATGTGGACTAAGTTATTTCAGAATAATGCTAGTTATTTTGAAATAATGTTGCTGTGTAGACATAACCTGAGAAGGAACATAACCTTTTATGTACTTGAAAACTGTTCTCACAAGAAGGAGGGAGATAAATTGTTCTCATTACCCTCTGAGGATAGGACAGGAAGCAATGGGCTTAAATGAGCAAGAGAAATTCAGGTTAGATATTAGCAAAAACTTCCTAAATGTCAGGGTGGTTAAACACTGAAATAAATTGCCTAGGGAGGTTGTAGACTTCCTATCACTGGAGATTTTTTAAAAGTAGATTAGACAAGTACCTGTCAGGTAATACTTAGTCATGCCATGAGGTGACCTCTCAAGGACCCTTTGGGTATGTCTACACTGCAACACTATTTTGAAATAACTAGAGCTATTCTGAAATAACTTAGGGTATGTCTACACTAGCCACCCTAGGTTGAACTAGGGTGGCTCATGTAGTCATTCGAACTTGCAAATGAAGCCAGGGATTTAATTATATCTTATAAATATATTTGCATGTTCCGGGCTCCACCATTTTTAAATGCCTGGTAGTTTGAACTCCCTGCCCGCGGCTACACATGGCATGGGCTAGGTAGTTCGAACTAAAGCCCCTAATTCGGACTACCATTACTCCTCCTGCAATGAGAAGGAGGCATTGCAGGCATTATTTTCCGAAAGATCCCCGTCTAGACTGGCGCTTTTTTCTGGAAAAACTCCGAGACGGAAAAAAGCAGCAGCTATTTTTATGCAAATGAAGCGGGGGGGATTTAAATCCCCACTTCATTTGCAATTGCGATGTGTCTAATTTGCATCCCTTTTATGGAAAAGGGATGCAGTCTAGACACAGCCCTAGTGAAATAGTTTTTCCTAATATCCAACCTAGACCTTTCCCACCACAGCTTGAGACCATTGCTCCTTGTTCTGCCATCTGTCACTACTGAAAACAGCCTCTCTCCATCCTCTATGGAACCTCCCTTCAGGAAGTTGAAGGCTGCTATCAAATCCCCCCTCACTCTTCTCTTCTGCAGACTAAACAGACCCAACTCCCTCAGCCTCTCCTCATAGGTCATATGCTCCAGCCCTCTAATCATTTTGATCACCCTCCGCTGGACCCTGTCCAATGTGTCCACATCCTTTTTGTAGTGGGGGGCCCAGAACTGGACACAATACTCCAGATGTGGCCTCACCAGAGCCGAATAAAGGGGAATAATGACATCTCTGGATCTGCTGGCAATGCTCCTCTTAATGCAACCTAATATGCCATTAGCCTTCTTGGCTACAAGGGCACACTGTTGACTCATATCCAGCTTCTCATCCACTGTAACCCCCAGGTCTTTTTCTGCAGAACTACTACTTAACTGGTTGGTCCCCAGCCTGTAACAATGCTTGGGATTCTTCCATCCCAAGTGCGGGACTCTGCACTCATCCTTGTTGAACCTCATCAGATTTCTTGTGGCCCAATCCTCCAATTTGTCTAAGTCACTCTGGACCCTATCTCTGCCCGCAAGTGTATCTACCTTGTCATCAAAACATTTCCAGTCTTCCTGTTCACCCAGTTTTTCCAGTAAAATCTGCCTAATCTGGTTATGCACCCCCTCCTGGATATTTGCCAGATTGCTGAGAAGGGATCTAAAATCTGAATCACATATGCCCTTTCCCTGAGAGGGCTGAGAGGCCATCTCTCTGTCTTTGGGCCACTAGGAATGAACACCGATTGCAGGCCTCCTGTCTGACACCCTTCTTAGCAGGGGAGACCCCTCAGTCCAGTTGCCTAGGCCCAGAACCAATGCAGCTTTCACACTGAACCTCGTGACAGCTCTTGGCTACTCCCCAGAATCCCACTGAGGCGTGAGCCTTCTGGTTTACAGTTTAGCTCTTCAGTCCAAGCTCAGACCAAAAGCAACTAGACGCCACCTCGCAAAGTTTCTAACCTCTCCGTTAGACAAGAGAGGCTTCCAAAGCACCTCTCCCCACCCCTGGGGAATCACAGAACAACCTTCCCCCACGAGTCCTACTTATCTGGGGAAGAAAATGACTCACAAAAAGGGGAACAGGAAGGTCATGGCTGGGTTGGTGTCAGGATCCTGCTGGCACCTACCCTGCCTTTGGTAGCATGGAGCAGACAGGATCACCTCACTCTCCTCCCCTCACGAGAGCCCCCACAGGCTCTGAAAGGTTTAAAATATGCAGGGCTAAAGTGACTGGGTCTCCAGTCCAAGGCAGGGCAGCATCAGGTATAATGTGCAGGGAGAAGCCAGCAGTCATGAGGCAGGATGGGGCTGCATTCCCTACCCCTTAATACTGGGGAGCTCTGTGTACTCTCTGATGCTGGCCAGTCTCCCTGGTCACACAGCCAATCACAGCCTCACACCCCAATCTGTGCCCTGATACTTCATTGCGCCTCCAGAAGGGTGTTCCCCCCAGTCTGAAAAACAAAGCTGGAGGAAACCCCACCACACCCCTCCCCTGAGAGTCCATCTGTATCAGGGAGGTGGGTTCCCCTGGCCTCATCACTGTGCTCTTGCAGCAGCTTTCCTCTGCTTGGGCTGATAAAAATGGCCAACGACCCAGAGCAGAGCAGCCCCTCCCCTTTTACAACCTTCTGTAATGGGACCTCCTGATCAGCCAGACCAGGTGACCTCAAAGCCCTACAGGTGATTTTGCGGTCAGACAACCTCTCCCAGTTCCTGGGCGAGAGCTGGTCTTTTCTCTAGAGAGCTTCTGATTGAATAGCGGACCTGATTTAATAACCCTCTAGCATTAGCCTGGTGCGTCAGCCCCCTGGACTTCTAGTTCAACATGCAGGGTTCTCAAAGGCAAACACACACCATGTTCAAAATGGAGTCTGCAATCTGGCACAGATACCTCTAAAAAGCATGCACTAGCTAACAAAATTAGTAAGCTGTGTGTTGACAGAGTCCCTAAATCATTTTCAGTCTTCCCATTCCTTCCACTCCTGTTTACTCCACTCTGTTCAGCTGTTGGCCTCTTACTCCTACTCCAGATTAAATTGCTTCCTATTACAACTCCATTTCTTCCTCATTCTGTGGCTTTCTCTGTTTTCTACACAAACACATGCACATATGTATTCTTCAAATGTTATCTTAATTGGCTGACAGGTGAATTATTCTTGAAGATAAATTCTGTGGTTTAGCACTGAATGGCTGAAAAGAAGAGAACTTAGTGAGGCTGATGTTTTTGGAGTATGTTGGGGATCTCATTTTTTGTCAGTGAAATGAAGGAAGATTTGATAGAGTAAGGGTGACAGTAGGGCCCAGAAAGAGATCTGACAGTAGGAATGATCTTGAAATCTTGCTGATGCCATGTGTAGCTCAAAGAAAGAGAAGACTGATACAGGAGATCAACCAATGGATTTGCCAGTGGTTTGAGATTTATAGGGTAAGAGTTTGAAAGATGTAAAAATGCAGGAAGGGAAGGTGATTGTTTAATGTGATCCAAGCGAATAGAACTAGGCCTACTGGGATAAAAATGGAAAAGGATGTTTAAGGGTTAATGTCAAGAGAATACACAAGCAGTGACCCCTATTAGACTGTGGAGTAGTTTCCCAAGAAGTGGTACAAGCCCAATAGCATCAGCTGTTTAAACTAATGTGAAAAAAATACTCAAGAATATATTGTAGAGAATTATCCTACCATTGCAGGGAGTGAATAACATAATCGAATGGCTCTGATACATCTTCAGCTCTGTGACACTTGTATTAGCCTCCAGTATTAACTAGAACATCCGCTGTCACTTAACTAACACAAGCCTATACACACAGCTCATAAACCTGAAGTATCTGATTGCCTGCTGTCTCCTTTTTGTCATCTGTTTCACTCTCTCTCAAAACACTATTTGCAAAAGATGTAGGAAGCATGACAGCAGTTTGCAAACTATATGACAAACATATACAAATTGATGCAACATAAACAAATTGATGATTTACTACTGTCAAAACTCAGCAGTAACATTTTCAGAAAGAAATTATACAATTTAAACATTGGTTTTATGCAACTAGTAAATGTGCTCTGGTATAAAGCCTGATTACCTCTATATTTTGGCTGAAAATTTGAGTGAATTAAAGTAACCAGTCCCATGATGCATTCCAAAAAGTGGGTGTGAAATGGTGATTAAGTCAATGGCAAAACTCCTATTCATTTGAGTAAGAGCAGGATGACACTTTAGGTATATTGATGCAAAGGAAAAAAATATTATTTGCGGATGCAAAATATTTGCATTTACTTTTAAATTCTGCATACAAAATAATATATATATCGTTCTATATTGGCTTCCATTGTTTACCATACAAAGGGACACCTGAAACAGATTTACTAAAAACAGACCTTAATGCTCCATTTTCTCTCTATCCTATTCTAGACAATTAATACAGTATTTGTCTATATAGGTTAAATTTCTCTATTTAAGAGAAACAGACATGTAGATCTTGGTGAAAAAATATCTAGAAAAGGAAACACATAATTTGTTCAGCGATGGGTGCCAAAACATATTGCCAGATCCTTAAGAGGATGAGTTCTTTATTACAAATATTAAGTACTAGGGCTATTAAGGGGATTAGTATTCTGAAGATGTGAAGTGGTCCAGCCTTTTAAGTCATTGCATTTAGTCTTATATCAAGAAGTTTTTCAGTTTTGCAGATTCCTAAACACGTTATAACAGTCTCAGATCCATTCCTTACAATGCAATTTTATCAAAAGTCATTTCTCCGTTTACAAAATTGCAACAGTATTACCAACTCTTAATCCAAAGCACAAGTGTGGGTTTTTTTAGTCATAATTCAATGAAGTGAGTGCATCTTTTGCAAGGTCATTGCATCTGTTTTCCTATTAAAAGATATATATTGGTGTGGGACAGAAAAAAAATTAGAAATTCCTAGGATTTTCACTTCTTACTTATACTGGAAAGTTAGAAACCTGAAAGTTCTGCTACAAGTCACTTCCACTCACAATCAAATCTAACTTGTGTTCTAGCCTTTTGTGTGTTTATTTATATGAATGTGTTAAATTCTCATCTCTATGGAAATCTGATTACCCTGAACATCACTTCCACTAATTGTTTGATTTTTAAAAATCACAATCTTTTGTCTTACAGGTTTTGGATTGGACACCCAAAAATAAGTGAGATAATTTTCTAATTATGAATATCTGAAAACTGAGAAGCCCATGAGGGCTAAAAGCTATAAGGGCTGGAAAGCTCAATAGACAGAGAAAATACAGGTGATGAAAAGTCAGGTGTTTTCCTTATCTTAGAAAAGAGGAGATTAAAGGGGGTTATGATAGAGATCTAGAAAATCATGACTGGTGTGGAAAAAGTGAATAAGGAAAAGTTACTTACTTGTTCCCATACCACAAGAACTAGGGGTCACCAAATGAAATGAATAGGTAGCAGGTTTAAAACAAACAAAAGGAAGTTTTTCTTCACACTGCGCATGGTCAGCCTATGCAACTCCTTGCCAGAGGAGGTTGTGAAAACCAGGACTTTAACAGGGTTCAAGAAAGAGCTAGATAAATTCATGGAAGTTAGGTCCATTAATGGCTGTTAGCCAGGGTGTGTAGGAATGATGTCCCTAGCCTCTGTCAGAGGCTGGGAATGGGTGACTGGAGAGGGATTGCTTGAAGATTCCCTGTTCTGTTCACTCCCTCTGGGGCATCTGCATTGGCTACTGTCAGCAGACAGAACACTGGGCTAGATGGACCTTTGGTCTGACCCAGTATGGCCGTTCTTATGTTTTTAGGTAAGTGCTAAGGCTGATGGCAATGAATACAATTATGATGGAATGAACATAAAGGCTTTTCAATGAAAGGAAAATCTCTCCAATTTCCTTTAATGTGAATTTGCCATTGAACTCAGAAGTAGGACAGGGTGCTCGTCACAGACTTCCTTTCCCTTCTTCTACAACCTTTAGAACAAAAGTAACTCATCCTAGAATCTTCATACTCACCTTACTATTCATAGTAGGTTTCCAAAGAGCTAATGTGCTGCAATGTAGGTTGAGTGAAGGATATCTGTGTCTCAGCAGTCTCCCAGTCAACCCAACGTGAACATACTCTCTGCTGTCTTTGGGGCTTTTGGAAGAAGAGAACATAAGGACAGAGTGCTTTCACCTCACCTTACCTTACCTTGGAGTCCTGTTTCATAAGGTATTATTCATTTCTAAACTGACCTTGCTTTTCACTTCATCTCACTGTTGCTCCATCAATTTCAACCACATTTGAAGGTCCATTCTCTATTAGTTTTGCCTAGTCAATAAAGTTCACGTAGCTATGACTCATCAGCACATAAATGAATCAACTGATCTGATTTACTAAGAAGACTATATTTATTATGAGACATTTTTCAAGTATAATTCAGCTTGCCCTTGATGGTAATAAATGAGATATCAGCTCCCCTGAGACAAGAGAACCCGCCCCTGTATTTTCCAGGCATGGCCCTAGCCAGATTCCATTTTAGAGACGGGAAACAGCCATATCTTTGATTAAAAAGGAACCTTTAATCAAATAAAGTGCCTCATCAAGCAAGAGCCAAGATTCCAATACTCTTGACTGCAGCACACAAATAATCCAAAATCAAATCTCCACCACACACACAACCCATTACCACTTGGTGTAAACGTGACATCCATCACAAGTAGGGAGAATGTCCTTCAGCATTTTTACTCTTGTCCTTAGATTCATTTGTCTTCTCTCCCTCCCCCATACCAGATATGCTTTTTATACATTTTTTTAAATCCTTCTCCTCAGGCTGATCCTCTGGGGTATTTCTGTGGAAGCTCCAGTCTACATTCTTTGTCCAAAAAGAAATGTTTCCAAGGAGAGTAACTGATACAGACTGTGCATGAGCCAGGAGTAACTGCAGTGGCCTTTGGGTAACTTAGTAGTGACTAGTTTTCCTTCTTGCTGCTGTCATTTCACTTTGTGACAATAGTCATTTTGATTAATGTTACATCATCCTTGGGATCTTTGACCCTAACCATAATTTTAGTGAATAAAATTAAATACATAATAGTTCATTAACAACAACAGCCCTGAGGATATCATTTTACATTTCTTGTGCTTCTGTACATGCAGAATTGCATATGTATACCTATCTCTATGCGGACTCTCATCTTAAGGAGTCTTTCTGGTCATCTAGACTGTTTCATTTCAACTGTGCAAGACATAGCAATTGACAGAATGAATGACTTTTTCTTTGGCCTCACAAGCCCTGCAGAACACAATGCAAGCAAATGAAGGAGACTTGAACTCCATATCAATGAAGAAACCATTTTTCAGTCAGTTGAGAGGTCTAATTATTTTAAACAGCATTTGCAGAGCTATCTCCTTGGATTAGTCTACACATAATTCTGCTATATGGAATGTTCGTTTATGTATTGCATGCGACAAACTACACAGGCCAGAAAGGAGGTGGGGGACTCTGCTATAAGGAGTTTTTAGTGGAAGTAGTATTTTGATTGTAATTGTTTTAAAACCTAGGCTAACAATGTTGTGATATATTTGAATATATTTCATTTTTCTGGGTATTTCTGAGACTGGTAATGTGCTATATACAGCAATCAAAAAGACTTTGCAGCCTTAGTAGCTCCACATTGATTGATTAAAAATGCAGGAAATGTGCAAATCTAATGTATTTCCCCTATTTTGTTGGTTTCCTGTTTGCATTTCTTTCCTTTTGGGCGGGGAAAACAGGCGTGTCCATTTCATATTGCTGTGGTCCATTTCACTGGTGTTTAAGCTGTGTAGGAGAATGTATAAATCCAAACAAGACACCTTTCTCTGGATTGATAAATACTCAGGAGATTGATTGACTGTTTGTTTGGACGTTAATTTCCTAAAACCTCTTATACTAACCACCACCAGGCAGATTTGAACCTGGAACCTCTGAAATGGGTATAGGAGCCTCTACCCTCTGAGCTAAAAGCCACCTGGCTCCCACCAGCGGTGGAGAAGCCTCTTGGTCTTAACTATTGCTGTGGTCTAGGTGCTACTGCATTAGTGATTCACATTAGGTGTGTGGGTTACATAATCAAAACCAAAGCTGAGAACTACCCCTGACATTGTCCCTCTTGCCTCAGGGCTGGGCTCTCACAAAGTTGGCTGTTTTAAGGGTTTTGCCACTGAGCCACATTAGGGAAATTTTCATTTTCTCCTATTATTCAGGCCAGATGTAATGAAATCTAAAACTGTTTAATGTAGAAGGTTAATCTGCCTTGAATTATTATTTGAATGCAGAGTGTTTCTGGGTTTTCCATTTCAGCAAAATTAAACTGCTCCAAGAACCGAAAATAAGCGGGGAGTGCATTTACAAAGCGTGGCACAAATTGGCCTGAAATGCCTCCAAAACGTGCTTTTATTGGGATGCACGGCTAATTTATCACCACACCTCGCTTATATAAAAGTATTAAGAGAAGGCAGAGCCTGCGTGAAGCGTTTCCGGGAGGTATCATTCGCTCCTATTTAAAAAGGCGGCGAGTCAAGACAAGCCCCTTAGGTATGTTGTCGGGATGGGGGTAGGGGTGCAGAAACTGTATGTGCCATTTCTCTCCGTCGCCCTGCGCTCTCCTGTCAGTTACATCAACATGTGGCGCCCAACGTGGAGTTAATTCTCCCGGCAGCATTACAGCAAAAGTCCCAGCGATCCGACAGTCGCACAGCGCTGGGAGGGAAATCGTTTTACAAAGAGTTAATCCTCTGCTGCCTGAAACCCCACAGGACGCAGGGCTGCGTCCCTCCTAAGCCAAGGCAGTTTATTTCAGTCCGGCCATATGAGCATTTCACCTGCTGCCCCTCTGGGGACGAAGCATTAATTAGAACGCAGTGAACAAGCGCACGCCCTGCTCGGAGACAGGCTGCTGACATTGTAGGGACCGGATCAGGGAGATCTTAGGGTCTGCTTCTTGCTCTCTGAGCCCCCTTCCGTGCCTCCAGCACAGACCCTGGCAGAGCAAATTGGCTCATTTCGACAGACTCCCCGCCCCCGCCAAGGGAACGTGTCAGCCCAGCCCTCCCGCTCTACCCAAATATTCGAGACTGAGCTTGAGGGGTGTTCGCGCGTGGGCTTTTCAACTAACCGCTGCTCTTTACTGGGACCAGTGCAACGGCGGCAAAACCGAGAGTCTCTTCTTCTCCACAGATCGGTGCCTCGTCTGTTGCTGTCCCTTCAGAACCTGAGCCCACCTACATAACCTGGGCAGCGGGGCTAGCAACACCCCCCCCCCTTCTTCCTTTGGGATAAACTAGCGGAATCCTTGGGGTAAATCGCCCGGCGCGGAGCAGGGTCAGATGTAGCCCCACGCGCGTGCACCCCACACGTCCCTGCGGGATCGGGTTCGCCTGGCGCCTGCCACGTGCCGCCCCCCAGCTCTCCTCTTGCAGATTCTATCTGTGGGTTCCGCCCTCACCCCCCTCTGGGCTTCAGGCCGGGCGAGGCGGGGCTGGGCTGGGCAGCGCGCTTGTCCCGGAGCCCGAGGAAAACTCGCGTCTAAGGGGCTACGCTCAGGGACCAGCTGGCCGGAGATTGGCTCCGGCTCCTCCTTGCGATGCATTAGCATTGAGAGACGCAGCTGGCAAGTAGCCACTGGGGGGCCAAAGCGAAGTGTGCGTCACAGCCCGGGCCGGGGAGGGGAGACGGGGGCTTTTTGGAAGAAAGGAAAAAAAAATAAGAGTGAGCTTGGAGCAGCATGCCCCTCAGTCTGCGCCAATGGCAGCCCGAGCCGGCGAGCCTGCGCTGGGTTGGGGGCAGGGCTTGCTGGGGCTGGCTGCCGAGCGCTGGAGCTGAGCCCGGGAGGCTCGCGGCGCTCCGAGGCCTGGCGAGCCGGGGCGTGTTAATGCTGCTGTTGATGGCCAGTCCTTCCCACCCGCCTGGCAGCCGCGGCGGGGATGGTCGCTGCGCACGGGCAGTGAGCGGCGAGCAAGCGAAGGCAGCGGGCAAAGCCCGTCGGTCGGCAGAGGAGCAGCGGCTGCCCACGCGTGGCTGGACGCCTGGCCGCAGCGAGTCCTCCGGCCGGCTACAGTGACAGGCGCCCGGGGATGTGAGGAGCCGGGGGCACAGCACAGCCGGGGAAAGAGCCGAGGAGGCCCGGGAAGGAGCCGTGCCGCCGAGGCAGAGCGGCAGACCCCTTGCGAGCGTGTGGCCCGCCCGCCAGTCCCAGCTCCCTGCCCTCGGCGCGATTCTCCCACGCGACCCCCCATGCACAGATAGCGAAGTCCCCGCGGACGGGCGGAGAGGCTGAAGTTTCAGGCGGGCAGCGGCTGCGTGGCCGGGCGCGCCGGACCCCCGGGATCGGAGGATGGCGACCGAAGGGGGAGCCGGGCTGGCCAAGTCCGCCGTGGAGAAGCTGTCGGACGCCATGGGCGAGAAGACCAAGCAGCTGGGCACGGCCATGCAAGACGTGCACCGGCAGCGGCGGCTGATCCTGGTGATCGTGTGCGTGGCCCTCTTCCTGGATAACATGCTCTACATGGTGATCGTGCCCATCATGCCGGTCTACATCTCCACCATGTGGAAGGCGACCGAGAACCTCTCGAGCGAGGCCAACGCCAGCGGGGCCAACGCCAACTGGGCCAAGTCGGTGCTGGGGCGCGGCTACCACCCGGAGAACGAGGACATCAAGATCGGGGTGCTCTTCGCCTCCAAGGCCATCCTGCAGCTGCTGGTCAACCCCCTGAGCGGCACCTTCATCGACCGCGTGGGCTACGACATCCCGCTGCTGATCGGCCTGACCGTCATGTTCCTTTCCACCATCATCTTCGCCCTGGCCGAGAACTACGCCACCCTCTTCGCGGCGCGCAGCCTGCAGGGGCTAGGCTCGGCCTTCGCCGACACCTCCGGCATCGCCATGATCGCCGACAAGTACACGGAGGAGTCGGAGCGCAGCCGGGCCCTGGGCATCGCCCTGGCCTTCATCTCCTTCGGCAGCCTGGTGGCGCCCCCCTTCGGCGGCGTGCTCTACTGCATCGCCGGCCGGCGGGCGCCCTTCCTGGTGCTGGCCTGCATCTGCCTGCTGGACGGCCTGCTGCTGCTCACCGTCATGCGGCCCTTCGGCGGCCGGGCGCGGGCCAACATGCCCGTGGGCACCTCCATCCACCGCCTCATGGTGGACCCCTACATCGCCGTGGTGGCCGGCGCGCTCACCACGTGCAACATCCCGCTGGCCTTCCTGGAGCCCACCATCGCCACGTGGATGAAGAAGACCATGGGCGCCTCGGAGTGGCAGATGGGGATCACATGGCTCCCCGCCTTCTTCCCCCACGTGCTGGGCGTCTACCTCACCATCAAGCTGGCCGCCCAGTACCCGCACCTGCAGTGGTTCTATGCGGCTCTGGGCATGGCCATCATCGGGGCCAGCTCCTGCACCGTGCCCGCCTGCCGGAACTTCGGGCAGCTCATCGTCCCGCTCTGCGGCATCTGCTTCGGCATCGCCCTGGTGGACACCGCCCTGCTGCCCACCCTGGCCTTCCTCGTGGACGTGCGCCACGTGTCGGTTTACGGCAGCGTCTATGCCATCGCGGATATTTCCTACTCCGTGGCCTACGCCCTGGGGCCCATCGTCGCCAGCCAGATCGTGCACACGCTGGGCTTCCCGCAGCTGAACCTGGGCATGGGGCTGGCCAACGTGCTCTACGCCCCGGTCCTCCTGTTCCTCAGAAACGTCTGCCACATGAAAGCCTCTCACTCCGAGAGGAACATCCTGCTGGAGGAGGGACCCAAAGGGCTCTATGACACCATCAAAATGGAGGAGCGCAAAGGCAAAGGGAGACCCCCCCATCCAGCAGGGGAGGTGGAAGGAAACAGCCTGGAGTCTTACCACAGGGACCTGGTAGGGGCCTCGGAGGAGGACTCCTCAGACTATGAGTACAGTTAGGCTGCACGGAGCGGCCAGAAGACGGGTTACAGTGGGGGGAGGGAGCGAAAGTATTATTGCATTTGTTTATGTACCAATGTGCACTATCTACAAATAACCTTTGTCATGCTGTAATGGCTTTCGTCGTCTTCTCGACGTGTGTTGAGTTGGTATTTCCTTAGACACCGGCAGGGGAAAATCAGGAGGAAGACTAATTGAATGACGTATTTACTGTGGTGGTCTGTGGTGGTCCTTCCGAAAAACGTTTAGCTGGGGTCTCTTGTGCAAAAGTTTTCTCCAGTCGAAACCGTGTGTGACATATTGTATATCTCTGTAAAATGTATAAAGGGGTGGGCGTGTGTAAGAAAATTCAGATTGCATAGCCAAGGACTTAAAATTCGCTCAATCTTGTATATATGTACGGACATCTTTATTTGGTTTCATATGTAACAACCACCAAAAAATCGCGTATTATTTGTTCTTTGGGAATCAGCTCTAGCATTATACTCATTTCTTTCTGTTGTGCTGCTATCCGGGAAATGCAATATACTGTACCATGTGTAAGTCCAAATCTACAAGGATAATATGATCGAAATAAATGAAGTTTGAGGGGATCCATAGTCTTCGTTTCATTGTTCGATGTTGAGAGCAAAGCTATGACTAACAAATGCCAAGTAGTTCCCTATGACATTAACCTCGTTTATTTTCCAAGATTGATTCAATAAAGATAAACCCCTGGGGGGATGGGACCGCTCATTCTTTGAATTCTATGTAAAAGTGTTCCGACAGAATTCCAAACACAGTATTAAGCATCACTGCATACAGTGGTTTAGTATTAAGGTGGTTTAAAAAAAAACACGGCACTTTTGCAATAAAGTGTTCACATACTCAAGAGCTTCCGAATTTTGTATTTCTACCAGGTACCTTTACGGTAATGTACAGCATGTAGCCCTGCCTCTATCACATAATTATAATCGACGGGGATAAAATAAACAGTAAGTTCCAACTCTCTATAACGTCTCTCGTGATTTCCAAGCGCTTCACAAAGCATGTCAGGATCATGGGCTAAAAAAAAGACGACGGTGATTTATTCAGACGTACCCACAAGGTAGAACCTTTGGTCCAAACGCAAACATGGAACCGAAGTTCTTAGTTGTCCTTTAAAATTCCCCCTTGCTTAGAGGTCGATATAATGCATCGTTTATTTAAATGTCCATCCGGTTATTAGACAAAACGAACTACTTGTTTTCAAAAAACATAAGAGTCCCCTGTCAGTGTGTATATTAATGGAAGTAGTTCCCTCCAGCTTCCTAGAAAAATGAGTGCTGCAAAGAAGAAACAGAGCAAACCGTTCATCAATTTCACTCTCCCATCAAGGTTTCCGCTTGATATAGGGCACTGTGATAGCAGCTTTCGGGGCATCCCAGACCCTGCGCTGCGGTGCAAATAACAATGAAACGCTGCGTTGTAATGGCATTCCGATTTCGGTAACTAAGGTTCAATATTGACTGTAGGACCAAGCTGAGTCCTACTTTTATAAAATAAATCTCAGCTCTTTGCAATGACCAAAAAGAAATGGAACACGTAAGGATGTAACAAATATTTCGCCCAGAGTCCGATAACTGGGATTTCCCTGACATCCTTCCATACAGTGATCATCAGATAAATCGGCTATAACTTAATGTCACTGAAAACTTACCTTCTTTTCAGTGTGTCTAGTTCAAATGATTGTTTGCTTTTGTGTTGGTCGGTGAGGAGGCTCATCTAGTGTAGCCAGGGACTGCCCACTAACTAAGCACCCACACTCGGATTTCATTTTAAACCAGCCGGGAAAGAGCTTACTTGCCTCTTCCAGGACAAATAATGCTTTGTAAAAGAGCCCGCTGTGACTGAAGCGAGTTACTCGTTTATCTACCGAATTCCGATTCTAATCATTCAACCCCTTTTGTTACCCACCTTCGTCAACAGTGCTACTTTAAACCCCGGGTGCGCGTCCAATTGCTCCTTCCCCTGAAACCCGCTCCCCTGCAGCTAAGGGGCTTGAGGGTTGGAAATAAGATCTGGCTCCATTCTAACGAACGCGGGGAAAGCAGAAGCTGCTGCTGTTTAAAGGGGGCGAGAACTTGCGTTACCACTGAATTAAAGGCAGCAACACTGGGAACTGTTTTCCTCCCGTGGAGTCAGAGCTGTGTATTTCCCTCCCACTGGCCCACCCCCAGTTACGCCGTTAATCATACAGTGAACGCCAAGCGGGGGGCTCTAGCTGGAGCCTGGAAGCGGCGATCAATATACAGGAAGGTGCTCGCCGTCAACCGGTCCCTTCAAGGGCTGGCGAGTATTAGCGCGTCCCAGTGGGGCCGGGGAAGGGATTTCATTGCCCTTTTCCCTACGCCAGACAGCCCCGGGGAGGGTGAATCGGCCATTCAAACAACGGCTGCCCGGACTGAAATGTGGCTTTATTACAGTCAACGCCTCCCGCCGTCCCTGCGCCAGCTTTCCACTCAGAAAGAGGCGCTTCCCTTTGAAATAGACGCCCTGGGTCTGTGCCCGCGCCTGGCAGCCCCTCCCGGCAGCGCGGGAGCCCTGTGGCTTTCAGAGGCTGGGAGAGGGGCCGCAACCCGCCCAGCCCCTGCGGCTGGCCCGGCGGGGAGGGTGCGCGCCTCTTGTCCCGCCTGTAGGCAAGCTGCGCTCTAGCTGGCGTCCGGCTCGGAGCGGGGCTGGGTTGCCGGATGGGAGCGAATAGGAAGGGAGGGGGAGGAGTCAGGAGGCTGCACGAAGAGGTTCGCCCCGCGCCCGCGTGTGTCCAGAAGGAAAGGGAGGCACGAAAGTACCTTGGACAGAGCCAAAGCCGGCGCCGCAGCCTCCCCATTGACCAGCGCCCAGCGCGCGTCGGAGCCTGCGAGCCGCCCTTCGACGCCTGAAATCCCCGGCCCCTCCGCGCCTTTGAAACTCTGACTTCGAGCGTCGGGGTGGAACAGGTGAGGGGCAGGCGCTGCCCGGCGGGGCTCGGGCCAGGCGCCTTTCGTCTGTGCCTTCCCCTTCCTTCGCGCCGGCCAGGTGCGCCGCCCTCCCCGCGCGGGTGCGCCTTCCCAGGCACTCCGGCCAGCCGGCGGCTCCGCGGCTCCCGCTCGGCAGGCAGGGGCTGTTGCCTTTGCCGCTACACGCCGGGGACGCCCCCCGTTGCGGGAAGGGGCTTGGGTTTTATTGCGGCTGTTAATTAGCTCCGCTGCCGACTCCGTGGTGCGGGGGGTCGTGGCCAGGGTCGGTCAGTCCCTGTGCGCGGCAGCGCGCCTGGCACCTTTTCACCGGGCTGCTTCCAGGAGGGCGCTTTGAAACACGTAACCGAGAGCCTCGCCCAGTTCGCGCTCCGGAGCCTGGCGCCCGGGCGAGCTCTGTGCCAAAGGGTCCCAGCCATGGCTCGGCGCCCCAGGCTGAGCGCTTCCTCGCGGCGGGGCTATTGCCATCAGGGGTGATTGCCCAGCGGGAGGGCCAGTGGCGATGACAAGCCGTCGGCCAGGGACTCGGGCCCGGGCTCCTCAGCTCCCCACGCGGGGCCCCGGGCCTTTCTGTGCGTCCCGGGCACGGAGCGCGACAGCCTCGGGCAGGTATCTGCCGCGCCACAACTTCGCATTCGCCGCAGAAACTTCAGCGCCGCGGCGCCTCCAGCTGTCGGGCAAGAGGGGGCGGAGAAGCCGCTGGAAAAAGGCAGCAGGGCAAGGGCGGCTGCAGGTGACCGCTGGCTTGGGGCGCAGCGAGGGATCCGGGCTCCCGGGGTGCAAGAAGAGCTGGTTGCTCAGCGGGAGCAGCCCTCCGCCCTGTGCCCCGGAGCCTCCAGCCGCGCCCTCGTCTCCCCTTCTGCTGCAGCCTGAGGCGCGGAGCTCTCAGCCTGCGTTGCCCAAAGGATGGAGGCCTTGGTGCGGAGACCTTCCCATGGCCGCCTGGCGCCGGCTAATACTCCCTCTGCCTCCTTCCCTCTCGGGCAGCGACCTGTTTGCTGCCCGCCCCAGCCCAGCGGCCGCTGCATCCCAGTAGCTTTGGGCACTTGCGGGGCTCCCACCGGCACTGCCAGGGGGAGGTTAGACGCTGGGGTTACATCAGTAGCTCTCGTTCTGTCTTGGCAGTGCCAGCCAGGGGCTACTGCCCTCTGAGCCTCCCTCCCCAGCTCACCTTGTGTGTCCATCTCCTACTCTGTGCCTAGCTCTGCAACCCTTGAAAGGCTGGGTCAGCACCAAGAGAAGTCCCTGAGGTGCTCAGGGTTCCCCACAAAATGCTGAAAGCCTTCAAACCCCACCGAGGCCCAAGGGACTTCAAGGTGATCAGGACCTTGTAGGAGGCACTTGGAGGGAATCAGGCCTGTTGCTCATGGAGAGAGGCTGCAAAAGATCTACTGGGTTAGCTTGGTCTATCTCATAGCTAATGCAGGATTCCCCCCTAGCTTGTCTCTCTTGCAATGGAGCTTTAAAGGTCTCAAGAAATGAAAGCTTAAGGACTTCACTGCCCAGGTTCTTCCAACATGATTCTGCCTAAATGTTCCCCTTCATCCCAGGACTTTATTTCACGCGGTACAAAGATATATAAGAGGTCTTAATAATAATAATTAATAATAAAGGTTGTGATTTCCCAGTCAACATCATCTATTAAGCCAATGGCCATGTGACTCCCAGGTTTAAAGTAGGCATTAAATAGCCCTGACTTTAGTATTTTATAACCGAACAAGCCCTAGAAATGCATCGCTTTCAGTACATGCTCTTGAGAATAAGCATGATTGGTTGTAAGCAGTTGGTAGCTTCACACTATTACAGTATAAATTGCAAGAAGTAATTTTAACTGATAGCTAAAACCTATCTATTGACTCCAATAATGAGTCAGAAACAAACCCACATAAATGGGTCAGTCTCTCTGTTAGCTGCTACAGAAAAGGGCAATCTCCTCTGCTGTGGATTTTTGCTGTTGGTGTGAAGTAGGGTGAACATCGTATGTTTCCTGCAAATGGCAGCTTCCTGCTGAACAACATGGACTTAACTGAAGGAACTGTAAGGGTATTTCAGCCACCCATAATCAATTACTTAATTTGTGGCCCAATAATTTTAACAATGTTCCTTTTAATGAGAGTAAGTAACCATAAAGTTATCTTGCTTTTCTCTTTTCCTGGGATTTTCCATCATTAGGGGCAACATTTGTTTTTCTTGCACAACGTTTAAGTGAATTTAGGATTTGTGAGAGAGACTAGATTGACAGCATTTTCAACTGAAAACAAGATTCTATCCACTGAAAATACAAAACATAACAAACTGCGGTGCAAGCTTTGCCCTATTACTCCAAGTCCTTGTACATGATGCATATTGTTTCTTTATATTGTTCTTCATGTTCACTAAATGAAGGACAGGATCTAATGGCTTAATTAGAAGCAAGAGAGCTTTAGGTTAGATATTAGGGGAAACTTTCTAATTATAAGGGTAGTTAAACCCTAGGACAGGCTTCCAAGGGAGTTTGTCCCATCACAGGAAGATTTTAAGAACAGGCTGGAGAAAGCTGTCAGGGATAATCTACAATTACTTAGTCCTGACCCAGTGCAAGGGACTGGACTTGATGTCTCTCTGAGGCCTACATTTCTATGATTCTATAATTTTACTAACCCGAGGTGCTTTGCATTTGCTAGATTTTTCCACAGATAAAGAACAAATATGTACTTTGAGACTAGGTGACATTTAGTTCAATTTAAATAAAAGAATAAGGAAAGACAGAAACACAGTAAAGTCTGCCTGTGAGAGCACCAGAGGTGTGTTTCTTCTGTACAGGCTGTGGCAGTTCCAAAGACAAACTGACTGCTCTGTCTTTGAACATAGGTTTTTATGAATTTAAAGGCAGTATATAGAGAACTAAAGCATCATAGTTTCACAGCTATATGCAGCACAGAATTCAATAAGCACTACAGAAAGTTTAAATTGTTTTAAGTTTATGTTGTTTGTTTAATTTTCATAAATACTTGTTGAGATTTTTGTAGTTACTATATCGGGAGCTGAGTGGTACTCTGCGTTAATGTGGCCTTTCACCTCATAGTCTCTATACTGAAGCACATCACAGATCAAAAAGAGTTTGGTGTTTTTCATTCCAAGGGCCTGTAGAAATCCACCAGTGTTTTAAAATATCTCACAATATGGCACAAGCATTAGTCCGTCCATCAGAGCCTCTGAACTGGAATAACAGAAGGAATTTCAAATGGCAATTTATTGGCAGAGCTGTGCAGAGGCCAAAAGACTGGACTAGCAAAGATGGCATAGAATCATAGGCTTCGTCTACACTGCAGCCCTATTTTGGGATACCAGAGGTATCCTGAAATAGCCATTCCACATCTTTTGAGCGTGCCCATTATTTTGAAATATAACGGGCTTGTTATTCTGACGTCCCTGAAAAACTCATTTCACGAGGAATAAGGGACATTTTGGAATAGCGATTTATTTCAAAATAAGTGCGGTGTAGACAGCACCAAATTTTAAAATAAGCTATTTCAAAATGGACTCAAAATAAGCTACGTAATTTGCGCCAAGGCAGGACAAAGTAACCCTCGCCCATCCCTGCCAGTGTTTGTCCAACCTGTTCTTAAAAACCTCCAGTGATAAAAATTCCACAACTTTACTTGGAAGCCATTCCAGAGCTGAATGTAATTGAAATACAATCGGGGTTGTACTGGTATAATTATATTAGCAAAAAGTCACTCCCCACCTCACATAGTTATACTAGTACAAAAGCTGTCTGCAAACGAGGACTTACTCTGAAATCATGTGACATACTGCAAGGTAAATTAGCATGACAAAAGGAAGTGTATCAAAACTGGCAAAAGAGAACCTATTAAGTGCCCAGGATCTTTCTCCAGAAATGAATTTATAGACAAATGCAACAAATTGAATGCCAAAGTAATATTCTAAGGATTCTATGCAGTTTTCTTTAGATATTGTAGTTCTGTTTCTTTTCCATTTTGTATTCTTATGCTTCAGTATATGATTGCACAGGGAACGCTATATACTGTGCATATTTTGGTAATAAATAACTGTCACTGACTTGGCTTTAAATCTTTTCTCTTCTCAGAACCGATGTGTTCAGCTCTGTAAGTACCCTCAAGTGGCTTCAGTTTCTGGCCTCAGTAAAAGATATCAAAAGAAATGCAAGGATGCCTGTCTTAGAGAAATCCACACAGAAGGAAAAAGATGCATGCAGCAAGGATGAGACAGTAAGTAACTCTTTTTGGACAAAACTAAATACCAGAACTGGATTAAAGAAAGGTGTTTTTTTAATTACTATCAAAATGAAACTCAGTGATGAATACAAACACTATTCTTCACCTTATTTCTTTATTTTTGGGAAACAATGGTCACTTGCAACAAGACTGTTAATCCAGTTTAGCACTTTTCGTATTCAAACTACAAGCAATTCATCCTCACTTGGCACTTGTGATCATGCCTAGATAGTTATGTATTATCCATATTCTACAGAGGGAGAAAGAGAGACCAAAAATAGAGGTGATTCTTTACAACAAAACCTGAAGTGGCAAAATATTTTTTTTTACCAGTGCAGGCCTATCTGTTTCTCACATACAAATCATGTATGGGTAAATATGTTAAAATAAATAGATGATTTACAGAACTTAGGTCAGAAGTCTGGATGAGCATGCCCAAAATTAGTTACTTGCATCCATCAAGTGTGAAACTTTTGCCCTTTGTGAAGCTATGGAACTAATAGCAATCTTACTTGGACAAAGCATGGTGGAATCAGAGTACCTGACATCACCAGGACATACCATGTTTTATGCCCACTGCCACTGAACTGCTCAAACACATTCCAAAGGAGATTGCATGATTGTACTGTGCTCCAAATGGACAAAAATCACAATTAGACCACTTAATTACATTTTCATTTATAATGTATATACATGCATTGGAGGCAGTGGAGCCGACAGCCATCACGGGCTCACGGGCCAGGTGTGGAGGGGCTGGCTCTGCGTCCCCAGACCTTAGGTGGGAGGGGTAGAGCTGGCAACAGACAGGCTGAAGCATCACCTGGAGTGCAGCACTGGGCCCCCTTCACAGCACTCAGAGCCATGCGCAGTGTGAGGAGTGGTGCTCCAACAGCTATTAAAAAGTCCCAGGGCTCTGGCTGCTACTGCTGCCACATTGCTGGGCCCCAGAGCAACTTCCCCTTTGTCCCCTCCTGTCACCAGGCCCAATTAGAGGCTAAATTAGCCCTTCGTCTTTGTAAATTAATTCATCACACTCTCCGTGGGTAACTAAGTATTATGCCCATTTTACAGATGGGGAAATTGAGGCAAAGTGATGCTTTTCCCATAGCCTTGGATGGCAGTAGTAGAGCTGGAATTTGAACACAGAGTTCCTTGTTCCCAGTTCTTGGTTCACAGCACTAGTTTCTCACTCACATTCTCTCTGATAAAGGAACAAACCCATTACAAATGAATTTACAGTATATCAGATAGGGTAAAGCAATCTGAAGGCTTCTTATTTATGAAACAGGCAAAAGCCAAAACAAAAGAATGAGTATCTATTTAAAGAACTGATCCAGACAAACACTCCACTGAATGATAAATATTAATGGCAGGGTACGGATGGCTTTCAGGACTCTGAGGCAACCATACACCAATCAGAGGACTACTCTTGTGATTTCTGATTTTTACTCAAAATCCGTAATATTTTTCCATCCTTCCATGGTTCTCTGCATGGTTTACCTCCTCTGCTAGACTTCTCTGCTCTTTTTATTTTTAATGAAAGCTCATATTTGTTTTCCTTAATACCATCTTATAAAACAAAGTGATACTGTCTGACAGTAATGCATGGTAACACCAAGAAATGCTGTTTGAGAGCCATCATTGATTCATTACTATATAGGCAACTATGCTCATCACCAGAGATCTTACGTTAGGTCAATATTGTCACTGATCCATCTCCACTGAAGTGACACAATTACAACAATGTTCAAAACCACAACTGCTAAAAGACACCGCACATTTAAAATCTACAAGGGTGCCACTTGAATGCATTGATACTGCCTCGTGGCATGCAGAATTATTAGAACGATGAGCCAAACATAGAATGTAGCTAAAAGAATCTCCCCTGGAGAATTAAAGGTGTCCAAAAGGGAAGTTTTCCTAAGGAGTCTGAATTCTTTTCTAGAGAAAGAGCTCATTGGGATTCCATATTTCAGTCCTGGGGGAATTCTGCAGTTTTACTATGGCTCCAAATGTAACAATTGAAGAATTCCCCCAGGACTACTATTTTTCCTTTTAGTCACCCTCAAAGAAAAGCTCTGTGCATCTATTCCTTAAAATCAGTCTGCATGTGAAGGGCAGCACCAACTAATTCCAAAGGAATCTCTGCATATTTTATGTTAAACTTGTTAAGATTCCTGCATCATCAGGAAGGCTTCCCTTAATGAGAAATTTAATTCTTTCAGGGAGATTGCTTTAAGTGTTGCCTTCATCTGGCCCACCTTTTATAATACACACACAAAGAAAAAAAAACATTTGTATGCTATTTTTATAGCAGCTAGTGCAAAAAATATGTGACAGAAATGGCATGTGAGCAAAGCTAGAAGTATGGATCTGAGCATAGACATTACCATCTTAAAACCAGTCTTAACCTGTATATTTCTCTAAAATAGTCATACCAACTGTTGTAACTCAACCAAAAACAAATACTACAAATGATTGAAAATATTTAGTGCTCTATCTTTTTATCATTAGACACTGCCCAAGCTTCCAGTCCCTCCGTTGCAACAGACCTTGCACATGTACTTACAAAGCATGAAACACTTAGTGCCAGATGAGCAATTTAGGAAGACAGAGGCCATAGTAGAAAAATTTGGAGTTGCAGGAGGCGAAGGAGAATTCTTGCAGCAAAAACTTCTAGAGAGAAGGGAGAAGACTGGAAACTGGGTAAGCAAATGCATATTAGAAAATCAATGGCTTATGTGTAAGCATGTTCATTTATAATTTATTTGTGATGTTCTACAACATGATGTACATGAAAACTCTTTAGATCAGGTTACTCTAAATCAGAACACCTTCTGCGATCAAGGCCAGAAGTTAGATTAGTTTAAAAAGTGCAGGTGCTTTTTACTCTTTTTCTACCCACATTCCCAGAAGGACAGAGTGGAATGTTTCTAAGATGATTTGCTGGTGGCATTGTTAAAAATGTAGATATTTACAATGCCATCATTAGACTTTGGGTCAACAGCTCAGTAGGATGGAAGAGGAGAGTTCACTGTTTTAAGCTATTTGCACATGCAGGCAGAGAGCGCTACTTCACATGCCTTTGGAAATCTTGAGAGCTAGACATTCTCCACAAACTGATGGGGCTACAAAAGGAATGTGGGCATAGTGTACTACTGGGTACCAAATCCGTCTGATTCTTGATCAAGTCAAATTATCCTGGGCTGTATAAATGGGAACATGTTTTATTTAAGACTATTATTTGCCTTTCTGTCAGATTTCCCTACAATAGCCTCTTTGCAGAAAGATATATTGCATGCTCCATTCTAAAGACTTCAATCTTTAAACAATCTAGGGTTCTGCTTCTTAATCCGGAAAAGTTCAATAGGTTATAGATAAATTGTGTTTGATCTTTGCAGATAGTTACATGCCATCCTTTCTGAAGCTGTCTCTACTGGCCAATTTGGAAAATGGCAGTTGTGACAGCATATTGGATAATGCACGAGTGATAGAAATTGTGACTAAACTAGAAAAATTGTATATATTAAGGTTTATCCGTCTTATCTACTAAGAGGGAAAAATCTAAGTAAAAAATTATCTCCCAGGTATAGAGACTACACATAGGCTATGTCTAGACTGCAAGCCTCTTTCGAAAGAGCCTCTTTCGAAAGATACTTTCGAAAGAGCCTCTTTCGAAAGAGAGCGTCTAGACTGCACGCGGAATTTTGAAAAAGCAAGCCGCTTTTTCGAAAGAAAGCACCCAGTGAGTCTGGATGCTCTCTTTCTAAAAAGCCTGTTTGCTTTCAAGAACGCCTTCTTTCGAAAGAGCACTTTCGAAAGAAGGCGTTCTTCCTCATGGAATTAGGTTTACCACCGTCGAAAGAAAAGCCGCACTCTTTCGATTTAATTTCGAAAGAATGCGGCTGCAGTCTAGACGCAGGTGAAGTTTTTTCGAAAAAAGGCTACTTTTTTCGAAAAAACCCCTGAGTCTGGACACAGCCATAGATATCATGTGCAAGCTGCACTGAATGGTCAAATCTCCTTTTGTTATTCTTTTTCTAAAATAATAATTCATACATTTACTAAATAAAAAAGTGTTTCTGATCACTATTTAAAGAAAAAGATCATTCAAATGAGAAATGTGATCCATCTAAAGGGTACAAAATTATAGATATGCCACAAATAAGGCTTTTCTGAAATATCGCAACATAGAGTCTGGCTATTAAAATTAATCACTCAATTGTGAAGACAAACTAGAATGATTTTATTTTGGAATTTAACTTCCCAGGAATACAGCTTTGGCCTCTTCTCCTGAAGACTCCAGGGAATGTGGGGGAAGGAGTTATTTTCAGCATCTGTTCCAATAGCACTGAAAAAAAATCTCAAAGGAAATCTTTTAGAGCAGATGCAAACATTCATAATTAGCTTTTCATAATTTCTCTGTTTCTATTTACTGTACTCAAAGCGATAAATTCAGACAAACACCTTGATTTTCCAAACAATTCTCTGTCTTCCTAATAATGTTGATCAGCCACAGCACGAAACAGTGGCTGGGGACATGAAAATTGTCTTTATTGTATTTTCAATTTCTATACACAAGTGCTTAGAAGGTCATTACTTGTGCTTGTGTGGATCAAGTACTGATCCCAATCACATGCCAACAGGGACCTTTGAGGTTTCTCCTATTGGGCATACAAAAACTCAGGCACCCTGAATCACTCACCACTTTTGAAAATTTAGGCCCTGGTATTGTTTGTTTTGAACTGTATTATATATCTAAATCTGTGCCCTGTTGGCATGTTAGTGGACCACTGACTATTATGGGGTTCTGTGCAGGCTCAGGATTCCACTCATCCACTATTATCTGCAGGATCAGGGTCTATGCTTGTTAAGTTCTCTAGGACTATGTACAGCTCACCATTCTGCACAGCAGTAAGCGCACGCAGGGTACTTGAGCAATAATAAAAATGGCATCTAGGCAATATCAACCAACATTTGTAGCAACTGTCTCCATAAGAGAAGCCTTCTCTGGTTCTGTTCTATTCATCCTTAAACATACAGTTTATGCCATTAAGAAATAAATGCTTACCATTGTTTTTGAAAAATACTTTTCTGTGAACAATATATAAGTATTAATACAATACACTGTCTTACCTTTTTATGGTACACACTGTAAATTATCATACACTAAATGATAGGTTAATGGATTGGTGGCTGATTTAGAGTGAGCTGAGACCACTGAGCCCAGACTGAAAATGATCAATGGCCCTATTAATCAAAGCCCATGTTTGATGCATAGTGTCACCAACCGCCTATACACACACACACACACACACACACATGCACACACTACTCCTTTTACTTGGTTCTAAGATGTTTCATGCCCTTTCCTTAGGTGTTTAACTACTGGTTGGATGACATGTACCTTAACAACCGGTTGGCTCTTCCAGTCAATTCCAGCCCTGCAATTATCTTTGCTCATCAGCATTTCAAGGATACAAATGACCAGCTGAGGTAATGTATTAAAGACCATAGTTTTTGCCTCTGGAAAAAACCTTAAAATATGCTATTCTGGTAAAGAGACAACTAGCTTGTTTGAATGAATGAGATGCCAGTCATTAAACCATTCCCTATTGTACATACTATAGCTATAAGCAGCTTCTAGTTTCAGGCATGCAGAAACCTTATGTTAAGAATGATACTTTTAATAGAAAAATTTGCCATCTCATTTATCATTTTAAACAATAGATACTAATAGGACTTTTGCAACTAAGGATGCTTGTGAGATATCTTAAACTGCTTGTCCGGAACTTTCCCAAACCAGAGCTCTTTGCTGGAAAATGAAATCCTGACTCTATGCATGCTGCTTAGACTGAAAGAGACTCCAATATGCTAAAGACACAATTCAGCAAGCTGTAGCAGAGACCTACATATCAGCCACCCTAATCTGAGGTTTTTGTGCCATGCAAGACAAACTTTTATGCTCAGTTTAGCATCTCCTGGGAACTGATGAGTAAGGAAAAATATAAGCGCAAAAGCTTGTATACTGCCTAATCTCCCACCATGTACCCAAAGGCTGCACAAATGCTGGAAAATAGGCATTAACTTTGTTAGAGTCAAAACAACCTGAAAATGCAATGGCAACAATTGGGATACCAAGGACTAGTACTGAGAAATCAACACCCTCCAACAATACAATAAAGTCCATTCTAACACAACAGTGACTGCTTTATTGGATAACAGATTGATACAGAAGACTGTTGCAGAGCTGAAAGAAAATAACTTGGGATGTATCTACCCAGCAGTGTTATTTCGAAATAACAGCCGATATTCTGAAAAAAAACGAGCATCTACACAGCAATTCTGTTATTTTGAAATAATGGATGGCTTATTCTGACTTCTGTAAACCTCAGTCCATGAGAAATAACGCCTATTCTGAAATAGCTATTTCGGAATAGCAGTATTGTAGATACTCCACTGCTGCTATTTCGAAATAGCTCCTTTCCCAAGCCACTCAAAGTAATTATTCCCCAGTGTCTCCTGGGGCTCTAAATCAAGGTAGCACATCCACATTAGGGGAATCTGCCTTGGACTAATTTTGAGGCTTCTCTGTAGTGTAGACGTGCTATTTCGAAATAAGCTATTTTCGAGTATTTCTTCTGGAATAGCTTATTTCGAAATAAGCGTGCAGTGTTGATGTACCCCTGGAGATACAATATTAAAACATGAACTAGAAGAAAATCATTTGCAGGGCTCATGAAGAATTAGGCCATATATAAGCAGCAGTGCTGATTGTATAATCAGAAAACTGGGTTGCGGGAAGGATCACTTTAACAGACAATGTTTTCAAAAATTACTTTTTATCCCAAAGTAATTGCATTACTCCTGATTATACCTGCTGCTGCATGTATAAACAATGAATTCTGGAGCTCTGTTGCATCCAAATAATATCTTTGGTATTGACCTTTCCCACTCCCATGCAGAGCAAATTAAGAAGCTTTTTGGTTTGAACAAACAACTGTGACTTTTTATGGGGGGATTATACAACAGGGGAGAGATTGGGGGAAGAACCTGGAGTGGGCGTGGGAAGTGGTAGACGTGCCACGCTCACAGCTGGGCCAGGTGTGAAGAAAAGTGACAAGGGCAGTCACCCCAGGAGACACTGTGCACGAAGCATAGCCCCAATCTCTGCGCTGACACCAAAGGTCTCGGTTCAGATGGTGGCGATGTGCTTCGAGTGAGGCCGTCTGTTGCCTACACAGACATGGGCACTTTTCTGCAGGGGCCTGGATGTCTCAGGGGAGCATCACTACCCCTACAGCCTGGAGACATGCAGGCATGGGAATGTGCCAGCCAGGCCAACAGCCTGTGGGCGAGAAGGGGCGTAACTGAGGGGGGAATGTTGGGGTTGGCCATGGCTCCACTGAAGGGTGCTGTGTGGCATGGGGGTCACAGAGCTGTCCTGGTGCCACAAGCCCTTTCCTTTCTGCCTGCAGCTTTAAACTCTGCAGGACAAGGGGGGCATTGGAGGTGTTGGGGTGTGGCCAGAGTGGCCACAAGTGCAGCTGTGAGAGGCCTCTGGAGCCCAATTATTTCAAAATAGCAGCAGCTGAGGCTGTGTCTAGACCGCAGGCTTCTTTCGGAAGAACCTTTTTTCGGAAGAGATCTTCTGGAAAAACTTCTTCTGAAAGAGAGCATCCACACACAACAGTGCATCGAAAAAGCGATCTGCTTTTTTGAAAGACAGCATCCACACTGAATGGACACTATCTCTCATTTAAGTTGTGATTACTAGGGACAGAATGGCACAGAGTACCTGTGCTTTTTCCTCTTTCCTCTTCTTTCGAAAGAATTTCCTCTTCCCCATCTATGCACATCTTTTTGCAAAAGAGCTCTTTCGGAAAAAGGCTTCTTCCTTGTAGAAAGATGATTACCAATGCCAGAAAAAAACCCTCTGTTCTTTTGATTTGCTTTCGGAAGAACGCAATTACAGTGCGGATGTAACTCATGTTTTGTTGGAAAAACGGCTATTTTTCTGACAAAACTCTGTAGTGTAGACATACCCTCAGGCTACGTCTTCACTGGCCCCTTCTTCGGAAGGGGCATGCTAATTTTGAAAGTGGGAATAGGGAAATCCGCGGGGGATTTAAATATCCCCCGCGGGATTTAAATAAACATGTCTGCCGCTTTTTTCCCGGCTTGGGGAAAAGCTGGAAAAAAGTGTCTAGACTGGCCCGATCCTCCGGAAAAAAGCCCTATTCCAGAGGATCTCTTATTCCTACTTCAAAGAGAGGAATAAGAGATCCTCCGGAATAGGGCTTTTTTCCGGAGGATCGGGCCAGTCTAGACGCTTTTTTCCGGCTTTTCCCCAAGCCGGGAAAAAAGCGGCGGACATGTTTATTTAAATCCCGCGGGGGATATTTAAATCCCCCGCGGATTTCCCTATTCCCACTTTCAAAATTAGCATGCCCCTTCCGAAGAAGGGGCCAGTGTAGACGTAGCCTCAGGGTGTCCACACAAATGCTATATCAAAATAACAATTTTAAAATAAGCGTTATTGCTCATGATAAGCAGGAGTTATTGTTTCAAAATAGCAAGCCCGTTTTTTTCGAAATAACAGGCTTGGTAGTGTGGATACTCTACTTGTTATTTCAGAATAATGGGAGTAATTTCCTAGTGGAGACCAGTGCTGAGAGTAGCTACATTTATTTTAAAAATGAAAACATGAAGAATAAACAATGTTAACCAAGCCAAGTATACAATATACATCCCCAAATGTTATTAAAAATAAGTTTCCAATTCTTAACCTTTACCAAATCATTTCCCCTTTTTAAAAAGCAATACAGAGCAAATCTACTTTCAAATATTGCAATTTCCTTTTAGCAGTTTCCAGATGCACTTTACTGAAAGAGTAAATGTATATGCATTTATGCTATTATAGTTTTATAAAAACAGCCAGAACCTTGAAACTTATCAGGATTATATTAACATTTTGCATAGACAGTGCACCACATCTTTTTAAAACCTACACTAAACATTAGAATAAACGTGCTTCCTCTTGTTACTGAATAGAGTCACTGTGCACATTCTTTTCTATGAAACTACATTTTGCATTTCTCTAAACCATGTGACCTGTAACAAGCAAACACTTTTAGCATAGAGGATGCCATTCAGAAACATAGCAAATGCGCGGTCTAAGGAAGTCATGTGCCTGTCACACAGCTATGGAGTAAGAATATATATTTCAGGACACCAAGAACTTCTATACACCAGGTAGTAATTTATATTACTGAGAAGCCAATCTACAATGCAGACCCATCCCTTCTGTAAACAGCTATTTCCAAATAGCCTCCTGAGGTATCCAATCAAAATTGATTTAACTGTTAAATATCATTACTACTTGATTATAAACTGTGTGGGGCAGAGACTGTCATTTTATTCTATTTGCATAGCACATAGCACAATGGGGCCTGGTCCGTGACTAGAGCTCTTAGGCACTATGCCCATACAAATACATCACAGTGTAATTATACACACCAGTCAACTAATTTTTCCTCTGTGTGTGTGTATGTTAAAATTAATCACAGAGGGTTTTTTCCCCCTGTTCTTGCCAAGAGACAGACTCTGTCAGGCTATAGAGTATAATTGATCTTTATGGGCCTTCTCAGGCTCAGGCTGAACTCCCAGAAATGGCACACAGTTGCTGCCTAGCAAAAGAGTGATGGTATGTCTATATTTTACTTACAGGTTTGCTGCTAATCTCATTTCAGGAGTGCTGGATTATAAAGCTTTATTGGATGTGTAAGTATTTTGGAAATAGAATCACGGACTGATTGCAAATATAAAGAGCTCAAATTAGGAATGGTTGGAGGTATCCAAAATCAGATGGCATTAGGTTGTAATTCACTGGACCAGTGTGAGGACCTGAAATTGTTCAGGTCTGGTAGATTTGGCAAGACCATGGTAGCGTTACATGCTTCTCCTTTCTTATTACCATATGCAGCGCCAAATGAGGATTCTTCATAAGTCATGTCAGTCATCTGACAGATACACAGTTCAACATAAAAATGTGACTAATGTGACTGTTTCAGACCTACCTAAGGAATCCATCCTCCCCAGCCACAGATCAGTGGTGGTGATGTCATAGCAAAGTTTGCAACCCCCCCCCCCCCCGCCCTTTGAGAACAGTACCATTAATAACTGCCATAGCACCATTCATCCAAAGGAATTTCACAAACTTCATTCTACAGTACCACTGAAATGCATCCAACCAAAGAGTAGAATGCGGCAGACAATCAACACACAGCACACTGCACCACAGGGGAGGGAAGAAACATTTTAGATCCTGAGATAACGAGAGCCCCCTCGTCACACATCCTGACCAGCATTCATTTGGGTCAGGGAAAGGCAAAGATGATATTTAGCCATTTGAGATCTCACTTAGGGTGACCGGATAGAAAGTGTGAAAGATCAGGACAGGCAGTGAGAGGGGTAACAGGTGCCTATGTAAGAAAAAGTTCAGAATATTGGGACAGTTCCTGTAAAATCGGGACATCTGATCATCTTTGTCTCATCACCTGTGAAATTACTATAAGAAAAGAAATTAAAGGAGTTGTTGGATTTTTTTACTTCAGAGTTTGAAACTATTCAGAAACTTACCACAGTTGCTCAGGACTACATGCTTATGTCTATGATAAACTGTAGATTTGTATGCTATACCTGCATATCTAAAAATACATCTTTAAGTGGCAGCATGGTATACATCTATGAAGAGCTAGGAATACATATTGCTTAGCAAAGTTGTAACATTTTATCTTTAATATTTTGACCTGGTTTCTTTGATCTATAGAAGACTCATCACAGCATTTCTTGTGTTGCTTTAATAATTCTTTACTCCCTTACTCATGAAGTGTTATGGTTGTTGCTAATCTTTGGATACCAATACTAATATTTCCTCATTATAATCATCAATGTGCTTGCCAATATCCATTGTTGCCCTGTTACAATTATAGGATTGTCATTGTAATCTTAGCATCTTTTGGATCATTACTTCGGCAAACACAGTAGGCACACAACTAGTATCCAAAAGCAGTTCATAACTTTCCAACATATGTAGTTTTAGCTATGTAAATAGCCTAGTTGCTTGGGTAAAGTATTTCAAACAAAGCATAACTCAGGTATAAAAAAATTTATAACAGAAGAACATAGATTAACCTGTATTAAATCAGTGCAAGTTTTTCTGTCAGAATACTATAGCATAATGTCCCTTTCCTAAAATCATGATAATCAGAGGTTTTCTTACCATTTATTTACTGCTCTTGTAAAAATAGGCCCAATTTGAGATTGGGAATCCATTGGATTTTCACTACATCAGAAAGCCTAGCGAGCTGACAATCTAAATAGACAGGACAAAGGTGGAAAGAAAGGAAGTATTATTATCCCCATTTTACAGATGAAGACCTAGGTACAAAGAGACTAAGGCCCGGTCTATACTACAGCAGAATGTCGAATTAAGATACGTTATACCAGCTATGTTAATTATGTAGCTGGAATTGGTGTATCTTAAATCATCTTTCTGCACCATTCACACAGTGGGAGGCCAACAGAGCAAATGCTCCCATCAGCTTCCCTTACTCCTCACAAAAGGAAGAGTACCAGGTGCTGGCTGGAGCTGCCCTCAGCATTTGATTTATAGGTCTGTGTTAGACCCGGTAAATTGAACACCAGAAGATCAACCTCTGGAGCACCAATCTTCTGCAATGTGTAGATGTGGCCTATATAACTTTCCCAAGGAAGTCTATTGCAGACCTGGGAGTTAAACCACTCTCTTGGTCTAATGTCTTAACCATAAAGCCTGGAATTTCCCTGTGGCCCCTCCCCACAATGACAACTACATTCATTTTTACTGCTTTGCCTATACCATAAACTCAAATTCATAATCAGAAAAGTAAATATTCCACAGCAAAGTAACTCAATATGTGGGGCTTCATATATGAAAGATTTTATGTTGGATGATGAAAAGTGAGAGTTTACTGTATATTCACAGATGATGAATATATTTTGCAGTCACTGATTTGCATGCCTTGATATTGTTTGAGTCACCCACATATATTCATTGGATGCAAATACAGTTGCATAATGAATATGCATGAATGTGCCAGAAGTGATGTATTTAACTTCGGAAGGGGAATTCATCATTTCTTTACACTGTAATCTAGTTTTTATTATTCCATTTGTATTGTACCTAATCTAATTGTAACAGAACAAAGGACAGATTAGATTTCTTTTCCTTTCTGTCCCTCTCTCTTTCTCTTTCTACTTTTCTCTGGCTTTGTTTTTCTCCTCTCTTTCCAGCAATTCTATTCCTGTTGATTTTGCTCGTGGACAGCTCTCTGGTCATCCTCTCTGTATGAAGCAATACTATGGACTCTTTTCTTCCTATCGTCTTCCAGGCCATACCAAAGATACTCTTGTCGCCCAGAAAAGCAGCATAATGCCAGAACCAGAGCACATCATTGTTGCTTGTAACAATCAGGTGAGTAACCATTTTGGTTCTAGACCTTTTCTTCTTTCCTTCAGAAATCTAGCATGCGTACATTTTCTTGGTAACAATGTAATATGATCATTGGTCCAGTAACACAATTAATGTCCAATGCATGATGGCACTGGGCTCAGTCCTGAAGGCAATACTTAGTTCTGCCAAACATTTTAACAAGAAGCTCACAGAGGTGTTTTTTTCTTAGCCCAGTTTACATTCGGAGCACACTGCTACAGAGAGGAGAGATTAGAGGCTAGAGAAAATACTACAGCATTTGGTTTCCATTCAAATAAAAAGCTTATCAAGCATAGAAGCAACACCGCTGGGCAAACAAATTTACATGAAGTGCATTTACTAAAATGTTTATGTTTTGACCTCGAAAACTATGTTGGGGGTATTGGCATGCCTCAAAGTGCTCGGCCTTTACAATTTAGAGTGAGGATAGAAGGAGAAAGGACCTAGTACAGTATTCTTCCCATACAGCATTTTGTTTGCAAGTCCTTGACATTTAGTACAATATGGTACATTCCAAAGGCAAAGATTTTGCTTTTTTAATGCATTGTAAGGAGTAGAGCCGGTCAGAAAATTGGATTTCTCTTCCCCAGAAGATTGTGGCATTTTAACATTGTTTTCTTTTGGAATTGAGATGAAAAAGTCAACGTTTCAGAATCATTGGCAATGTCATGAGAAATCCTGGACTCATGTAATTGTCTGTATAAGGCAATACCCCTGGAATCCCAGCCTTCTAACCTGTGTGGTCAGGACAATGAGCCAATCAAGAGTAATAATGAGAGGGCAGAAGATTAAGGAACCTATGGGTGGCAAGAAGAGTGAGGCATGACATGTCTAGAGGAAGGAACTAGCAGTCAAAATCTATTTGAAGGACCTGAAGGATAATGATCAGAATCAAGAATCAGGCCTACAGGTTGAACCTTGGTGGTCTGGAACCCACAGACCCTGACTGGTCCCAAGCAAGGGGATTTTCTGGACCAGGGGATGTGTCTCCCTTCCTGGCCCATGCTGCCCACTAGGTTAGGGATCCAGCTGGCCCCTGCTGCTCCCTAGCTCCTCACTAGACGCCACAGGCTGTGCTGCTGCCGGGGATGGAGCACCGCGGCTGGAACTCCACAGCTGCCTGGCTCTGCAACTGGGGCTGGAGCTCTGTAGTCAAGGGCTGGGGCAGAGAGCAGGAGCCAGAGCTCCATGGCTGGGGCCAGAGCTCACTGGCTGCAGCTGAGGCTGGGGCAGGAGCTCCCCGACTGCTGGAACCAGAACAGGGCCGGGGCAGAGCTCCATGGCTGCCACTGGGGCTGGAGCTCCTTACTGTGCCGCCCGTTTTCTTCCCCCCACTGGGCTCCCAGCTGTGTTGCTGGTGCCCCCTACCACTCCTGCCCTGCCACCAGACCTCCCTGTTCCTGGGCTCTGTGGTCCAGGAACATCCCTGGTCTGAGCCAGACTGCGAATGTTGCTGGACCAGGGAGTTGCCGGACCAGGGAAGTACAACCTGTAGTCCTGTGTGGTGTAGAGTTGGGGGGTTGTTTTGTTTGTTTTGGGGGGGGTTGGGTTTTTTTGCTTTGTTTTTGGCAGGAGAGGAAGTTTTAGTAGATAAAGGTCTGAGCTGGTCTTAACTCAGACCCTGTCAGTTTCTCTAGAAAGGGGGTGAGTGGCTCCTGATTTGCATGGGGGTGAGAGCAGAATAAGGTGCACATTATTTGAATAAGATTAAAAACACCCAAGGAATTAAATCCTGGAAGCATGTTAATAATTTCCCTGGTCCCAGCTATTTTAAAATAGCATGGGGCTCTGCATTGCTGTTCCCTGTAGAAGCCACAGTGCGCCTTATTCTGCTCTCACCCTAGGAGCCACTCAACGAAGTCAGGGGCATTAAACTGGTTCAAACCCAGACAGGCGAGAGCACAGTATCAGCACACTACGTCCCTCAGCCATGTAATTCTCACTGGGCAGACTATAGCATTCCCACATGGGGCAAGAGGTGCTCTTACAATACGTCTACACTGCACAGCTATTTTGAAGTAAGCTATTCCAGAACAGTTATTCCGAAATAGCTTATTTCAAAATAGCACTTCTACATTGCAGGGAAGCCCCAAAATTAGTCAAAGACAGGCTTCACTAATGTAGATGTGCTATCTTGAGTTAGAGCCCCAAGAGGAATAACTTAGAATGGCCCTGGTGAGGCCTGGTGAGGCCTGGTGATAACCCCTGGTGAGTTATCTCGAAATAACGGTGCAGTGTGGACGCACCATTACAGAACTCAGTACCATCTGGCTGTGATCCTCCTGACTTTATCATCTCCCTGCAGTTCTTTGTTTTGGATGTTGTCATTAATTTCCGCCGTCTGAGCGAAGGGGATCTATTCACTCAGTTAAGAAAGATTGTCAGAATGGCAGAGAACGAAGAAGAGAGGCTGCCTCCGATTGGTCTACTGACATCTGATGGAAGAACCGAGTGGGCAGAGGCCAGGACAATCCTCATGAAAGGTTAGCAGTGGCAACCCCAATCTTCTCTTCCTCCTCCTCCTCCTCCTCAGATCTTGTCCTTGATGGATGGTGAACTGTAAGGTGGCTAAAATCTCAGCTCAATACTTGTAAGCATGCAAATGTGTCATCACACAGTGTAGCAGAAAATATGATTTTGAGCCTTTAGCTGTGTAACTCCAACTGCTATGCCCTGTGGATAGATTTCATCCCCTACTTGGTCTTTCATCTGATACATTTTGAACATTCCATCAGAGTTTGTTATTTTTCTAGTTCCTCATGGTCAAACTGTGATGATGAGTACAACACAACCATAGGCTTTAATCGGCGTTGGACAGTGTAGCGTTTTATGTTTTACACTGTAGTCAGACTGAAGCAAGGTAAGGGAAATCTCCCTATTTATCTTTCTCTCTGGACAACACCGACTAAAGCCTATAGTTGTGTCATGCTCATCATCACAGTTTGACCATGAGGAACTAGAAAAATAACAAACTCTGATGGAATGTTCAGTTCCCCTCTGAAAAATGCGAAATCATCCATTTATCTCTGGCTCAGAGATACCAAGAAGAACATTATTTGTACTTTAGAAATGAACTAGAGTTTACCTAGCACCTTGTCATTTCAAAATATATCCCAAGAGGATATTTCGCGTTGCAAATAATTGATAATGGCTTTTTAGACAATCCACCCACCCTCAGCCCTCATTACAAATAAACAATAAACATGGAATTAAGCATTAGCTTTTCTAAAAGATGCACCGTATGGACATGATGAGCTTCTACCTAGATAGTACTGTGTTAAGTACAGATTAGAAAATTCTCTATCTTTCTTAAACTCCACGGCTGCGTCTAGACTGGCCGCTTGATTTTGCACAAAAGCACTGACGTTCTACTGTCCGAAATCAGTGCTTCTTGAGCATATGTTTTGACGTTCCCGTTCGGGCAAAAGCCTTTTTCCGGAAATGTTTTTGTGCAAGAGGGCCAGTGTAGACAGCTAAAAACTGCTTTGCGCAAAAAAGCCCCGATGGCAAAAATTGCGATAGGGGCTTTCTTGCACAAAACCACATCTAGATTGGCATGGATGCTTTTCCGCAAAAAGTGCTTTTGCGGAAAAGCGTCCATGCCAATCTAGATGCTCTTTTCCGCAAATGCTTTTAACGGAAAAACTTTTCCGTTAAAATTATTTGTGGAAAATCATGCCAGTTTAGACGTAGCCCACATGATTGAAGAAATATTGAGCTCATTTCTTGTATCTGTAGTGCTTTCCTCATGTTCAGCCTGATTGTCTTCTGGTGTGATCAGTGTAACTCCATTGATTTCAAAGGAAGTTAAAGCAATTTTAATCTGCTAACGGTCTGTGTTTTCAATCATTCAGGATCTCCAAGAATATTGCCTTTGTAAGAGGGTTGGCTCTACAGCACACTGCAGCCTACCCTATGGTACAGAAGAGGCCTTTGTTCTGTGGATAGAGAATGTCTGTATCCAAGAAGTGCCAATCTGACACTATTCTCCTATTCTAAAATTGATTGTGTTTAGGAATTTCATCTTCTACAAAGTCTGCTGGATTGGCATGTGCCAGCTTGTTGAAATGCCCTAAGAGCTCATGTTCTTGGCTCTGATTTGGTTCTTGGATACTCTGATTTTCCTTTTGAGTGGATTAACATTGATTACTCAATGCATCAATACTTTTGGCTAAGCATTTAGTTGCTTTCAATGTTGAGTCTTGTGTTTGCATTCCCTTTTCATACTCTGAGCTCCATTCCTCCAAATTCCTGAGCAACCAGCAAAAGTTTTCTTGATGTGATTTGTAAAGAATCACTATGTAAACACAGAAACTCCCAGTGAATTTTGGAGAGAATTGTCTTGTCTAGATACCAGCAAAGAAAGAGAGCCTACCTAAGCTGGCAAATTGGGTACCAAGATGGAAAAGAGTTATTTAAAGGCCAGGAACTGAAAGACATTTTCACACTTGAGAAGTTTCATGCTAATAATGTTCATAAGTGCAGAGTGTTTCTATGTGTGCAAATACTTTTCAGGTATTGACACTTATTTGTTCAGGTGAGAGATTGGTACAGGAAAGAATGTGCAAGACTCACGACAAACAGATTTTGCACATATAGGTATTAGTGCATGTCATGGCTATGAAAGTTTGGTTCCCAAAATAAAACCTACCTCCTTTATTTTTCTCTATTGGGTTGATAGTCTACTGCCAATTATTTTGAATTACTACTATCCTGGATTACACTAGGGCATGGGGGAAAGGAGGGGAATGGTATCCTAATTAAGTTTTACTATAGCATTTGTAGTATTTCCCATTCTACATGCAGGAAATTCAGTCAATACTAAAGGTGAGATAAACATTTATTCATTTTGTCACTAACTGTAACCTGCATCAGCCATCAAAACACAAAGTTCAGGCATCACTTCAGAATTATTAAAGAACCCCTCTGCTGAGACAAAAGTTGGCATTTTTTAGATAGTAAATAGTAATTAAGGATCTGATCCACAGATCAATGAAATCAGCAGAAAGATTCGCTGTGCTTTTGTTCAGGCCTTTATTAAAATACTACAATATTTGAAGGCACAAGTTTGCATACCATAAAATGGTAGCCATTTTTGTATAAACTTATAGCAAGACATTTTCTTTAAAATATTGCTACCTTTTTTCCTGTTTTTCATAGTTCCTTTAAATCCACTTTTCATTCTTCTTTGCAAATGGTCTGCTCCTTGAATTTCTACTTGCCATTCATTTAGATCACGTGCTGGAAAGAAATACACATTTTACTTCTGCATGTATGCAAGGGATATAAGTGCATATATTATATGCTCACAGTAAATAGCTTATATTTTGATCAGTGTGTCCTTCTAATAAGAAAAAAAAGTTTGTATTTACAAAGGATACCAAATTCACAGCACTGGAAACTGAAGTCAACAGATCAGAGACAGCATAACATGTGTCAATAACTTTCACAAATCCCCAAGTTATCAACCCACACAACATTCATACAAGTAATCTTGATGTGAACAGTTTTCTATCCCAATCCCAATTCTCTTGAGTCCAGCAGTCTCATAGATCTCAATGTTCTACCAATAAATAAACTATCAACCCTTTCATTGCTGTTGGAGTTTGTCTAGACTTCCAGGAAACACCTTCATGCAGATGAGTCAAAGGAGACGTTGAGATATAATAGCATTAAAATATATTTGGGGATTGACTTTGGACACCTAGCAGTTTTCTTACCATGAGTGGATGGAGATCCATAGCCGTACTGATGTCATGAGAAAAAAAAGAATTGAAGAGACATACAGATTAATAGTTGGAATAAAAAACATAACTGCTGAATTTCAGCAAAAGAGGGAAGAAAAAACAGCTGCGTTGTTCCAAACATTTGAGAAAGAGCTAGTATAGCTTATCCTGATTTTGTTATTTTAAAAGCAATTATTCCCATTTTGTTATTCCCATGCCAATCCCATGCATTAAAAACCATGCCAGAAAGACATGAGAATCATGAGATTGGTTTAAAAAGTATGGTTTTTTTTAAAGTCTTTGCCTTACGGTTTCTGAGCCAGAAGAGTACTCTCATGCCACTTTTTCAGGCTTCTCTATGCAACCCTGAGGGCAGAAACATTTTTTAAAAATGAAGCTGAGATTTTCAACTAATCATCTGTTCCCAGGAGCCGTGGCTCTTAAATAATAATATATTAAAACCTAACAGAGCTTTGCCTCTCAAAGCATATGACAATTATTAATGCATTTACGCTCACAATACCCCTGTGATGTAGAAAAGGGCTATTAATATGGTTAAGTTATTGCTAGAAATGGACAACTGAGGCATGGGGAGCATATTTACAGTTAGGGGACTGAGACAAAGAGAGACAAAGGGTGTGTGTAGACTACACCCTTAGCTTGAAATAAGATAAGCAATTTGCGCTTTGCAAATTGTGTATCTTATTTCGATTCTTTTTCAAAATAGGCTATTTTGCAATTTGGCACGTCTACATGGTGACAAATTTCAAAATAAAGCACTATTTCGTAACATCCCTTGTGGAACGAGGTTTACAGGGATGCTGAAATAGTGCGTCCGCTATATTTCGTAACAGTGGACACATTCAAAAGAGGCGGGATAGCTATTTTGGGATACCTCTGTTATCCCAAAATAGCATTGCAGTGTAGACGTACCTAAGTGATTTGTCCAAGGCCCCACAGTAAGTCTGTGTTAGAGCAGGAAATTGAAAACATGTCCTAGCCTAGTACCCTAACTATACTGCAAAACCTGACAAACATCAAGCACGAACAAAACAAATACATTTGGAAAAGGAAATCAACAGTTAATTGTGAAGAGTGTGCTGTAGTAAGAGAAATTTAACAGAACCATATAGAATGGAAACTCCCTGAACTCACATACCACAGAGATTTATAGTAGTTCAATACACCCAAGAAAAAAGACCATTAAAGTAGCTTTAAAGCAAAGTTTAAAAGGAAAGAATAGAAATACTTATAGCAATGGATCATCCTGAAATATACTACAGTTTCATATGGACACATGATTGTTAATGTCCTTTCATCTGGGGTGAAACTTTGCTTGTAATGGTGACGCATTTAGGCAGAGGTGGGACAGACTAAAAGAGTCAGCCAGTTCTCCAGTGCTGGGAGAAAGGGAGCGAGGCAGCAGGAATGGGTTTTCAACACTGGAAAGGGGTATTATGAAGATAAGCAGAGTAGAGTTTGTGAGACACTCAAATATGATGAGAATGGGGAAATGGGGGGCATATAAATGTGATTAGATAGAGAAGAAAAAATGGGAATTTAAGAGAGTGAGAGTGCAAAGAAGCTATAAGATGTTATGTTGTACACCAGTCACGATTGTTATACACACACAGTCATTAACTGAGTTCATATTGCAAACCTAATAAAATACAAAGATCTAAATTTGGATCTGGTGAAAGCATGTGCAAATCTACTAAAGTCATTAGAGTTGCAGTCTCATAGGGTACGTCTAAACTACATGCCTCCGTCGACGGAGGCATGTAGATTAGCCAGATCGGCAGAGGGAAATGAAGCCGCGATTAAAATAATCGCGGCTTCATTTAAATTTAAATGGCTGCCCCGCTCTGCCGATCAGCTGTTTGTCGGCAGATCGGGGCAGTCTGGACGCGACGCGCCGACAAAGAAGCCTTTCTTGATCGGCACAGGTAAACCTGGTTTCACGAGGCATACCTGTGTCGATCAAGAAAGGCTTCTTTGTCGGCGCGTCGCGTCCAGACTGCCCCGATCTGCCAACAAACAGCTGATCGGCAGAGCGGGGCAGACATTTAAATTTAAATGAAGCCGCGATTATTTTAATCGCGGCTTCATTTCCCTCTGCCGATCTGGCTAATCTACATGCCTCCATCGACGGAGGCATGTAGTCTAGACACACCCATAGGGTATGTCTACACTACCCCCCAGTTCGAACTAGGGGGGTAATGTATGCATACCGAACTTGCTAATGAAGCCTGGGATTTGAATTTCCCGGGCTTCATTAGCATAAAGCCGGCTCCGCCATTTTTAAAAGCCGGCTTGTTCGAACCCCGTGCCGCGCGGCTACACACGGCACGGGCTAGATAGTTCGAACTACGTAGTTATTCCGAACTATCTGTACGCCTCGTGGAACGTAGTTCGAACTATCTAGCCCGTGCCGCGTGTAGCCGCGCGGCACGGGGTTCGAACAAGCCGGCTTTTAAAAATGGCGGAGCCGGCTTTATGCTAATGAAGCCCGGGAAATTCAAATCCCGGGCTTCATTAGCAAGTTCGGTATGCATACATTACCCCCCTAGTTCGAACTAGGGGGATAGTGTAGACATACCCTTAGTGTCTAAAGTTAGCCCCTTTGATTCCCTTCTTTTCCTATTAAAAAAATAAGTCCCCTAGAAAGATTAATTTATCAGATTAAATACAATTTTGTGTGTTAGATGGGGTGGAGGGGCACAAGCTAAAATTGTTTATGCAGTTTTTGTTCTCTGCTAAGCCCTTGTTTTCATTCCTTCTAGGATTTTTTTCCCCATCCTAAGTCATGGTACATGAGTTCTTTTTCAGTTCATTTTCTGCTTACATGATGAACTTGTCAGTGTTTGACTGATTGGTTCTCTGGACATGTTCTGGTTCATTTGTAAAGGTATCTTCCGATTCCTTTGCTGTTTCTAACATGGGAGTCTCATTTTATTCACTTTTCTTTGTGCATTTTCTTCCTCCTTTTCACTGTACAGTGACTGAAGAGATAGTGTAAATGACAACCTCACATGAAGGAAGTGAGCAGCTGTAGGCTGTTAAGAGGGATTTTAAGTCAATGTATGAAACTGGTTAGTTTTTTATAACAACCATTTAACAACAATCACTAATATATCCTAGACTACAATCACAAGTCTTCCTTAAATTTGCCACACTTACCTTTTCAATTAATGATTAAGAACTAACAATAAACATTTTTTCCACTTCATATTGGCCTTCCCATTGAAGGCCAGACTTTACATTCCTAATATTTTGGTGTTAAAAGCCATAGATAGATAGATAGATAGATAGATAGATAGATAGATAGATAGATAGATAGATAGATAGATAGATAGATAGATCATTCCTGCCTTTATTCATCACAAAGAAGAAAAAGGGAGTGCAAGCCCAGTTGTTGAAAAATTCTATGCACATCACCTTTGAGGGGGGATGGGAGAGAGAAGCACAGACTGAAAACCAAAGTAAGTGCACTTTGTTCAAAGTGTGTCAGACAGAATGGAACGAAGGAGATGCAGAGCATAGATTATGCAATAAAGTGTTCACAAAACAAACCCCACAACTTTAACTTCATATTTTTCCATTTTCAAATTATAATAATGCCTAGCTCCTATCTGGCATTTTTCAGTAAAGATCTCAATGTGGTTTACAAAGGGGGATGCGTATCGTTATCTTTATTTTACAATGGGGAAACTGAGGTACCAGTGGTAAAACCATTGACATGCCAGTGGTAAAACTGGCAACAGAACCCAAGTTTCCCATTTGCCAGTCCAATGCTTTGCCTTCTACACAATAATTTGAGAGCACTCAACTGTAGAGTTGAGCACTCAACTGTACAGTTATCTTCTTTATTGACATAGAGCTGGGAAAGTTGGAAACACTTACTTAACAGGAAAATGTGAGTTTACTCACTAGGCAGATTTTTTTTCAGTGCTCCCAAGATGAAAAATTTCAGGCTAACTGAGGGTGTGTCTATACAGCAAAGTTATTTTAGAACAATGGCCGTTTTTCCGAAATAACTATGCAAGCATCTACACAGCAATTCCGTTCTTTCAAAATAATTTTGAAATAACGGATGGCTTATTCCGACTTCAGTAAACCTCAATCTACCAAGAATAATGCCTATTCCAAAATAGGGCTGTGTAGACGCTCCACTTCTGCTATTTTGAAATAGCCCCTTACCAGGGCCATTCTAAGTTATTGCTCCCCAGTGCCTCCTGAGGCTCTAAATCGAAATAGTGCATCTACATTAGGGAAGCCTGCCTTGGGCTAATTTTGAGGCTTCCCTGCAGTGTAGATGTGCTATTTTGAAATAAGCTATTTCGGAATAACTATTCCAGAATAGCTTATTCCAAAATAAATGTGCAGTATCGACGTAGTGTGAGAGAACAGGTGTTTCCTTGTTTCACAAGGATTTTTACTGTGAAAACAACAAAATGAAACGGGGCTGGGGGGGCGGGGGAAGAGATCCAGTTATTTTATCATGGAATGTTTATTAAGCCACATATCAGGGGCCACATCTGCTTTGATAAAATTTAGTTGCATGGTTTGGTAAATGTCCCAGGGAGAATGCATGCAACTAAATTTTATCAAAGAAAATATGATGTGATGAAAAAGTCATGGTGAAGTGAAGTGAGGTCTACCTGAATTCTTATATGGTTACTTCGGAAAAAATAAAGGCTTGATTTTGTCCCATGAGCTATAGTAAAGTGGGTAATTTGTAGAGACTGACACTACTGACCTATTGTAAAAGAAAGACAGTTATACTGCAAAATTGACACAAAAGTCTGAATTCTTTGGAGCAGGAATTGTCTTGCTCTATCGGCCTGGCCTTTCAATGAGTTCTGATGGCAATAGGGCTCTGCAGGACAGAGGAGCCCTTCTGCCTGGCACTCATTGCAGGACTGTGGCCACCACCTTGTTCCACGGAGCACTTTGGGTGCTTCTGTAATGCAAACAACAAGATGCAGTTGTAAACCTGTTGATGTTTTATCCACAGACTCTACTAACCGTGACTCCCTGGATATGATTGAACGATGTATTTGCTTGGTGTGTCTGGATGGCTCAAGTGGAGTGGAACTGAGCGATAGAAATATGGCTTTGCAACTTCTACATGGGGGAGGCTATGATAAAAATGGTGCCAATCGCTGGTATGACAAACCCATGCAGGTAAGGTCTTACTGTGCTCTGACATGTAATTGCTCTGATTCCCATTAAACATGCCATACTCACGTCTCATGTGTCAGGGCTGATTACCACATGCTCTGATGGATATCTGCCTGGATGCCAGAATGACTTTTCATTTCCTTTAGAGATCAGGCAAAGACCACTAGCAAAGGCAGGATAGTCAGACTGGGAACCCACAAAATGAGGAGGGTTCTATCAGCATGTCAAGCAAGAAGCTGGGAAGGACTGGCACTGAGACCAGAATGGCTTCCTGCCCATGAGTGACAGCAGACAGGGGAAGCAAGACCTTTCTGTGGAATAGGAGGTGCTGCAGTGTATTGTGTGTCCTTTGTAACACTTGCATAATTTAATTAATAATGTGACTCGTTACCCAAGCATCTGAGAGCTATTTCCTCTACATTCCAGGAATATCGTTTTCCCAATGTAAAAGAAAGAAAAAGGTTACATTAGGAAATCTAGAACAAGAAAAATTATGACAGCAGCTGATAATTCCTCTTCTTTCCAACTCTTTCACATTAATACAAAGCTCTCCCAACTCTGGTCCTCTGGAGGGAGCAGGCTCTGTATGCAAGTCAACAGAGAAGTAACAATGCTGTATTGTTATCATCCATCCATTTGCTGTATCTTATCCAAAGCACAGTGCATCCAGTACATTATCCTATGCTTATTATTTATGCTATGGCATTTCTCTTGCTAGTTTGTTGTGGGAAGAGATGGAGTCTGTGGCATAGTGTGTGAACATTCCCCTTTCGATGGGATCGTCCTGGTACAGTGCAGTGAACATTTGCTCAAGCACATGTGAGTCCAATTGCATTATTAACATAGCAGAACAGCATCCAGATGTTTTTCTATTCAAATGTTCAAAGAAATGAATGTGCCTGAAAACAAACAATGTGGTAACTGTTCTAAGCATACTGGGATGCTCTTTCAGGGCATGTCTACACTAAAGGGGAAATAATGTCTACACAGTAATTACATAACTGGAGTCGATGTAGCTTAAATCACCATCCACACAACAGCAGTTTGATGGGAGCAAGCATTACTGTCGGCTTCTCTTACTTTTCATGAGGAGCTAGAGTACCAGCCCCTTCAGTGTGAATTAGCAGGTCTTCACTAGACCTGCTAAATTGAACCCCAAAAGATTGATCGCAGTAGTGTCAATCTTCCACGTAGTGTAGACATGGCCTCAGAGTGAAATTCAATGCTATGTCTTTAGCTCCACTTCAGTTCACAGTGAAGTCACATGTTTCTCCCACAAATCAACTTCATACTCCTGATTATGGTCGTTTATAATTGGAATTGCAGTTTGCAGACTTGAAAGCATTGAAACAATGTAGGACTTTAATTCTCCTCCATTTTTGTTTAACAGACCAAATCCTACTTGTCTTGATATCAGTGAGAGTTTCCCCTTTGGCTTCAGAGTAGGCTTTGTCCCAACAAGCAAAAATTGACCCCAAAACAAAACCTCGTGTTTAGAGACAACTCAAATGACTGGCTCTTTGAAGTTATTCTTGCTTTACACTGGTATAAATGGCATCAGAATTAAGCCCATTGCATGTGTATATGTTTTCCCAGCAATATAGAACATCTGTGATATCAGAGCTCACTCTGGCTTCTACTGCATACCACAGAAACTGCTTTACCTATAACAACATTCATAAGAAATGGGTTGTTGCTATGTCTCTATTGTATTTTCTCTATCATGTTTACAGGAAGGAAAGTTCTAAGAAATTAGTCAGAGCTGATTCTGTGAGTGAGCTTCCTACTCCAAGAAGACTGAGATGGAAATGTTCTCCAGAAATTCAGGGACATTTAGCATCATCAGCAGAAAAACTTCAAAGGTACTGCAGATTCCTGGACTTTTCTGAACTGCTTCAAGTTGTGAGACACCTGACCAACAATTAATTAATTATAGAGCCCACCCTTCCTCAACTCCCATGAAAGCTGAAGGTACTCCGTGACTCACATAATCAGGCCTGTAAGGCTGTGCAGTTAACAGTACACTCAGGTACTCTACTGTCATTACATTCCTTTTATGTAAATATAGGAGAAGCTTACGATAACTACAAATACCACTGGAAATAAATTTAATATAGTGTTCATTATTTACATAAAATGCAAACAGTGGCCTCTCTTTGTGTAGGTATATGGTCTGATCTGACAAAAACAGAACAAATTATTTCCCTCAGGGGAAAATGTACTTAGGGGAGTAGTAAACAACTGGTTTGAATAGATAATTTGAATTCGAGCATTCAGTTACTAAAAAGGCCAGTTCTTCGGAGCTGGATTTTCCAGATCTTAATGGCTATGCATGGAATTTTTCACAGTGACTTTACAATGTTTTTGGGGAAATTCAAGCTTGTTATGTTAATATTCTGATTAAAATTAAACAACGTAAACATGGCCAATTTAAATCTTTGCTTAGTCTGATACCATTAAATAAGGCGGCACTGTTAAAGTGTTTAAAAATCTTCTAAAATATAACACAAGAGGCATTAGATCGTTCCAGAAACTTCCCAAAATTGTCTTTGTTTCTAAATAAACAAAAGGTGACTTATTTTTTGAAATGTGAGTTCATAATAAAATCAAGGTCTGTATTAGATTTTTAATCTGTCTATTATTTCAACACAGGTGCTTCACTAATATGTAATTTATAATAAGGCAGAATATGGTTAGCCTTCAGGAGCAGAATCCCGCGGGGGGTGGGAGAAAGTGTTTGACTCAAATGAACATAGCTACAGCAATGCTGAAAGTTAAAGTTGCATGTTGAATAGTGTGTGATTAGAGATTGCTAGTTAAGAACAGTTTACTGGTTGCCAAGTGCCAGACATTAAACTGGAAGCGTGAACCCAACAGGTTCTAGGTGAGATATGTGGTGAACAGTACATGAGAAAAATGTTTTCTAAATATTGCTTGCAAACCACAATGTTACATAGGAATCCTGCATTTTCCTCTACAATAAATGTCCTTGCTTGTTTTCTAGGATAGTAAACAATCTAGATTTTGTTGTGTATAAATTTGAAAACTATGGAAAAGAGTTTATCAAGAAACAAAAGACTAGCCCAGATGCCTACATTCAAATAGCACTTCAGCTGGCATTTTACAGGTATGTTAATCAAATCACAGGAATAATATATTGTGAGCAGAGATTTACAATTAATCAGTAAAACAAAGGGCTCAGTCCTGCACCCAAACTCCCATTGGCACCAAAGGGGGTTAGGCCTGTTGCATGGGGTCCTTAAAAAGCAGAATAGAAACCCATAATAGTAATCACTTTGTTCTGACATATAGCACCACCCTAGTTTGTTTTTATAGTGATAATGGGACTATTTAAATCAGCTAGAAAAGTAAGCAAAACTCCTTCAGTTACTGCAAAGTTAATGAACCTATAACCTACAGCTGAAGGGAAGCAAATTGTCATTTCCAGATAAATCCAAGAATGGTCGGTCACAGCCTCTTGTCTGTCTATTATCATTCAAGCTGTAGCTACTCAGACAGAGGGGAAGGAGGGTGGGTATGGAGTAGATGCAACACATCTCGAAGAACAAGTTACGAAAGGCGAGTCACTGTTTTTCTTCTTTGACTGCTTGCTCATATGTATTCCAATTCATGGATTCACCAGCCTTACCTAGGAGGAGGGGCTGGAGCAGCAAGTTGCTGGCTGGAGCACAGCTGGGCCATAAGCTGCATCTTTCCTGGACTGATGCACAGTGGAGTAGTGTGACACGAAGGCATGGACGGCTTGACAGATCTCCTGGAGAGCGAGGAAGGCAGCCAAGGAGGCTTGCACCTATGTGAGTGCATCCTGACAGGTGGTGAGGGGACCTCGGCTAAGTCATAGCACGTCTGAATACACATTGTGGTCCAGGAAGAGTCACACTGTGATGATACTGACAGCCCTTTCTTGCGGTCTGCCACAGCCACAGCAGCTGCGAAGACGTGTGGAAGGGTTTGGCACGATCAATGCAGAAAGCAAGGGCCCTTCTGGCTATAAAGGAGTGCCGTTTTTGCTCGGTGAGCTCTTGTGGGGCTTGAGACAAAGAACTGCAGGTCTATGTTGTAGCTGGTATGGAAGCTGGAGACGACGTCTGGAAAAGAGCTGGGTGAGATCTGAGCTGAACCTGGCCCTTATGAAAAACAGTGTAGGGAGGTTCGGACATTAGCGCACGGAGCTCCTCCACCACCTGCCATGCCAAAGGGATGGCTACCAGAAAGGCCACTTTCCACAAGAGGTACAGGAGAGAGCCCATGGCTCAGGGTTCAAAGGAGGCCCCATAAGTGCAGAGAGGATCAGGTTGAGATGCCATGCAGGGACAGGGCACTTGACTGGTGAGAGGAGCCTGTCCACACCCTTAAGGAAGCACCCAACCAGCAGGCTTGTGAAGACAAAGTGACCTACCTCTCCCAGACGGAACGCTGATGTAGCTGCCAGGTGTACTTCCAGCAATGAAGTTGCCAGACTCTGTTGTTTCAGGGACGTGAGATATTCAAACACTGGAGGGATAGAGAGGTGAGGGCCAGGCTGCCCTGAGAGCACCGCCATGAAAATCCTTTCCATTTGGCCAGATACATAAGTCTGAGAGAGGGCTTTCTGCAGCTGAGGACATGTCAGACTTGTTCCAACCACACTTGCTCAGCAGGGTTCACCCATGCAGCCTCCACACAATCATACGGAGGGAGCGAAGGTCGGGGAGATGGAGGCAACCACTGTCTTGTGCAATGAGGTCCTGGAGGAGGAGTAGCAGGATGGAGAGTTGAATCGACAGTTCCAGCAGTGTGGGTACCAGTGCCGGTGTGACCCAGCAGGGACCACCAAGATGATGTTCGTTCTGTGCATGTGGATTTTGAGATGCGCTTTGTGGACTCTCAAGAATGCATGCAGCAGTCTAGTCCACAAGAAGGATCGGGAATGTGTCTGTCAACGACCCCATACTGCGTTTCTGGAAGGAGCAATACTGCGGGCACTTCCTAGTGTCTCAGATTGTAAAGAGGCAATTCCTCAGCCATCTGCATTGCCTGAGTGATGAGATCTCCGAGTTGAGCCTCTCCTGACCAAAGTAGACACGCTTGTGATGAGGGCAATTGCAGGCCATGGAGCATGAAAATGGACTCCAACCCTCACTGGCTGTGGGTCCAGCCACCACTGGAGCACATGGATCATGTGGCAAGGCATCATCACCACCACCATGTTGATGCTGTCATGGGCCAGACAATACACTGACATGAGCCATGAGCTGGAGATGGAGCCTGGCAAATGGGATGAAAATTATACAAGCCACCATGTGGCTCAGGAGCTTGAGACGCATTCTGGCCGTGGTCACTGGGACATCAGCGAGAGACCACACCAATTAGGTCATTGTGATAAAGCGGTGCTCTGACAGAAATTCCCAAGCCTTGGTAGTGTTCAAAACTGCCCCAATGAGCTCAATCCTTTGTGTGGTCTGAGCAGGGCTTTGACGACCGTGGCGAAAACCACTCGTCAGCCCCGCACTGCGCAAGAGCGCACCGCCGGTGAATGGGGCGACCGGCTGAAATCTACTCGCCACGGGTGAGTAGATAAGCGGATTTGTCGAGGCCTGAGTATGAGGGTCCATTTTTCCAGGGCTGAGTAGGAGGCCTAACCTCATGAGTGTAGTCCAGGTAAGGCCCACTTGAACCTCCACCAGCTATCAGGACCAGCTCCTTAGAAGCCAATTGTCCAAATAAGGGTAAACCTGGATGCCATGACGTTGGAAGAAGACAGCCACCATTGCCATATACAGTAAAACTCCATTGGTCCGGCATCCAATGCTCCAGCACTCCTGATGGTCCGGCACCATCGGGAACCCGGAAGTGCTCCGGGCAGCCGGACAATTGGAGCTGCTCTGCACCCGGCTTCCCCGATTCAGCTGCTGCTGAAACTGACCAGCAGCTGAATCGGAAAACCGGGGGCAGAGCAGCTGGGGTGCTTCCGGGTTGGTCCCATAGCGCTGCCTCTCGGGGCTGCGGGACCAACTTGGCAGCACCCCAACTACTCTTGGGGACGCCTAGTGCAGAGCAGCTGGAGTGCTGCTGGGTTGGTCCCGCAGTGCCGAGGGGCGGTGCTACAGGACCAACCCAGCAGCACCCCAGCTGCTCTGTCCCAGGCGGCCTGATTCAGCCGCTGCTGAAACTGACCAGCGGCTGATTCTGGTCAGCCACTGGTCAGTTTCAGCAGCAGCTTTATTGGGGACACCTGGGGCAGAGCAGCTCGGGTGCTGCCGGGTTGGTCCCGTAGCACCGCCCCTCGGTGCTGCGGGACCAACCCGGCAGCACCCCAGCTGCTCTGCTCCAGGCGTCCCCAAGAGCAGCTAGGGTGCTGCCAGGTTGGTCTTGCAGCACCGAGGGGCAGCGCTACTGAACCAATCCGGCAGCACCCCAGCTGCTCTGCCGCAGGCATCCCCAATTCAGCTGCTGCTGAAACTAACCAGCAGCAGGCTGAATTGGGGATGCCTGGGGCAGAGCCAGACTATCGGAAGGGAGGGCTATGAGGGGTCTGGGGTGGCATCCCCGCCCACCCTACCCCAGACCCCTCATAGCCCCCCCTTCTGATAGTCCAGCATATCTGATAATCCGGCAGATAGTAACGAAGAGTAACGGTAGTTCAGACTAGGAATCCTAGTCCGAACTACCTAGTCCGTGCCACGTGTAGCCGCGCGGCACGGAGTCCGCACTAGCGGACATTTAAAAATGGAGGTGCCCGGCGAGATGCAAATGAAGCCCAGGAAATTCAAATCCCGGGCTTCATTTGCAACTCCGGTTGCCTACATTACCACCCTAGTTCGAACTAGGGTGGTAGTGTAGACATACCCAGGGTGATTGAAGGCCCCATGAGAACCAGGGCCTGTGATATAGAAGCTTCTCTTAATTGACCGAAGAAAGCCTCATCTACCTCATCCACCTGATCTGATGGTCTATAGCAGACACCGACCACAACATCACCTCGGTTGCTCCCACCTCCAAAAACTCTCAGCAGGCTTTTCTCCCTCTATATACTGGAGCTCTAAGCAATCAAACTGCTCTCTTACATACAGTGCAACTCCTCCTCCTTCTCTCCCTGTCTGTTCTTTCTGAATTTATACCCTTCCATGACAGTGCTCCAGTCATGTGAGTCAGCCTAACAAGTCTGTTATTCCAATCAAATCATAATTCTCTGACTGTGCCAGGACTTCTCATTCTTCTTGCTTGTTTCCCAGGCTTCTTGCATTCGTGTACAGACACATGAATGCCTGAAATGGCATTCAATTTCCTCTCGTTGTTTTCTGTGACATATACACAACAAAACATGCAATCCATTTTTTTCTGGTTTGAAATAAAACAGGTTCAATGTTGTACGTAAATGATTAATCACACAATTATTTTATCATGTGGCACTAATAAAACAGTCCTAGAGATCTTTCATTAAATTCTAGTTGAATTAGCCTTCTTGTTACCTACCAAGTAATTTTTTACTAGTGCTTCATAAATAAAATAAATATTCAACTATGTACAGCTCTTTATACCATAGTATTTGTCTTTTGGCAATTTCTTATATAATTCTAGCAACATTAAAATGAAATACTACACAAAAATAAAATCAACCTCATAAAAATAAAACCTACTGAGCTCATTTTTCTTTTTGCCTTTATGATTCCCTGAAAAAATTGCTCTCTGCTTTTCATACTTCATTCTCCCAGATGCCATAGCAGACTTGTTCCTACCTATGAAAGTGCTTCTATACGCCGATTTGAGGAGGGAAGAGTTGACAATATCAGGTCTGCAACCCCAGAAGCTTTAGCTTTTGTGAAATCAATGACTGATGACAAGTCATCTCTATCGGTATGTTAATTTCTCTTTTGCTTTTATTTAAAATAGAGGGAAAAAAAGCACGCTTTTCAGTCTACTGGGTCTATCCACTAGATGATAAAAAAGAACATAAAAATATAGAGTGACAAAAATATTGGCCTCATATACACTATAGTGAAGTTGAAACTTTTGAAGATATTTGTTCAGAGTGTCTTTTAGCATGGTGCAAGTCATAGTCCAAGCATCTATTGGAACTTTAACATTGCAATGCAATGATGTACCGTGATTTAAGAAATCTTAGTATAGTACAGACCAGTGTACAAATTTCCAGAGGCCAGGCCCACCAACAGGAGAGGACAAAGGAGGGAACTTTTCTAGGGCTCTGTGATCCTAAAAGGCACAGGGCTTCTGGCTGCTGCTGCTACTGTGGCAGTAGTACTGCCTGGAACCCCCGGCTCTTTAAATAGCTGCTGGAGTGCCACACAGGGTATATAAGGACTGGGGGAAGGGGGGATGCTGCACTCTGCCCGGTACTGAGGGCTGAGGGCAGTGGGCAGCTAGCATGGCATGTTCACTGCCCTGGCCCCACCCTTTTTGCCTGAGGCTCCTCCCCTTCTAGGAGCTCCCCCCCGACCACACACACACCCCTTGTCCATGTACGCATGTGGCTGTCCGCTCCCCTGCCACAGACTGCATAAGAAGTGTATAATTAGGTGCCATTTTCCAATCCCCCACCAAATCTTCCACTTCTGTAAGCCTGTCCAGTCCAAAAACCCTGTGCTGAACAGGGCTCTCAGAAAAACTCAGTGTTAAAAATCCACTGACATGATGCTGGCAAGGCTGTGCTGGTTCCTGAACAGGATATAACTGTGTAATAGTCTTTGCTTAGAGTTAACAGGATATCGCTGAAACAGGCTATCCCTGGTGAGCACACTAACTGTGTTGCGTCCTGTCAGTGACCAAGGGACTGTCACATGGGATACACAGTCCTCATTTCTCTAGAACCACCTCTGCCAGCACAGTCATTCTGTGTGCTCCAGCCTTTCAAATCTTTATCTCACCCCTCAGCAATAATAAATAAGGAAGATAATGATGTCTTTATTTAATCTAAAGAACCCTTGTGCATCTCTGCCCAATGGAATTATGGTTTTCCTGAAGATTAAAAAGGATGCATATTTGTCAGTACATGTTTGGAAAGGTACTGGGCTGCTGAATTGCTCTGTGAATATTTCACCCATAATTTTGGAACACATATATTTGTTCAGAGTTAACTATTCTTTTCCAGACTAGACTCACATAAGTATATAGTTACAAAATGAATTAGAAACAGGATTCCCTTAACTGAAGATTTTCTACTTCCTGAATTTTTCAGACCTACAGTCCATGAATGGAAGTGAAAAGATTTTTTTTTCTTTTTGGTTGTACTAAAAGGCACGCGTCTTTTCAGTAACATTGAAATTTCTCTCTAAAGTATTTTTTGCTGGTAGTCTAAATCAAATCATTATTTTTTTGCTACTGATACCAGAGAAAGTGATTTTGAAATGATAGTCTGAACAGTTGCCAAAGACTGAGTCTGGCTAAGATTGATTTTCTAGCACAGGAGATGTATATCATGGATTAGACATTATCTTCACAGGAAAGAACATCTGACATTGAAGAGACTGCTTGAGAAGCTGTAAATCACATGTAAAGACTGCATTTTATAATGTAATGTATATAAAGGACATGCGTCTTGGCTCTAGTGTCATAAAGAGATCAGATTCTGTGCTGTGAAGATCTCTGAGTAGCCTTGGATTGCTTCTAAAATGAATTCTTTATTCAAAAGATCATTGATTGTCCATGCAAGCTGAAGCTTCCCTATTTATTTAGAACTACACAAAAGGAGTCAGTAACTTTTGACTGTTTCAAGATCTCCCTAATCTGCAGCATCTGGCTTGCTATACAGAGGTATTTTAGGGTTGATCCCATGTCCTAAAGACTGTTTTTTGACAGGAGCTAAAGCAGACCTGGAAAATTCTAATTGCCCATTCACTCAGGGGAGTGATTTTTTTGATCAGCTGATAAAATATCAATACTTTTTTCATTAACATCATTGTCATTGTCATCATGATCAAGTACATTCAGTAGATTTAGTTCCTGGTCAGATAAATGTCCATGATGGTTTTGGAAGGCTGGATTAAACTATGCAATTATTATGTCTTCTGAAATTTAATTAATCAGACCTTTATCTATTGCAAACTTTACTGACTGCCCACAGTGGCCTACACTGACTTACCCTGTTTATAGTTACTGAGAATTTTCTTCATTAGTGCATCTCATCCCTGCTGATCATGTTTGTTTCAGTAAACTGGTTCTGTTCACTAAGGGTGCATCTACATTGCATCCTTAGCTCAAAATAAGCTATGCAATTTGACCTAAGCAAATTGCATAGCTTATTTCTATTTAATTTCAAAATAGCTTATTTCATAATTTGTGTAGACAGTGCCAAATATCAAAATAAACCACTATTCTGAAAAGTCCCTTAATCCTCATGGAACGACGTTTACAGGGACATCAGAATAGCAAGCCTGTCACATTTTGAAATATAACAGGTCTTGTTTAAAAGACACGGTATCCCACAAGAACGACGCAGTGTAGACATACCCTAATTTATTAAGTGACACCTGCTGCCCTTTCAGATAAGAGTATGAGTAAAAATATATATTAAGCTTTATATTGACGATGAACGTGATGCAAACTCCACTAAGACAACTGAAAGTCTCTTCATGACTTCCCTTGGCTTTAGATTAGGTCCTATGACCTATTTGACCCCCACAAAATATGGCAGGACTAGTGAGCATGACTATGAAACACAGTGGCCTTCTATTCATTCAAAATGCCTACAACGAAGTTGGTATTTTGAGGTAACTGGCAGCATTGGGTGTACTGACAATTGGTTACTAGCTTGTTGCCAGTAGAAGTTATTTCACTGAGAGATTTTCAGTAACAGTTACATTTTTATTCCGCCAACAGGAATCTGAGAAGATGAAACGATTTAAAGATGCAATCATGGCTCAGACTAATTATACTATTTTGGTGAGTAAAATGTTGTTCTGCCTGGATGAAAGCCATGCAGTTTTATAGCAAAAACACGAAGGTATAATCACTAAGTACATGACCTTCAAAAATATTAGGGCTACGTCTACATTGGCATGATCTTGCGCAAATACTCTTTAACGCAAGAGTTCTTGCGTTAAAGTATTTGCGCAAGAGAGCATCTACACTGGCATGTGCCTTTGCGCAAGAGCATCCGTGCCAGTGTAGACGCTCTCTTGCGCAAGAAAGCTCCAATGGCCATTTTAGTCATAGGGCTTTCTTGCGCGCGAAATTCATGTTGCTTGTCTACACTGGCCTCTTGCACAAGAACAGTTGAGCAAGAGGGCTTATTCCTGAGCGGGAGCATCATAGTTCTTGCACAAGAAGCCCTGATTTCACACATTAGAACTTCAGTGTTCTTGCGCAAGAACTCCCCACCAGTGTAGACAGGCAGCATGTTTTTGCGCAAAAGCGGGTGCTTTTGTGCAAAATCATGCTAATGTAGACACACCTTCTGCATCTCTGGATACTAGAGGATTCCAGGACCTCACACTATGTTATTGACTATCTGATCAAACAGCCATATGGCTCCATCTTCTTTGATCTCACTTCAAGAAACACCTTCCAGAAGCTGATATGGTAAGGTTAAACGTATGACCAAGATAGCACTTGTTAGCTTACATGATAACTTTTGGACATAATACTCTTGGGCATAACCTTTCTAAATATGATAGTTCTTATATAGTGTTGTCACAGACTATGTCCTTGTGTAGTTGACCTCTCCACATGGACACTGGACATTTGTGTGACACTTACTAATTATTATTAATTATTTGCATTGCATTAAGGTATATGGATGCAGCTCAATTGACATTAATGGAGCTGCATCCATATACTCCACCTTAGAGTGACATGTATTACAAATACTGACCTAGAACTTGCAGGGTTATTAACAACAAATGAATGATTGTATGATGCTCTCTTTGAAAGACTGTTGAAGGTGTCCTACAGTAAAACAAGGGGGTCCCCTGGTGAAGAAATCACTTTACTTGTAAAACAACCCATTTTCTGCTGATTAAAAATGAAACTGCTGAGCCCTGGTAACACTTCACAACCTGCTGTGTCAAGACAATGCGCTGACTTACAATACTAATCAATACGTACTCAAATCACTCATGATTTTAATAATTGTTAATAATCAGTTTTGTTAAAGAATTTACCACCTTTGGTTTTACCTCAGTCCAATGCCTAACACATTTTCTGTAAGCTGCTGGGCATAATTATTGCTGATTACTGTTTAAATAGTAGTAATAGACAAGAAAGCATTCTCCACTAGTCCTTATTGCAAAGGCATGTGCAGCATGTGAGGGGGAAGACAGGTACAAGGAGGTAGATTGTGGACTGAAGAAAGAGATGAGGAATGGTGGTTTGTAGTGAAGACTCTGCACTGGGATGTGGAAGGAAAAGATTCTGGTTCTGCCATAGATTTTTTTTCTTCTGATCTTTAGTTCTTCATCTGTAAAGGGGGAATATTAATACTTCAGTTCTCATATCTGCTTATATAGATTTTAAATTCTTCAGGAACTGTTTCTCACTGTGAATATGTGTACAGGCCTTAGCACAGAATCTCAGAGAGATCCCTGGGCCCTCCCTTAACACAACTGAGAATTTAATAAATTGTCTGAGTCTAGACTGGCATGATTTCATGCAAATGCTTTTAACTGAAAAGATTTTCTGTTAAAAGTATTTGCGCAAGAGAGCGTCTACACTGGCACGGATGCTTTTGCTCAAAAGACATCTTTTGCGCAAAAGCATCTGTGCCAGTGTAGATGCTCTCTTGTGCAAGAAAGCTCCGATGGCCATTTTAGCCATTGGGCTTTCTTGTGCAAGAAATTAACTTGCCTGTCTACACTGGCCCTCTTGTGCAAGAATACTTGCGCAAGAGGGCTTATCTATGAGCGGGAGCGTCAAACTATTTGTGCAAGAACCACTGATTTTGTACAGTACAAAGTCAGTGTTCTTGCACAAATACTCACGGCCAGTCTAGACAGGGGGCAAGATTTTGCACAAAAGCGGCCACTTTGGTGCAAAATCTTGTCAATCTAGATGCAGTCATTCAGTTTAATTCAGTTTTAGATGTAAAAGTACTCCCACTTATTTCGAGTTTTCATATCTCCTACTCATAACCCCAGTTATCTGAAGAAGTGGGCTGTGCCCACAAAAGCTCATGATACCATCTACATGTTTTGTTAGTCTATAAAGTGCTACCAGACCATTTGTTGTTTTTTTTCTGTAACAGATTAACTCAGTTATCCCCTGAAGCTCTCATAGGAATGTTATTTAACTGATGTGCCTTACAACTCTGGGAGAATTCAGATGAAGATTTCTACAATGTGACTAAAATGTATATGTTATAGACTGAAACATACCAGTCCTAGTGAAAATAAAACATCCACCTCATAACACAAAGAGCAGTTTAGTGTGATTTTAATTGCCCTTGTTAGAGCTTGGCAGCAATATTGCTATCTTAAACTCGGAGCCCTAAAATTCAATTTAGCACAATGTTTCCTATGTGTTGACTCACAGTTTATTTCGTTAGCCTGTCTCGGTCTCTCTTCAGATATGGCATTGATCTATGTTTCAAAAATGTCAGTGCTAAGAGCTTTATAAATCTTGTGATAGCAAAATATGTCCTTTGATCATCAAGTCAATTTCCCTTGATAAGAAAAACCAAGGTAATGTCTGTTATGCTGCACAGTCCTTTCTCCAGTGTCTCTAAGCCATGTGCGCTGATGGGCATACAGACCATTGACCAAAGGCTATGTTCTCCTTCATAAATAGACAAGGTCATTTACTCCCTGTCCCTTACATCATTCATCTACTTAGACGTTGGGACAATTATTTCCTTGAAAGACAAAAAAATTGCTGCCTTCTTTGAGTCTTACTTGTCTCCTACCCTTTTAAAGCATCTTATCATCCGTGTCCTGGAAGAGTCAATGCCCTTTGGTCATCAGTTCTATTTTAATTGCTGTGTGAACTTTCTTGTTCTGCATCTAAATGATCTGCCCTTCCCAAATGATTTCATCAATGATGAACTCTAATTGTCTGTCTGAGATAAAATCTACACATTCGCTAATTGATTCACCAGGAACTTGAATATGTACCACAAGGTTTTTTGATAGCATCCATGACTGGCAGCTGTGGTGAATAAACTGAAGGAAAAGGTTAGATTTAAATGTGTCTTCATCTGGAGTTACTTTCCACCTACTTCAGAACAGCCAAAACCAGTCTGGCGTGGTCAGGATTTTTTTAAACATGATTTTTAATTCTCAGTTAATTCAGTGCTAGTCCCCTAAAGCACAGGAAGGTTGGGACAAGTGTCTCAGGGCTTTCTCTTCCATATTCCTGATAAGTGTTTTAGAGCAATAAAAGGAGAGCTAACCCTAAGAGAATCAAGCCAGGCTAATGCATGGAAGGATGGGACTTTGGAAGCTAAGTCAGTGGTAGCTTCAACAACAAAAAAGAAAGAGCACCCTCACCTCTTGGACCTTTTCTTCTGAAGTGACTGGGAACACAAGAAAACTCTGGATCTAAATTTTGTTGGATCCTAAGTCCTTTAACAACCAGGACCCAGATCCAAAAGTTGAGAAATATCTGTTCAGAGAGGTTTTGAAGCTTTGCTTCCTTGAAATCAGTACAGGTAGGCTGTGTCTAGACTGGCAAGTGTTTCCGCAAAATCATCTGATTTTGCAGAAAAACTTGCCAGCTGTCTACACTGGCCGTTTGAATTTCCGCAAGAACACTGACGATCTCATGTAAGATCGTCAGTGTTCTTGCGGAAATACTGTGCTGCTCCCATTCGGGCAAAAGCCCTTTTGCGCAAATCATTTGCGCAAGAGAGCCAGTGTAAATAGCACAGTAATGTTTTCCGCAAAAAAGCCCCGATCGCGAAAATGGCGATCAGGGCTTTTTTGCGGAAAACCGTGTCTAGATTGGCCACGGACGCTTTTCCGCAAAAAGTGCTTTTGCGGAAAAGCGTCCTGCCGCTCTAGACGCGATTTTCCGAAAATGCTTTTAACGGAAAACTTTTCTGCTAAAAGCATTTTCGGAAAATCATGCCAGTGCAGACGTAGCCATACTGTGAAGTAACATTTTCACAAGAGCCTAAAAGGAGTGTTGTTGAAACTTGGCTATCTAACTCCCTTCAACTCTTTTAAAAATCCCACCCATTATATTTACAGGGCCTGATTTTGAGAGATAATGAGCACTGCTAACCCCAGATAACCTCAGCAGGAGTTATGGGTGCTTAACATTTTGAAGATCAGGCTCTTACATAGCACTTAAAGATGCTTTATTAACTTTTATTATTCATTACCTAGAATGTACATACTCTGAGTAATTTTAAAATACATTTAGGGCATTATTCCACACAAAGTCCTCCAAGTCTAATTAAGGCAAATGTCAGCAACAGCTGGGAGTTCTAAAGTTCTGCATTCTGTGTCAGTTAAACTGCTTGTTTTCTATTATATTTTGCTAGGCCATTACTGGGATGGCGATAGACAATCACTTGCTAGGGCTCAGAGAGACAGCACGGGAGCACTTCAAAGAACTGCCAGAGATATTTACAGATGAAACATATTTGACAAGCAGTCGATTTATCCTCTCAACCAGCCAGGTTAGTGTTTCAAATTCATGGGCTTTGTTATAGCAAGTGTCTTTATTACAGAAGTAATTCATTCCTGTTCAGCAGATTCTATAGTTCACAATAGCAGGGGTGAGGAGAGAGATAGCTCAGTGATTTGAGCATTGGCCTGCTAAGCCCAGGGTTATGCATTCAATCCTGGCAAAGGCAATTTGGGGCAAAAGTTTGTCAGGGATGGTACTTGGCTCTGCTGTGAAGACAGGAGGACTGGATTCAAGGTCCCTTCTAGTTCTAGGAAATAGGCAACCTCTATTAATTTATGAGAATGGCATTTTGATATATTATGACAATGACACCAACATCCATGCAAAATTCCTGATTTTCATTCCACAGTATTTTTCCATAGTCAAAATACACATCATAAAAATTGGATGAAGCCATAGCTTCCCTTCTTTATCCCAAAGTTATACCTCAACTGACAAACTTTGCGAAGCTTAGTCTTAAATGCAAAAACAAGCATGTGTATGCGAGCCTTGGCTTCCTTCCCTTCCACTGTAGATCTCCCTTCTTGCCCTTGTCCTTCTAGAGTTGACAAATCCTGTAGTAATTCTGTTTTCCAGTGACAGCACAGTCACTAAGCCAGACATGCTGCCATTGTGGAGAGACAGGCCATGAAGCTTGAATAAATATTTTTTGTAAAGGCAGCTGTGTTGGAAATTTCAGGCTAGTGTTATCCTAGGTTGCTACTAAGCATGCTACTAAGAGGTACAAGGCTTTGTGTAGCCTTGCCTCACCTGTGAGCACCCCCCACTTCTTCATACTTAAAAAAATACTGGCTGGCTGTTACCCGACTCTAACACACCTGGTTGCTAAAACCTGCAATCTCTGATATAAACCAGATGGGACATCCTAATTTGCTGTTCAATAGAAAGAAGGCAGCAACAACAAAACACATTCAAGAACTTAGGAGATGAAAACTGGGAAAGACAGCAACTAGAAATGAGGTTGTAAGATTCAGATCCTGTGACTAGTGGAACCCAAAGGCAAACTTATAGTTGGCACAGGCCTAAGACCATCGCTGGCTCAGCCTGTCCAACATGTACAGGGACAGATTAGGGAATGTAAAGTGTAAATATCCTAACTGTAGGTTTATTCCTCCTTCAGATATTCACAAAAATTGTCACAGTTGAACTGATGTGGAAATGACCTTTTCCATGTACAGATGGTATATGCTGTAACAAGATGCTTTACCATGCCAATATTGCCTAGATTCAACGTTTTGAACAATAATATTTTCTGTACAAGTGTAATCAAAACTTACAAATTAAATGTATCTCTAGATACAGTGGCAGGGTTTAGTGAAAAATGAAAACTATATACTAATTCATTTACTGAAACTCTACCTCAACTATATGGGACTGCGAGTGTGCTATAAAAAGTGCTGATATTATTGCGCAGAAGCATAAATACCTTAATAAGTAATTTGATCTTGTCATAATGTTTGTTGGCTTTCAGACATGAGTGAATGTAGCCAGAATACCACTACATAAATTCTCCAAGAAGCCATCCATGAGCAAAAAAAGTGCTTCTGAATAGCTTTATGGCCTTCGGCTGTTCCACAGCAAATTTATCTGACAATGGTATGACTCTATTAGCAGGACTAATGGCTTGTTCTACGCCATTAAAAAGCCAAATGTCACTTTTGAAGGCTCATGTACCCAAACCTGAAATGTATAGATTTCTAGCAGACTTTAAATTTCTTTCAATAGGAAGTGTTTCATTCCAGTATTATGTCACAATTAAATCTGAATCGTAGCAGAAAAATTGTCTCAATTAATAGCTGAATAAATTAAAACATACTGTTTTTTCATGGCCTCCTGATTATATAAATGTTAGGAGCCGAACAAGTATTACATTCTATAACTCATTAAAACTTTGTGCATTACAAATTTAAATTAACTTGAGATAAGTAGAGTTAAATCTTAGGGAAATTTTAGGTAGTATAATTGTTGATATGCAGTCCCAGTTATTCCGTAGAAATCAGTATGCAAAGCGAATAGATGTTAAAGGTCTAGTTAAAACGATAGAATAAATGAAATATATGCATTTGAATCTCAGGCAATGAGCCCAGTTCTCAAACATAGGTAACTGACTAGAACAGCCAAAATTTGTATTAGGACACTCAGATAGGTGTTTAGTCTCATACATAGCTGTTTTTATCTGTCACAATGCTGATTCTGGTGTCCAGCTCTGTGCTCCAAACTTCCTATTAAGTCAACCATATTTGGTAATAGGATCCTCTATGTTTAAAATGCATGGGGCTTTTTAAAAATTCTTTAATGATAACTGGATTATTTCAGTGGCCCTGATTAAACTTGAAATCACTCTTTCCCCACCATCAGGTTCCAACCACCATGGAAATGTTCTGCTGTTATGGGCCTGTGGTCCCCAATGGTTATGGGGCATGTTATAATCCACAGCCAGAACATATATTATTCTGCATCTCAAGCTTTAAAGAATGTAAAGAGACCTCCTCAGCCATGTTTGCTAAAGCTATAGAAGAAAGCCTCATGGAAATGAGAGATTTGTGCAACAAATGCAACTCTACTATGACAAAATCGCTGGCTAAACAAGAAACACCTACAAAATCTCAGTTGTGATCCAGTCTCTCAGTTAACTGAACCACATATCACCATGTTATCTGAAACCGTGTTGCAGTGGAATATTTTGTGGCTTTCAGAAAGTGGTTAGTTTTTGTTATATTTAAAATTTGTTATTTTAGACCTGTAGAATAAAATGTTGTTCGACAGCTTTAAAACACTTAATCTCAGCATATGCACCTATAGAAAATTAACAAAATTATTACCTATTATTCAAACACAAAGCTGTGAATAGATCACTCATACTAAGAATTCTGAGAATGTTGTTTGGCAGGATGAATTTAATACAATTATATTGTTATAGCAAGTGGGAGTGATTTACTACAAACATGTTGGTGACATTTGAAATACATCTTTTACCTGCAAAATTATTTAAGGTGGTAAAGTTTCATGCAATGTACATATATACAAACTTATATATAGACTTAGCAAAATTATTTTAAAAATAATTTTGACTGATATCCATACTTATTTTTAAGCGTTTTCCAGTTTTTATTTATTTAAATGTTCACAGTTGCATAAAATTACGGGTTTGAACATTTTTTGTTTTTATCTATTGAAATTTTCAGAGTTGCAGGAAAATGTGAGGACAGAAAATTATTTAATGATGGTAGATACTGAGATTCAAAATGTTAAAGCTTTATAATGTTTAAAACACAAACTGTCAACATCACATATCAGCATATACGAAGTAAACTGTCTGTATACCAAATTCAGCAATACTTTTTTTTCCTTTGCCTCTTTGTACATTTTAATTCTGATCATTAATGGAAATATGTTTTCATCAGTTTGTGTGTGTAAAATGAAATATTGATATTTACTGATAAAAAATCAAATCCTTCCAAGCCTACACACTCTCTCATCCACCCAATCAACCAATGCTGGGCTGTGCCCAAAGAAGTTTATGGATTGATCTCTCACTTACAAAGAGGATTCTCATGGATATGAACATTCACAAAGTACAAACAAAAGTGGGAGAAATCTTAACAGTGATGCATATTAAGGGATAAAATACTGCTGGCATTACCCCTGTAAGTAGTCTCAATGAGTTATGCACATAAGCTCAGCAGGAAATGGCTATAACAATGTATCTGAACACTTTATGGTATGTGAATTACAAGAATACAAAATTAATATTTTAGTGACATTTTTATTTTTATAACATAGTATAGATTTATGGCAAATGTAAATGTGTATTTATAGCATCTTAATTTTTTCTGTTCTAAGTTTTATGCTTTAAAGAAACTAATATTATATCCAGAGATATATAGAATTGAAGTAAACTGTATATTGGTACTATGAAGTCAGAATATTTAAACCGCAAAAATCTGAATACAATAAAATGTATTGCAAGAAAAGACGTGATTGAGTTTATTTAAATCACACAGACAGCAATTATTTTAGCTTCATTTCTTACTTAAGCAAAGGTCTTGAAACTAAATTTGCTATGATGTCTTCATCATTTCCATCTGAAATATTTTCAATGCTATCAAGGTATATGAAATATCAGACCTCTTCTATTTTAGTCGCAGAAAATGTTATTGGTGTTCCTGGTCTGTAGATGATCTGGTTCTAGTTTTCTCAGTGTGGATTTTCAACCCTGTTAAATGTGCACAGAACAGGATGGCCGCATTTGTTTTGCCATGTCTCTGTGGCAGAGTTGCCAACTAACTGTCTGCTCACTCAAAACTGAACACCCTTACCCATGGGTGGGCAACCAGTGGATCCTGCCCATGTTGCCTTGCTGCTCCCCTGTCCCCAGACCTATCAAGATCTGGGAACAGGGGAGCACGTAGTCTCCTCCCCCACCAGGGGCGCATGGCACCAGACGGCTATCAAATTGACATGGGAAGAAGCTAAGTTTGCATCAAGAGACTATGAGAAATGGAAAACAGTGATGGCCCTGTGTTCTGTATAGAATGGAGATAACGTAACTGGAGTTGACATACATTAAACCGGCTTGACACCATCTTCACAGTGGGAGGTTGATGGGAGCTGTCCTGAGCAGTGTGCCAGGCTGTAGGGCAAGCAGAGTAGCCTGCCTGGGGCTCCCTGCTGCATCCATGTGGCAGATCTAGTGGCTTGGTGGGCCAGAGTCAGACCACGGGGCGTATTTTCCCCAGACCTGCTCTAAACACTATCTACACCAGGGATGGGCAATAGTTTTTAAATGGGGGCCACTTCATACATTTCTGAAGTGGCATCAGGCTGCCCTGGAAGGGGAAGTCCTCAGGCGGAAGAGGCAGGGTCAGGAGACTTCTTGTGATCCCCTGCCCACAGACTCTGATTGGCCTGGGGGGAGGGGAGGAAGAGAGAGGGGAAGCACGAGAAGTCTTTGCCCTCTGCCCCCAGTGCTTAGAGAGAATCACCAGCTGTTTTAAAACAGCTGGTAGTTCCCTCTAGGCCAGGCATGCCCAAAGTCCGGCCCGCGGGCCAATTGCGGCCCGTGTTCCAGTTTAATACGGCCCCACAGGTAAGTTGGCAATATCTATCTTTTATGGCCCCCAATGAATCCATATGTATTGAGATGAATACATTGTAAAATCTCAGTTAATGTCAGTTGGTCTAAATCAGTTATAAATATATTTGGACACAACATGTATACTTGGTGTTATGTTCCTGTTCATATTTTTTGAACTTAAAAGTTGACAGACAACCTTTATTACCAATAATATGTAATGTACTTTACAATGTTCCTGACATATTTCAGCTTCCTGGATTTTTTTTTTCATCTGGCCTTCATATATGAAAGGCAGAGTGATTTAACACCTGTTTAGATTTGTCATCCATGTGACGAAATGAAAAGTATGCCGTTTGCAATAAACTTTGCATAAAATAGTTAATTTGCATTTAATTTTAATGGTTCAAAGAATGTCAGGCAAAATGGTCGGCCCTCACGCATGTTCACTTCATCAAATCTGGCCCTCTTTGAAAAAAGTTTGGACACCCCTGCTCTAGGCAGCACAGCGGGAGGAGACTTTGTATGATCCCTCTGCCCCCAGGCCAATCATTTGACAAATCATGCCTTATTAGAGTTCTTTAATGGGGTCAACAAAGATGTGGACAAGGGGGATCCAGTGGATATACTTAGATTTCCAGAAAGCCGTTGACAAAGTCCCTCACCAAAGGCTCTTAAGTAAAATAAGTTGTCATGGGATAAGAGGGAAGGACCTTTTATGCATTGATAACTGGTTAAAAGACAGGAAACAAAGAGTAGGAATAAATGGTAAGTTTTCAGAGCGGAGAGACGTAACTAGTGGCGTCCCCCCAAGAGTCAACCCTATTCAACTTATTTATAAATGATTTGGAGAAAGGGGTAAACAGTGAGGTGGCAAAATTTGCAGATGATACTAAACTGCTCAAGATAGTTAAGACCAAAGCAGACTGTGATAAGCTTCAAAAAGATCTCACCAAACTAAGTGACTGGTCAACAAAATAGCAAATGAAATTTAATGTTGATACATGTAAAGTAATGCACATTGGAAAAAATAATCCCAATGGGACATACAATATAGCTAAATTAGTCCCCATCATAACTACTCAAGAGCGAGATCTTGATGTCATTGTGGATAGTTCTCTGAAAACATTCACTCAGTGTGCAGCGGCAGTCAAAAAAGCACACTGAAAGTTAATAATCATTAAAAAAGGGATAGAGAATAAGACAGACAATATCTTATTGCCTCTATTTAAAACAGTGGCATGCCCACATCTTGAATACTGCATACAGATGTGGTCACCTCATCTCAAAAAATATATATTGGCATTGGATAAGGTTCAGAAAAGGGCAACAAAAATTATTAGGGGGTTGGAATGGGTCCCATATGAAGAGAGATTAAAAAGACTTGGACTTTTCAGTTCAGAAAAGAGGAAACTAACGGAGGGGGGGGGAGAGAATATGATAGTGGTTTATAAAAGCATGATTGGTGTGGAAAAAGTGAATAAGGAAAAGTTATTTACTTGTTCCCATAATGTAAGAACAAAGGGTCAACAAATGAAATTAATAGTCAGCAGGTTTAAAACAAATAAAAGGAAGTTTTTCTTCTCTCAGTGCACATTCAACCTGTAGAACTCCTTGCCAGAGGATGTTGTGAAGACTAGGACTTTAACAGGGGTCAAAAGTGAGCTAGATAAATTCATGGAGGTTAGGTCCATCAATGTCTATTAGCCATGAGGTGTAGGAATTGTGTCCTTAGCCTCTGTTTGGAAATGGATGACAGGAGAGGGATCACATGATGATTACCTGTTCCCTCCGGCTACATCTACGCTGCATCATTTTTGCGGAAGAGGAAATGCAAATGAAGTGCTCATTAGCATTTCTCACGCTCTCATTTGCATAGTCTCTTCTGATCCTTTTTGCGGAAGAGGTTTTTGCAGAAAAAAACACAGTATAGACGGGGCCATTTTTCGCAAAAAAAACCTTTTGCACAAGATCATGTAAACCTCATTTTTTGAGGAATAAGGGACCTTGTGCAAAAAGGGGTTGGTTTTTTTTTGCGAAAAATAGCCCTGTCCACACTGTGGTTTTTTTACGCAAAACCTCTTCTGCAAAAAGGACGAGACTATGCAAATCAGAGCACAAAAATGCTAATGAGCACTTCATTTGCATTTCCTCTTGCACAAAAATGATGCCGTGTAGAAATAGCCTCCCTCTGGGGCATCTGGCATTGGCCACTGTCAGAAGACAGGATACTGGGCTGGCTGGACCTTTGGCCCTTCTTATGTTTCAGACCCAGTATGGCCTTTATGTTGCAGCCATAACCTTTTAGCCTATGCCTACTATGGGGATTGCAGGGCGTTATGCAGGCAACACCTTCCATTTATTCAGTCACTCGTTTTTCAGAGTGGGGCTCCATCGGGTTAACATAAGTGTATCGGTTATGAAGGGCAATGACTGCAACATACACCAGGTGAGGAAACCCCCTTTTGGTGACGCGCTCTGAGTCCCATTGCAGGGCACCCCGCGTTGTGTGGAACTGAGCGAGGCCCAGTCCCCGCCAGGGTGCGTGTCTGTGGCATGCGCGGCCGCCCCAGCTGAGGCAAGCCCGGGTCCCCGCCGCCAGGGGAGACTAGAGCGCGGCCCCCGGCCCCGCCCAGCAGGCGCCCAGCTCTCCCACGTGACCCGCAGCTCGCTGCCATAGCAACCGCCCGGCGCAGCGGCCGGCGCCCCGCCATGCCCCCGCGCGCCCTGGTGACGCTGCGCTACGGCCCCTACCGGAGCTGCGGGGTGTTGGGGCACCGGACCTCCCGCCTGCAGGGCCTGCAAGGTGCGTGGGCGGGCCCGGGGGAGCGGCTGCAGCGTGCTGGGGTGCTCGCCTGCCCCTCCCCCATCGCACTTCAGCTAATACTGGAAGTTAAATAACGGCTCCCAGTAGTCCCAGCTGACAGGAACCATTTCAAGACTCTGCTGACTTGGGTACCTCCAGTTAACGTCAGTTAAAAATACTGGATTATAAACTCACGCAAAAGTATCCCACGCTGCGCTCATCCCTCTGCGTGGAATGTTAGTGTGTACTGACTCTGCTCGTGCTTTTCGCGTAAGCTGCTCTGAAACTAGAGGCGTGGGTGCAGCCCCTGGGACACATCTGTACCCTCACGCTCCTTGCTCGGGAATCACGGTGTAGGCTAGATAGAGAACAGAGTAGATACTTACCTCTGACTTCCTAGCAACGAGTACTTAAAATCCTTGCTAGCTCAGAAAGTAAGCTGATGGGGGTAAGTTGTATTTATTTCCATTTATTAACATTAAGGGTCTGATTCAGCAAACTCCTGTGTGTGTTGTGTTTACTAATGTGAAGAGTTCTACTGAAATCATTGGAATATGTGAGAAACACACATGGGGGTGGTGTAGCAGAAACGGATCCTAAACTAATAGGCTATGTCTACACTGGCATGAATTTCCAGAAATGCATAAAACGGAACAGTTTTCCGTTATAAGTATTTCCGGAAAAAGAGCATCTACATTGGCAGGATGCTTTTCCGGAAAAGCCCTTTTTCCGGAAAAGCGTCCGTGGCCAATGTAGACACACTTTTCCGCAAAAAAGCCCCGATCGTTGTTTTCACGATCGGGGCTATTTTGCGGAAGACACTACTGTGCTGTCTACACTGGCCCTTTTCCGGAACAGTTTTCCGGAAAAAGGACTTTTGCCCAAGCGGGAGCAGCATCGTTTTTCCGGAAAAGCAGCTGATTTCTTACAGTAGATCATCAGTGCTTTTCCGGAAATTCAAGGGGCCAGTGTAGACAGCTCGCAGCTTATTCCGGAAAAGCGGCTGCTTTTCCGGAAAAAGTGGCCCAGTGTAGACACAGCCATAGATTCTTTCAGCAATTCCCTCATTGAGCTATCCCTTTTGGAAATTAATTCAGAGGACATTAGATAAATATTAGAGTGGACAGTAGAGAAGTGGAATACCACATACTAAAATTAGTTTATATTTTGTAAATATGAATGTCACAGAGCCAATTACCACAGACTACCATTAAAACTCTCCAGAAAGCATTCAAAAGTATCTAATGAAGCCTCTCCCAAGCTGTCAAACTGCTGGATGCTCAAGGAGTGCTTCCTTATTAAGTGGACTCCTTGCTGAGCCACTTTTAGTTTTTTTAAAAGTTAAATTACAATTCTGTAATAATATTTTTCACAGTTAGCTCTAGTTATGTTAAACTGATTAAACAATAAAGTGGACACATACCAACACTCAAAAGTCATAACTGAAATAGTAATTTGATCCAGAAAGTTTCTATTTCTGGCTACTTTTCTGAAAGAAACAGAGATTGGAACACTGAGCTGAAAAGTACTGTTTTGCATTAGTAAGTTAGTAAGATGTCTACAATAGGTGTATTTTCCCTGGGCAGTGCATTAAATGAAAATAAAATATCTTAATATTAGTTCATACTCTTTTTGTTTTCTACTGATAAGTAATTAGTGGTAAACTACTGCAGGATTTTGCTTAGATGGCCAAAAACACACATGCACGCTAGGGATGTAAATGGTAACCAGTTAACAGGTAGGGGCTGTAACACTTCTCCACCTGTCCTGGGCAGGGGTCTGCTCCAGCCCCAGAGGGCCTCCTGGAGCAGCCCCTGTCAATTGCAGACCCAACCTGCCCCCTCCCCCCACCACTGGTTATAGGCTGGCTCTCTGAGGAGAACTCCAGAGGAGCTGGCTGCAGCCCCGCTCCCAGAGAGGCTTCTCTGCAGTGTAAAGCTTATTTAAGCGTTATACTGCTGAGCCTGTAGCGTGTGTAATCACTATGATTTTTAAAGGTTACATAGTTAAATGAATTTTTACATCCATCATGCACATGCAGTGTAAAATGCCATTTACAAAGCATATGAAGGTCCAAACCAGTATAATACACAAATTATGTATGCTAGAAATGTATTAATAATCAGTCCTCTTATTTCCTAAGTTTTTCTGAATTTAAGACAGCATTGTATAATGTGCTGTAATAAGTAAATTTCCTCCCAATTTGTAAAAACATGTAGCTAATATGGATCAGAATGGTTCTCAAGTCAAGTTTTTGAAAAGCATAGAGATGACCTATCTGGTCACATTCTCCGACTACTTCAGAAGAATCTCAAAAATATTCAGTTATATTGAAAAATAATTTTGTAAGCAATCTTTCAGATCAATTAACAGCGCAGTTAAAGGTTGCTTGCCTGCTCCTCCAGTTGCATTATAACATTGTCTTAACATTTCACAGAGAATTTCTTCTGAAAGTATCTGCAGGTTAATCAAGTATGTTCCTCATGGCTGTTGTGCCAATTAATAGCATTTTTAAATGAGTAGTGAGCTTCTTACCTTTTTTTTAAATGCAAGATTATAATTGAGATAGTGTTTTTCAATCAAAGCAGGCCCATTACTGTAACAGCAGTGAAACTACAAATTAGATTTAGCTGAATTATTTTAGAAATTTTGCACAGTGTTTGTCTGTACTATGCCTTATTAGCAAATCCTTGTGCTCACGAATACCAGAATTTAGAAATACTAAGTTGAAAACCAAGCAAATGACAGTTATTGCATGTGGCTTTTCTGACTTTTTTGTAGCTGTGTTGCAAGCAGATGGACACCAACTTATTCTAGAAAAGATACCAGATTGGAATACTGTAGAACTCATAGTGAATGGAGAGTCTGTTTTCCAGTGTAACATTAATGACCTGGACTTTGGTAAGCACTTCTTCACTGTATCGCCTCTTTGAAAACTATTTAGTTTTGAAATAATAGTGCTTCCTAAGGCAAAGTCAAATTTCTGTCAATTTTAACATTAATATTTAGCAGTTCTAAAAATGTCTTATCCGGGAGGCATCTTAATGCACAGTAAGAGAAAGGATGGTCCAGCAGTTAGCACAATAGCTTGGTGCTTGAACTTAATTTCTCTGCTCCATTACAGGCCTGCTGTTTGACAGTGTTAGGTCACAGTCTCTGTAGGTTAGTTCTCCATCTGTGAAATTAAGAAATTGTACTTCCCTATCTCACATGGATATTGTGAAGAACTTTATTAAAGGCCTTAAGAAGAGCTCTGTGTAACCTCAAAGTTTGTTTCTCTCATCAACAGAAGATGGCTCAATAAATGGTATTACCTCACCCATCTTGTCTCTCTAAAGATAGTGAAGCACTCCAAATCAATACTAATGGGGCCATACATAGTTAATTTATCCTTGCAGTTATGTGAGTGTCACGGGCGGTCTACCCGGGCCCCCTGTAGGGCCGGGCAGATAAGCTTCACCCCCATGAGTTATCCTTGGCTAACGTCCTTCTAGTCTGGGCATTCGGGCCCTGGCCTAGTTCACCACACCCTGGTTGGGGGGGGTAATGTGGCCCCATGGCCGAGTCTATAGCACCGCTGTCAGTGGGGCAAATATGGCCCAGTAGCCAAGTCTATAGCGCCCCAGCGGTGGAGGATAAATATGGTCCAGCGGCTGAGTCTATAGCACCCCCTGTCTGGGGTAGATAATGGCCCTGAGGCCGAGTCTATAGTTCACGAGAATAGCTACCCTCTCTGGGGGTGGGTAAAGAAGGAGGTGGTAGGGAGGCCCAGGCCCTCCCTCTTCACTGGGCCCCAGCCCAGGGCCCTGTCGGTGGTAGGTGTTTCCCACCACTGGCTGGGCAGGGAGTTCCGCCCCCCACCCCCCCGAAGCCCACCAGAACACCTCCTGCTCCCCACCCTGGGCTATTTCCTACCCTTGTCTGCTGGCCAGTGTCATCCCCACCTGGGCTGAAGAATGTGGCAGCTGTGCCTGGCACGGTGGCCAAGGCCGCCCACAGCTGGCAGAGCAGCTCTGGTTAGTCCAGCGGCTGCAGCTCTGGCTAGTCCAGTGGGTGCAGTTGCTCTTGTGATCCGGCAGGAGCTCCTTCACCTCTGGCAGTCCTCCCCAACTGAGCTGCTCTTGGGGCTTTTATACTGCCTCTGCAGTTGAAGCATGCCTAGCAGGGCTGCAAGAGAGGGGCCTTCTGAGCCCAGCAAGCCTGGCTAACCCTTCTACAAACAGTGCAGGGTTGGTACACCCCGTGAGGTAGGTAAGAATATATATAGAGAAAGGTCATTTCAGAGTAAAGCTGAATTTGGTGCGATGCACAGAAGGCAAGGACAAAAAGTAATGAGAATCTCAAATGAAACTGCAGGTGGAATTCGGTAAACTTGAGTCACATACCTATACTGGAGTTTGGTTGGAATGCTAATTAATATTAGAGCTGCTTGGGAACACAATGGTTTTCTGACAGAAACTGCCCTTTTTGCAATATTGAAATTTTCTCCATCCAGGTGTCAAAATGATACCTCCCTGGTTGTTCACCTGGAAGGCTCTTGTCAATTTCACTTTCTCCTTTCTGGCAGAAAGTGAAATTGGCAAGAGCCTTCCTGATTGTCTGATTTTTCCTAGTATAAATCCTATTTTTGTGCATGTATGTGAAATTAGATATATGAAATGTGGATCTGTGTATAATTCTACATGTGTTAGTGAGGGCCATTACTGATGACCTGGAAACGTAGTGGCTAAGTGATCAAGTCAATAATCTGTGAATGGCTCTGATTTTCCTGTAAGCCTAACTAGTGGTTGGTTACGCCAGGACATGTGGCCAGGGTACCTGATGCTGAAACCTATTTCGGATCTTGGTAAGAAGGATCAAGGTGAGAAGTTTGAACTGAGCTCAAAGAATTCCCTCCTTGGGCAAAAAGAGATATAAAGGGGGGAATCAAACAACAAAGGCAGTCACCAGATACCAGGAGACACCCCTCCCCCAACTTACCACCTAAGATACATGCTAGAAACATCTAAGATTGAACAGGGGGAAGGATCGGACTCAAGCTAGGCGGCTGCTTAACTTGTGAAAGAGGTATTTAGAACAACTGTTTAGGGGTAAGAATTTGCATGTGACAAGTACCTTGGTGGATTAGGATTACCTGGCATGCTTTGTTTATTTTGGTTTAGTAATTTATTTTGATCTGACTACAGTACAGTCCCAATTATCCGACCTAAACGGGACCAATAGGCGGTCAAATTAACAAAAATGTTGGATAATACGAAAATGGCCTGGGATTTGAACAATTCTTCGCTGTATTGTGAGAGGGGTCCAGACCACTTTAGCCAGCCCTCCCCTTAATCAGTCCCCGCACCAGCTGTGCCCTGTGAGTGGCCCAGGGGGCTCCCACCCCATTGTGGGCTGCCAGTGTGCTGCGCTCCGAACAGCTCAGAGACAAAACAGCCAACAATGGCCGTGGCTCGGCCCCTTCCCTGCCTCCCGACAGCAGCGCCAGCCTGTGCCCGTTGGCCCCGCATACGCCCCACAGCTGGATCGCACACACCCGGTCCCCCCTGCTTGCTGGAGTAAGGGCTGGGTTTGAAAGGGCCAGGTCAAATTAGCTTCTGTCAGTTCAAAAATGTCATACAATCACTCTTGACTACATGTGGCAAGAACTTTTGTTATCTGAAAGACGTCACTGCCAACAGGACCTAATGCTGTGCTGGTGCACAGATTACATACTTGCTTATAGAGAGGAGAGCCATCTGTCTATTGAATCACGTACAGTATTTGCAGCATTTCTGTAGTGATTGAAGTTCTCCAGGTACTGAATCTAGTGTCATCAATTTATTCAGCTAAGGAAGATCAGTCCTGGTTGATGCAGAGTTGGGTTCTAATACTTGAATAGGAAAATTCAAAGGAATATCTGAATGCTATGAAAAGGAGTAGTAGTATGAGATGAAAATCTATTTTCTCTGCATATTCTTTGTTATCTTTCTCCTTTAGGAGGTGATGGCAAATTGGATCCACTATGTGAAGAAGCCAGAATAGCAGTACTAAATGGTTACTGATTAGTGGACACATGTTCTCTCTCAGTATAGACCAATGGATTATATTACAGACACATCAGAAATGCCAGGGTAAAGGTCATTCTTTATAATTTCATATATCTTAGTGTTTCTGTGCATAATTTATTAATAAAATATGGTCATGTCAAATAAATAAGAATGTATAACTTTCTTACAGAAGCAACTATATATTATTTTAATCTTAAATGTATTACATATTTATATGTAGTTTCTCTATGGTTCTGGTAATTTCTTTTACATTACAACCTTGTATTCTAGAGCTTAGGTGTAAGCCACCTCTTCTAATATTTCCATCATGAAGAAAATCAAGGGAGTAACGTTTCCGATTATGACTACCAGTTCAGAGTTAAGGTTAATTTTAAAAGAAACAAAAACATCTGATGGTATGGAAATGTGGTTAATTCAATTAAATGATGATTTCTCTGAGCCGTAATGCCCTCCTAAGAAAACTCAGAATATCTTATACGACGTTAGACATCCATACTACAAAATAATACTCCCTTTATTCACTTTCTCCACACCCATTTTATAGACCTCTATCTTATCCCCCTTAGTCTTTTTTCCCTTCAAGCTGAACAGTCAGGTTTTTTTCCTCTCTGTCCTCATATGAATACTTTTCCATATACCTAATCATTTGTATTGCCCATCTCTATAATGAGACACAGAACTAGAGAATTTAACAAATATCCCAAGGCAAGGAAGATGGAAGAATGATATTACCATGAGATCAGGATTAATGTCATTTGGGTAACCTTAACTGCTTTATTAGCATATACAAACATTTTAAAAGTATCTTAAAATTTAAATCCTGAATTTGTTGGTTCTGATGCTCTAACCCCACTTTTTTTTATATCCTTGACATAGTATCAACCTTAAGGATGACAAAGTGAGTGAAGTAATCTCTTTTATTGGCCCAACTTCTGTCCAAAGGGGAAGTGGCATTAGAATATATATTAACTACTTATGCTCAAAAATCTGTTCCATGTTGCATTTAGCTGAGACACTCTTAGTACCTTTCCCAGCCATGAAGAAGAGCTCTGAAAATTAGCTTGAAAATTAGTCTATTTAACCAATATAACTTGATCAATTAGAAGTTATTACTTAGTCCACCTTACCTCTCTAATATGCTGGGACCAGCATGGCAACTGTCAACCTTAAATCCATTTTGCCACAACATTTTGCCTATATTGATACAGCAGTTTGAAAACTATCATTTAGCTGGTCTTTTTGATAGTTTATTCAGTTCAAGTCCTGGATATCTATATTTTTAAATGATATACTGGTTACTTCCTTCCTGTGAAAGAAGGCTTCTTGGGTCAACCTTTGTACCCTCCTGCTATTATTTGAACAAACGAGCACCATGGTAATTATCTAAAGTATTATTAGGTGATACAATCACAGTTTCTAACAATATGTCTACAGGAAAACAAAGCTCACCATTATAGAGTAAGAGACATCAAACACTACCCCTTACAACATTTCCTATCGACCTTAACCTACAGGGAGATAGTTTCAATTACAAATGACCAAATTGCATTTATTGCAGCATGGATCTGAAGCAAAGTAATGAAACATTGTCAAAAATAATACCATCACTATGCCCTGCTATGGTCCCTTACTAATAAGACAAGAAAGCCAGAGGCACTTAAAAACCCATCTTCAATAACTGGGAAGAACTAAGCATACCAGTAGCAAAAATTGTATGAAGAAGGAACTTTATTGTCCCTTCAGAAGACTGAAATAAAATAATATCATTTGCCTTCTTCAAATGTGCTTCCTGACTTATTCGCAGAGTAAAAGAGGGAGTAGAAATAGCCTTCTGTATATAATTTTATTTCAGTATTAAAATTAACAGTTACACCAATGACAAAAGTGTGTTCTATATGTAGGCCTTACCTACAAACTGCTTTTTGATGACAAAACAGTGAGAGTGTTTATACTGCAATGTGACCTTTATCAGGAAAAACACCCAGTTTTGGCAACAAAAAACTTCCAGCCCTGCAAGAGACATTTCTCTTTTCCCTTCCCTTTATTGTGGACAAAGACCCAGTGTGGATTCTGCTGTTTGTTTTGTCAAGAGACCCGGCTTCTGTCAATATCCCACAATGCCAGCCCTGATGGCTGGCTCAGTGTTTTGTGATGTCTGCTGCCCTGCAGACTTGCGCCCCTCTCCTTTCAAAGCTCTGGGAAGTATCTGACAGCTGAGTGGGCTGCACCTTTGGGGGGACAAATGAAGACCAAATCATTGGAATGCTCCTGTTCTGCCCTGCTAGGAACACAGCAGCAGGCAGACTGCTGTTGCAGGGGAAGGGCTAGAGAGACTGCTGTGCTGCTTTGACATTCCTCAGCATGGAGAGCTCACAGAGCTATGAGGGAATCCCAAGAAGTGAAGGGATCAGCTCTGCCTTCCCGCAATACTAGTTAGACCAGTTTTCACTTTTGGTGACTTTTGCACATGGGGGAGGCAAGCCCCCCACTCCTGCTGAGGCTCCACCCCCAAAGGAGCAAAGCTGCCTCCCCACTCCTCCCTCCACCAGCGGGAAGACAGGAGGGCTGGTGGGTGCACATGCCCCAGCCTCCCTGGCCCAGAACATGAGGAGGGAGGCGGCCCCAGCCTCCCCAGCCCTGGAGCACAGGGAGTGAGCAAGGTGCACAACCCCAGCCTCCCTGGTCCCGGAGTATGGGGAAAGAGAAGGGTACGTGGTTCCAGCCTCCCCCGCCAGGAGAGCTGGGGGCAGCAACACTCCATCCCCAAGAACGTCTATAGTAGGTGTTCTGGGGGCGGAGTGTGGGTGGGGCTAGGCTGTGTCTTCCCTTGGCTAGGGTACCGGACGCTCATGCTTTTGCATGTCATCAGCACTTTTGTCATCAAACCTTCCCAGTGTAGACACAGCTTTAGAACTGATCAGTCTTGAACACAAAAGACAAAGATGGAGATTCTTACCCCTGTTCTGCATATGCTGGATAGAGGGCAACATAAAGGGCTCTAAAAGCTAGTTCCCCCAGCACAGGAACTGAAGAACACAGCTACTGGCTGTCTTCACAGGACTGTCTCCAACCCCCAAAAGAGGGACATGTCACGGCGACAGGGAACAGTAGCACAGAGCACTGCAGGGATTCTGCTGCTCAAACAGTCCTCATTAACCATGTTAAGTTACAAGACCATTCCAGCCCCTGGAACAACCCAGAATCAGAAGAGCTCAGTGGTGTCTTAAAACTACTTTAACTCTCTCTCTGGGCAGCAAGTTCTGTGCTGCACCTCTTCAATTAATTCATTTTGGCTTAAATGATTTAGATAAAGCAATCCTAATTTGGGGGACATTTTATTTACAGGAATTGAAGACTAGGGGCTCATTAAACTCTCTATGCATGGAACACCCACTGCAGTCAGGAAAATATATGCAGAGAGCTTGAAGGAGTGAGTTCTATTTCCAGACAAGTTCTTAGTTTATACAAGAACATGGTCTCTCTTTAATTTCTTATAGAGAACCTTTCACATGTGAATGAATCTATCAGATAATTCAAAACATTGTAGAAACTTGTAAGTTGAAACAGGCTTCCTCTGATTGGTACTGTGAACCATAAGGAACAGGCAAATGTGAATGATTTCAGGAGAGACTGTTAAGGATCTACAGGAACCCTGAAGTTGTTTACTAAGCAGTTGGTCAGGAGCTACATTTTTTTAGATTAATAATTCCCTGTGGTGGGTGGCCTAACCGTTACTTACTGAAGGAACATTTACACTGCATGCTTACTTCAAAATAGAAACCCCAAAATAGTTTATTTCGAAATAGCGCGTCTACACAACAAATTCCCATCAAACAGTGCTGAACTATTTTGAATTAGAGCATCCACGCTCATGGGACTTTAAGCCACCCGGAAGCACTTCAGGCAGGGCATCAGGACAGCAGTCACTTCCTGGAGCTGCTGTCTGAAGCTAGCTGAGGCTTGTGCTTAAAGGGGTCTGTGAGTGGCAGACACCGTTTGCTGGACAGTGTGCTGCTGGGATCACCTCCACTGCTTCCCCCACCCAGCAGGCTCCCCTGGCAGGGGCTCAGTGTCTTCCACCTCACCACACTGGTCTGGGAGCAGATGCTGCTCTAAGAGTGCAGGCCTGGCCATGTGCAGCACAGCTGTGTGTGTGTCAAGAACCGCAGCTTCCTTACTGGTGGCTTGTGGTGGGAGGATGTCCCACCACAGGATCAGGACTAAGGCAGGCCTGTTCAGGATCCGTGTAGGCAGGAGCACAAGGGTCCTCTATGGCAGCCTCCTGGGGCTGAATGCTCCAGACCAGCGCTCCATGTGCACCCACATGCCCAGGCTGCTGTGTGATGCCCAGGCTGAGCGAGGAGCACACCGCCCCTCGCTGCTCCCCATCTGTGTGTCTAGGGACCATCATGGAGCTCACCTGATGGGCTTTCCACTGCATCATCCAATCCCTGGGTGACATCCTGGGAGGGTGGTAATGGCTCCAAGAACAGCATGAGATCCTGGCCAGTGGGCATCATGGATCTCAAGGCCTGTTTCTCCTCCTTGGCCCCAGGCCTGCCCTCTGGGAGGGTAACAATGGCCATTTCCCTGCCACAGTCCACAAGTGGGGGGAAGGACAGACACCCCCTCCCGAATGCAGTGGAGCTGCTCGTAGTACTGGCAGCTCGGCAATGCCGCACTTGAGTGGGAGCTGCGCTTCCTGGCCTTAGAATAGGCCTGCCTCAGCTCCTTCACTGTCATCCGCACCTGCTCCTGGCGCAGATGTGTTCCCTCTGCACCAAGCTGTTGGCCATCCAGCCATAAACCTCCACATTCCTGTATCTGGTGCACAGATCCTGGAGGTTCACCTCCTCACCCCACAATCCAGGATCTCCACCACAGATCAGGAAGGCCCCAGGCAGGGAATTGGGAGCTACCTACAGCAGTGCTGGCAGCCGTTGGGGGCTCAGGTGCAGTGCTCTGGTGTACCATAACAGCATGGAAGGCAGGGTTGGTAGGTTCTGCTATGTGGCACAGTGCGAGCTGGGCCTGCTGTGTGCTACACACAGTTTCCCCTGCAGCTGCACCTTTAAAGCCTATGGGGACCTAAAGAGTTCTGATGAGTGCGGACAGAGTGGCCAGCCCAGCATGTGTGGGAAGCCCTGGAAGCACCTTATTTCGAAATAACCACAACTGCACTGTCTACACATGCCCTAGTCCGAAATAACTATTTGAGAATAGGTCCTCTGGTCAAATTCATGTCTGCTGTTAGCAACCACAGCTCTCATCTACTTTAGTGGAAGCTAAGCCCACTTTTGCTAGGATAGAGTTCTGGGTGTGGAAGGAATGATAGCAAAGAGTCTGAATTTTTAATTCAGGCAGAGGTGATAACATCAGCACCACCCTGCAGCGTCTCCGAGCACAAAAAGATTCACTAGTATCAAAACAAGTAAGACAAAAAACAAATCCATCAAATTCTTAGGCAGCTTTGTTTTAACTTGTAGGTAAGATCACAGGCCCCGTTTACTGAGTTTTGCTCTGGCATGTCTCCTCTACTGCTTTATTGTTACAATAGGAAAATAATTTAAAAAAAAAATTAAGTACTACTTTGAGGGTTTTAGCCCCTTCCTGCAAACATTTGTGCCTAGCGTCCAAGGGGCCTGTAGGTGGCTGGCTATCCTATTCCACTGCATTTGAGCAAAGAAAGTTGATGCTTTAAAAAGTTTTAAATTGACTACTGTACTTTCAGACCTTCATGTTTAGCTTATCCTACAGTTAGAGCCATGAACAAGGAAATCTTACTTGTAGAGTCTCTCTACAGTGACTTCCATATCATCTATTGTGAAAGTCAAATCATGAGGAACACAGAAACAGTAAATGGTGCCAGTAGGAGCCCAAACTAAATTGCTGTGTGGCCTTTATGTATTGACTAATTGTCTCATTAAGACACGTTTCTGATCACTGAAATGGATCTCAAGTATTCTTAGTCACTGAAAAAATTGTGCCATTAAGTGCTTTTCTCTCTGTCCTCAATGCTATTTACAATGGAAAATACACAAAGATCCTAGTTGATTGCAGCACCTCTGTTGCACAGTTGGCAGTCAAGTGGTACTAATGGCAGAATAACACAATATAACTAAAATAGTTTGCTTATTAGAGTGATAATCATGCATAAGATGATTAGGCTGTATTGCATGATTTTTCTTTATGTTTGACATGTTCTTCCAAAAAATCTGTTTTCCAGTAGTTTCTTAACAAGTGGAGAGGAGGGAACAACCCAACTGTCAGCCTTCACATATCTGTAGTTCTGAAAGACCTTAAAGACATTTCATAAGTTCTTAATGTTTGGTTAATAAAGGATTTAAACAACTACAGAAAGCATAGGTCACAGTAGGGCTATGGTTAGCCCTTAGCAGAATGAACACTAGGAGAGCAAACCAGCAGAACTTTTTCTTTCTCTAATGGGTTCGGGATTTGTTTATAAATGTGCTTCTGAACTCCATTTGTAAAAGGAACCTAACCTCACATAACACACAGGTGACACCCCATTTACAGAGTTAGGTCAGAGTCCTGGCCATTATTTCCAGTGACTGTATGAAGCAGGTACTAGTACAAAATAATTTTGTGAAATCTACAAGCAGCCACGGGCAGTTCTGGTGCACATATGACAAGATGAAAAAGATCAGATAAAGAAAAAGAACAGTTACTTACCTGTAACTGTTGTTCTTCGAGATGTGTTGCTCCTGTCCATTCGAGTGAGGTGCGTGCGTGCCACGTGCACAGTTCAGTGGAGCGTTTTTCCCCTAGCAGTTCCCATAGCGCTGGCAGGTCACCCCCTGGAGTGGCGCTGCTATAGCAGCACATAAGTACCCCTGCCGGCACTCCCCCACCTCAGTTCCTTCTTGCCGGACACTCCGACGAAGGAGGGGTAGGGGGAGAATCGAATGGACAGGAGCAACACATCTCGAAGAACAGTTATAGGGAAGTAACCGTTCTTTTCTTCTTCAAGTAGTTGTTCCTGTCCTTTCGAGTGAGGTGACTCACAAGCAGAAAAACCGCTACGGAGGAGGGGTCGGAGTAAGCCTCTAGAACCACAGAGAGAGATTAAATCAACCACCATATAGATTAAATCAACCACCATATTAACAGAGAAGGGAGAGAACATAACAAAAAAACTCTAACTTTTTTTTCCCCCCACAGTACAGAACTAAGAACAGCGGCACCGAACGCGGCATCATTTCTAGTCTGCTGGGAAAGCGCGTAGTGTGCCGTAAACGTGTGGATGGATGACCACGTGGCTGCTCTACAGATTTCTACAATGGGAACATGCGCCCCAAACACTGTGGAGGATGCGTGAGCCCTAGTGGAGTGCACCCTAACCTGGGGTGGCTCCCTGTGGGCCAACTTATAACACTCTGTGATACATGAGGAAACCCAGGTGGATAACCTCTGGGTCAAAATAGGAAGACCCTTCATTCTGTCTGCATATGCAATAAACAGCTGTGTTGTCGAGGCGCACCAGGATTAAGCGCTGCGAGATCATGAGCAAGAACACCTCGCATGCCCTCCTGACTGCCTGTAACTCCCTTACATTGATGTATAAGGTTCTCTCGAGAGGTGTCCACACTCCCTGAGTTCTGCGGAGGCATAGGTGAGCTCCCCAGCCAACGTTGGAGGCATTTGTCACCAATGTGACTGAGGGCAGCTCAATCTGGAACAGTACCCCCCCCATACCACCTCCCTCCGAGTCCACCATTGAAGGGAGGCAATTATTCACGGAGGTACAGTGAGTAGTATGTCCCAGTGAGCTGAAGTCTGGTTGAAAACGGTCGCCAGCCACGCCTGGAGGGGCCGAAGTCTTAGCCTGGTGTGGTGAACGATGTAGGTACACGCCGCCATGTGGCCCAGCAACCTTATACAGGTGCGGGCCGAAACAAGGGGGGAACGCTTCAGGTCATTTACCATGGCTAGTATGGCATCAAACCTTACCCTGGGAAGAAAGGCTAGCGCCACCCTGGCGTCGAGGAGAGCCCCGACAAACTATTTCCTGACAAGGGGTCAAGATTGACTTCTCGTCGTTCAGTAAAAGCCCCAGTCTCGTGAAGAGGGACTGTATAGAGTCTATTTGAGATGTCACCTGTGCCTGAGAGCGCCCCTGAACCAGCCAGTTGTCCAGGTAGAGAAAAACCTGGATGCCCTGGGTCCTGAGAAACGCGGCTACCACCGCCATGCATTTCGTGAATACCCTGGAGGCCGTAGAGAGCCCAAAGGGAAGAACAGTAAATTGAAAATGGTCGGGGGACACAATAAATCGTAGAAACCTCCTGTGACTTGGCCTTATCGCTATATGAAAATACGCGTCTTTGAGGTCGAGGACCGCGTACCAATCGCCCCGTTCCATTAATGGAATGATGGAGGTCAGGATTAGCATTCTGAACTTGGTCTTTATCACCTCCTTGTTGAGGTACTGGAGGTCCAGAATAGGGCGGAGCCCCCCTTTTGGTTTTGGGATAACAAAATAACGGGAATAAAACCCCTTGCCTTCCAAATGGGAGGGAACCTGTTCTATCGCACCCTTTTCGAGAAGGGCAAGGACCTCCTGGTGCAGGACGGCCTCGTGAGATGGGTCCTGAAAAGGGATGGGGGAGAGGGGAAAAAGGGGGAGAATCCTGAAACGGGATAGAGTACCCCATCCTCATGAGATTGAGGACCCAGCTGTCCGAGGTAATCTCGGCCCATGCTTGCGCAAAGTGGGATAGCCTGTCCCCAAACCGGGGGGAGAAAAAAGGGGTTGGCCAATGGTCCTTGCTGATGCTGTCAAAACTGGGGCTTAGAGGAGTGAGAAGGGGGCTGACCGGCCCCCCCTAGCATTATCCAGGCGAGGGCGACAGCGCCTCCGGTTAGAGGCTGAAGTCCCCGTTGCCCCTGCGCCCCCATTGGGAGCACGAGGCTGGTGCCTCCAGTAATTTCCACGGCTCTGCTGGAAATGTGGTCTACCCGGCTGTCTATAGGGAAGTTGACGCCTTTGAGGAGCTGGCGTGTGTCTCCCCAATGACCGAAGTGTCGACCTGGTATCCTTCAATGTGTGCAGTCTAGAGTCTGTATGCTCTGAGAACAGGGCCTTCTCCTCGAATGGGAGGTCCTGGATGGTAGATTGCACATCTGGTGGTATGCCAGATACCTGCAGCCAGGCACTGAGGCGCATAACCACGCCAGATGCCATAGTCCTGGCAGCCGAATCTACTGCATCTGAAGAGGCCTGCAGGGCTGTGCGTGCGATTGCCCTGCCCTCCGTGGTGACAGCAGCCAACTCTTGTCATGCCTCAGGCAGGAGCTTATCCCCAAGCCTGCCAGGTATTATAGGCATACTGGCTTAGCATTGCCTGCTGGTTAGCAATGCGAAGCTGTACTCCCCCCGTAGCATAAACTTTACGCCCCAATAAGTCCAGGCGCTTAGGCTCCCTGGCCTTTGGGGTTGCCCCGGGTTGTGGCAGCTTTTCTTTCTGTGCTTCGGCCTGGACGACGATAGATCCCGGGACGGGGTGAGAGTACAAGTGCTCATGACCAGATTGCGGGACAAAATAACGCCTCTCAACGCCTTTAAGGGTAGGGGTCAGTGAGGCAGGGGTCTGCCAAAGCGCGGTAGTAATCTTGGCTGCCGTCTTGTTCAGCAGCAAAGCCAGCTTGGCAGGAGCATCCCCTGATAGGATGTCCACCATGGGATCTGACTCTTCTGGCACTGGAGTCCATCGCTGGCATGGAGGGTGCAGGGTCAGCTAAAGCCTCATCTAGGGAGGAGGAATAGGCATCTGAGGAAGCTGGGGACTCGGCTGTGGTGGCACCTCTTCCAGAGGCAGGTGGTCTGCGACCTCCATATGGGAAGCGACAGGCCCAGGGGGCGACGGAGGCCTGGGAAGTGACGCTGACGCGGGGGTGTATTGGCAGGAGGCAGCAGACGTCTGTGTGGGCAGTGCGGGACCCTGCCACTGGTGATAAGCCCAAGGTGTCCAAAAAGGCCAGGGGGGGTTGCGGCTGAGGGGGCCAGGTCTGCTGAAAACCATACTGGCCCGTGTGGCGCCAGGAACGGTGTCTGGATGAGGATCTGGAGGAAGCCTCTGAGCGGAGCGACTCCACATCTGACTCTGACGAGTAGTCTGAGGCGGTGCCGAGCCAGGCTGTCCCCGACACTGAGGGGATTTAAGCATGGCCATAGACTGAGGCTTACCAGCATGGACCGGTGCAGGAAGCCGCAATTGAGCCGGTGCTAATGAAGTGCCGGCATCAGCTGATGCTGGCTGATGGTGCTCCCTCCTCTCCAGCACCGGCACCAGGTCATCAGTGCCAGATGGAATAGCTGTCAGAGCGGGTGCCGGCACACCAGCCGGTGCCGCGATGAAAGCCGGTGCCACAGCGGGTGCTCCAGCAGGAGTCAAGGCGGGTCCTTGCACTGGTGCTTGTGCTGGTGTCGAGGCGGGCGCCGAGCCCGATGCCGGTGCCGAGCCAGGCACCGAGCTGGATGCCGGTGCTACTGTAGAGGCGGATGCCCACACCGGTGTTGAAACTGATGCTGGTGCTGTAGTAGAGGCGGTGGTAGCCAGCACCTGCAGCGATGCCAGAGCTGGAGTTAGAGTAGCATGCGCCGGGGGTGGCGGTGGGGGTGGGGGTGGTGCCCCTGCTTGGCACGGCACCGGGCAGCAGACTGGAGGGTGCTGTGGCAGTGGAGCCACAGGAAACGGTGTCCACTGGTACTGGGCTGGCTGCAGGGCACCCGACATGGGCATGATAGACTCCGGAAGTGGTGCCAATGTCTTTCCTGGTGTCCACTGTGCTTCTCTCACCGGCGCTGGTAACGAAGTTGTCAGGGGTGGCAGCACCATGAGAGGCTGTGGCACCGCTGGCCAAGGTTCACCCAGCACAGGGGCAACCGGTGCCATCACGACCCCCAGTGTTGGTGGCCGCGATCCTACTAGCCCCAGCGCTGAGTGCGGGGAGGCCATGAGGTGGATCAACTCATGAGCCGCCTTGAAGGTCTCAGGCGTCGATGGCCGGTGCAGTGACAGCACGCCTGGACTACTGTCAAAACCGTCCTCCTGAATCCCAGAGGGAGGAGCATCAGACCGCTCGAATCTCCGCTGGCGATGGTACTTGCCTGCGCCAGGCTTCCAGCTAGGCAGCCGACCCCTTGAAGCCTTAGCCCTCTTTGGGGCCAGGCATTGTGAGCGGTGTCTCGGTGCTGGTGGCTTAGGCACCGATGCCTCATTGCATACTGGCACAGCACGCGCTGTGTCCGGTGCACTGGTTACTGCAGTCTGAAGAACCGGTGCCGGTTGCAGAGCCTCCTCCATCAATAACAGTTTTAAGCACGAGTCCCTGTCTTTTTTTGTTCGGGGTTTGAATGCCCGACGGATTCTGCAGGTGTCTGTCAAGTGATCCTCCCCCAGACACTTCAAGCAGTTGTCATGGGGATCACCTCTGGGCATAAACTTCGTGCAGGACACACAAGGCTTAAACCCCTGCGGTCCAGGCATTCCCTACCCCCTGAGAGGGGTGGGAGTGGGAACAAAGGAAGTCAAACACTAAGGGTATGTCTACACTACAAAGTTAATTTGAACTAACGGATGTTAGTTTGAATTAACTTTGATAGGCGCTACACTAGCGCTCCGCTAGTTCAAAATTAATTTGAACTAGCGGAGCGCTTAGTTCAAACTAGGTAAACCTCATTGTACGAGGACTAAGCCTAGTTCGAATTTACTAGTTCGAATTAAGGGCTGTGTAGCCCCTTAATTCGAACTAGTGGGAGGCTAGCCCTCCCCAGCTTTCCCTGGTGGCCACTCTGGCCAACACCAGGGAAACTCTATGCCCCCCTCCCGGCCCCGGACCCCTTAAAGGGGCATGAGCTGGCTACGGTGCCCGTGCCAGGTGCAAGCCTGCCAGCACCCAGCCAGCAGACCCTGCACCTGGCACGGCTCTAGCCAGCCACCCGATGCCCCCCAGCCCTCCACCTCTTCCCGGGACCAGGCTGGCGGCTCCCGGGAGCTTGCCCGGCACCGCAAGAGGCGGGCACCTGCCTGGTCTAGTGCAGACATCGTGGACCTTGTCCACGACCTACGCACTAGGCACAGGAAAGTGGCCGTCTAGGGCAGGAGAGCTGCCAGCCTGGCCACCCAGGAGCAGGTGTGCATGAAAATCAAGGTGGTCCACTGAGACCCCCCGACCCTGAGCCCTGAGCTTACAATGGCCGTACTGGGTCAGACCAAAGGTCCATCTAGCCCAGTAGCCTGTCTGTCAACAGCGGCCAACACTAGGTACCCTGGAGGGGATGGACCGAAGACAGTGACCAAGCCATTTATCTCGTGCCATCCCTCTCCAGCCTTCCACAAACTTTGGGCAGGGACACCACTCCTACCCCCTGGCTAATACCACTCCATGGACCCAACCTCCATGACTATCTCACTTCTCTTTAAACTCTGTTCTAGTTGTAGCCTTCACAGCCTCCTGCAGCAAGGAGTTCCACAGGTCGACTCTGCTTTGTGAAGAACAACTTTCTGTTACTAGTTTGAAGCCTGCTACCCATTCCTTTCCTTTGGTGTCCTCTAGTCCTTCTATTATGGGAACTAATGAAGAACTTTTCTTTATGCACCCTCTCCACTCCACTCATGCTTTTATAGACATCTATCCTATCCCCCCCCCCCCCCGTCTCCGCTTTTCTAAACTGAAAAGTCCCAGTCTCTTTAGCCTCTCTTCATATGGGACCTGTTCCAAACCTCTGATCATTTTAGTTGCCCTCCCCTCTCCCACCCTCTGTCTTCCCCTCTCCCACCTCCTTTTCCCAGTCTCCCCAAGTTTTGTTCAATAAAGAGATTCTATTTTTGACCACACGTTTTCTTTATTTTGTACATCAGGAAGGGGGGCTAGGGAAGGGTAAGTGGAAGGAGGTGAGGGAGGAATGGGATACGAGCCCCCGATGGGGAGGACTGGGCTGGCTCTGCGGGCTTCTGGGGGTGGAAGCTCTCCTGCAGCCCTCCCCCCCCAATTACCCCCTCTCCCCAGATGGCAGCCTGTGGCAAGTGCAGCCGGTCTGATGGCTGAGTGCTGTGATGTGCCCAGTGTGGGCAATCAGGGCACTCCAAGCCAGGACTGCTTTGCAAGCGGGGCACCCCTGAGAACTGTCTGTCCGGGGTGGGGGTCGGGTCCCTTTAAGCACAGCCCTCGGCTAGCCTGAGGCAGCAGCTCCACGCTCTCTCAGTCCTCATCTGATGCCCTGCCGGCACTGCTTCCGGCCATCCTTAACCCCGGTTCAGGGTCCACTTAATGTGGACATGCTAGTTCGAATTAGTTTTTTAGTCTGGATCCGTTAGTTCGAATTAGCTTAGTTCGAATTAAGTAATTCGAACTAAGTTAGTTCGAATTAGTGCTGTAGTGTAGACATACCCTAAGTACCTAACTGATGGGATAATTACAGAGAATCTATTACACAAAAGAGATAAGGGGAACCTTAAGCTAACTAATTGAAATTGACACGCTCCAACCAACCATCACTGGTGGTAAGAAGGAACTGAGGAGGGGGAGCACCAGCAGGGATACTTATGTGCTGCTATAGCGGTGCCACTCCAGGGGACGACCTGCCGGCGCTATGGATACTGCTAGGGGAAAAACGCTCCACTGAACTGTGCATGTGGAGTGCACGCACCTCACTGAAATGGACAGGAGCAACTACTCGAAGAAGAATAGTGGATACCAGAGTGGCCAAGAGATTCTATTACAGTTGTGGCAAAAAAAAAAAACAACCAAACAACTGTTAAAAAAAGGTGTTATTTAATAGAATTCAGTGAAATGGAGAGGACTAGCAAAAGGCATGTGCACCATTTCATTGAGATTTAAGCAATGCATATGCCTTGTGAAAAGCAGTAAATATTTCCTCCCCTGGATAAATAATACATCTTGTTTGTTCACAAGCCTCTTCAACTTATTTTACACATTAAAGTTCCAGTATCCCCCATGATAATCATTCACTCTACGTTGGTGTTGGTCAGTTATTCACTGGAAGAATATAAAAAATGCCGATGTCAGCATAGATCTGGGAAATGTGTTTAATCAGTCAGCCAGGATGTGTATTTCGGGATACTGCGTCTTTTGAACACAACCACTATTTCAAAATATAATGGGCTCACTATTCTGACGTCCCTGTGAACCTCATTCCACAATGAGTAAGGGACATTTTGGAATAGCAATTTATTTAGAAATAAGGACTGTGTAGACGGCGCCAAATTTTGAAATAAGCTATTTTGAAATAAGATTGCAATGAGATACGTAATTTGCATAGCTCAAATTGCATCTTATTTCAAGCTAATGGTGCTGTGTCGATGCACCTTGAGCATCCTAGCCTCTGCTAGAAGCAGGGAGTAGAAGTTGGGATGGATTGCTTGCCAATTGCCTGTTCTGAAGTACCTGGCAGTGGCCACTGCTGGAAGAGAGGATTCTGGGCTAGATGGCCCATTGATCTGATCCATTGTGGCCATTCTCATGTTCCCAGAGGGACACTATTCGGCTGTTGTAGTTTAAATGGTTTATCACCTGTCGCTACCAGCACCTAACGTTATTAAAATTCAAACTAGTAAGACATCACATTACTTTTTACTATGCATGTTAAATATTTATTTTTGTGATGCACAAATCCAGGCAGTGAAACTAGAAAAGGCTCAGTGTCAGTTTTATTTGGTTTTTCATGCACCAACAATATTCCTGGCTTTGCTACATGTTTCTTGTATGATTTTTAGCAAGTCACAACCTCCTTCTTTCCCTTTTCCCATCTGAAATGGATAGACTACTGGCCTACATCATAGGGCTGTTGTGAGGTTTGGTTCTTTACAAATGTTAATGTGTTTTGCGATTCTCTGACAAAAGATGCTGTATAAATACATACTACAGTGCTGCAATAATCCAGATGCAAATACGTTAGAATATTGAGGGGGAAAAATACAATTTAATTTCACTACTTTTAGCCAATGAACAAGTATAAGATTGTTCTGCTTTAATTACTGTATTTGAAGTATATCTGTAATTTCTAATAATAATTTTGGGTATTCTGAAGTGTAATATTTAGAATCTTGAAAGCATTCCCTATCAAAATCTCTTTTTTTTTACTGGAAAGTAATTAAAAAATACAAGTGAGATATTTCTGTTCTGGCAAGGAATATATGATTCAAGCAAACTAATTACTCCAAATAGGCTCATGCAGGATGTGGTGAGCTGCATTACTAATCTGCCAATTGAATGGAAAAAAAATGTTTAACTTTGTTACATCTTGTGCAGTACATTAAAGGCAAGGCCCTATTCCTCATTCACGCATACATGTATGCAGAGAGGCACTAAACACTGTTATACACAAAAATGCATGATACCTGGCAAGGAAATTTGAAGTATCATTTTGTAACTTTGATCATGTGCTTAAGGATTAATGATAGGGCATAGAACATACTGGAGAGACTCAGTGTGCTCTCTCTCGGGTTTCATAACAAAGACAGATATCATACATTTTCTACAGTTCGCTGCATAAATATATTTACTCAATTCATGAACTTTCCAGTGGTGGGTTCACAATAACAAATAGTATTGTCCTGCTATGTCTAGTAAGGGAATTGAATGATCTTTGAAACAAGACCTAAAAATAACTACCCCTAGTGAGGAATTTCCATCTCTTTTCTTCTCATAAAAATGAAGATCATAACAGTGACACCCAAGAGAAGGGGACAGTCATTTGATGAAGTGTCTGCAAGGGAAATAGACTATTTTGAGGACCGCCTTCGGAAGAGCAATTTTATTGATATGGGACGATATCCTGATAGCCCAACTCAGGTAGATTTTTCACTGAGGGCAGTGGAGGTTTTGCCTGAGCAGGAGCTTCAGAATTTGACCCATGTATAAAAAAAGAAATTATCTTCCTGCTATAAAGCCTCAGTACAATGTAGTGTAAAAATTCTGAATCATTGTTAAATAAGGAACGATAGTCAGAAAAGAACAAAGATGTTCTTCAAATAGCAGTATCCATATTGTAAGAAAAGTTAATTATCATAGGAGTCTGTCTAGCAGCTACTCTTTGGATGCACTGGAAATTTAAGCAGCTTTAAAACTCCACTTCTACTATTTCAGGGGCAGGGAACTTTTTTAGGGTTCCAGGCCGGTGACCCACATAAAAATCAGTCAGAGGCCACACACAAGTGAGAAGCAAACAAAAACAAAACCAGCCCCTCAGTGATGTGGCCCCCAAGTGAGAAAGCAGAGCCTAGGAGGGAGCAAACTAATAGATTGTGTGTGCTCCAGCCCTGCACAGGAGTGCGGGTGTGGGCTCCCCAATGCTGGGGGAGTGGAGCCCTGAGCCTCGGGGGCCAGATCCAGGCAAGCAGTGGGCTGCATCCAGCTGCCAGGCCTTACGTTCCCCACCCCTGCTTTATGTGATCAGTCAGTACAGTATTTATCAGAGAAAAAAGAATCTGATTTAAGAGTCAGAAGGTGACAACAGCTCCAGCTCTGAGTTGCCTCAAACCAGAATTAGAAAGGTGTCGACAATAATTTGAGATTGACAATACAATACTTTTTTCAGAGTAATTTAACACTATATGTTATGCACACATTTCTGTGAAATGCTACTTGATTAGTAAAACTGCAAAGTATTTATGACTCCTATGGTACCCTCAAGCTGCAGAATAAAGAAATAGCCATGTCTGTATTTCACATATATGTATTTGTCAGGTATATTGCATTAAAAACAAACTCACACAAAGATTGTTTTACAATTGATTGGCAGAATCCGAGACTATCCCAGGAGTCATATACAATTCAGACATATTAATAAGATATTTCATGCTTTGAAAAGCTATTCTGCTTCAGTCCAGATGCCAAATTGCTGATCTGATACCAGCACCTGTGTCATAAAATTAAGAGCAACCGTCTTAAGAGTAACCATTCATACTGCAACACCACACACTAAACACTGTAAATATTCTTTAAAGTAGGACTGAATGAAAGTTCCATTAGGTTAGCACCAAGAACTACTGAAAAAAGGAAGGTTTAACTGCACAAAAATCCAAAAAGCATCAGCCTTGCTTCCCTCTCCCTTTTTTAATTATTCAAGCACTGCTGTAAATCCTTAATTAATGTATACCAATAAATACTGCATCTCTAAAACATCTATTGGGAGCAGTTTGTTAAACATTTCGTTCCATTCATGGGGGGGGGGGGGAATTAATTTGTACATCATTTCATTCAGTTGTATTCATTATACTGTTTCAAGAAAATATATTATTTCTTTCTTCTGAATAATAATATCAACAGAAGTAAAGCCATTCATCTGAGGAATAGATTGGAAAATAATGTTAAAAATCACTGTTTTACTAATCAGGTTTCCTTGTGAAGGTCTGGCTGATCTACAATACAATTATACATTTACTTAACTGTGACTGAAGGTAATGAAATGACTTATTGTGGGTAAAATATCAGAAAAATTATTGCAAATACAGTGGAAATTACCAACACCCAAATTGTATACAAGTTTGAATCTCACCATTCAGAACTCTCGAGTAATAGATAAGTGATCAATATTTGTGTATTAACAATATATAATCAAAAGAAATAAGCCCCAGATAACTATTACTTGGGAAAGAATGGCAATCACAAATTACAGGCAAGATGAATAAGGAGGATCCCAGTCCAGGACGCAAATTGCTATAGGGACTTTACTTTTTGCACTTTTTTTTTTTTGACTGTACAGCCTGCTTTTCCAGTTAATACATATTTCATTCCTGTACTGCTAGCACAGCTAAAACACATGGAGCACATAAATACATTCCACCAGTATAGTACAAGGGCACCCCAACTTAGCACATGATAGTTTGACAAAGGTCATGAACAGTGACATTGTCTGAAACGTGAGTGAAAGCACAATAGCACATGGTGAATAGGAAAACTCTCTCTGAAATAGAGGAAAGTACAAGAGGAGGTAACAAACATCATGAAACACAGAAGATATGTAAGGTGTGGATCACAGATTGTCTCAACCGATACATGTTGGGTTTACCTCGACTTAACTTTTCATCCAGCCCCGGGGGCAGAGGGAAAAATCCCACCACTCAGCCGAGGCCATTGAAATGAGTATACGTGTGTTAGCTTAACCCTACACAGGTGGTCCAGGGAAGTTAGGACTGTGCTTTGTTGACAATGCACCTGACTCGAGTGTCTTACGTGATTCTGTGGTCTTTAGGGCCCTCTTAGAGTCTGCTGTGCTGGCTACCTGTGCACAGCTGGCACAACATACAGGTAGAGCACACATAGCCAAATGGTTATCATCACTGGATAGAGCAAAATACCTGTCAGGACACCACCCCAGTGACTTCTGACTCACCCCCCCCACTCATGGAGCTAACCTCCCTTTCAAGTGTCAGGGAGGCTGTATTTTGGATGTTTATGCTCCCTGTTGTGCAGGCAATGTTTTGTGGGCACGAGTACATTTAAAATCTCCTCTATAGGCTTTCCTGTAGCCTAAAGGAAAGGTGTACCACTCCAGAAGCAGTTCTTCCATGCTGATTACTGTTCAGTTTTGATGCACTTCACAAGCCTGTCTGAGAATGTTCTCATCTCTCTTAGTAGGGAGGCAAGTTGCGTTCCTCCTATATTACAAATAAATCGAGAGATTGTACAAGTTAACTTGAGTCTCTACTACAGCAAAGCTAAATTTCATCCACAGTGCAACTCAGTGTGCACCAAATTTAGGCACTTAATTGTTCTAACCACTCTCCCAAACTTCCCTCAGGGCCAGGGACAGAAACCAGGAACCTCTGTCTATCACAGTTTAGCAAACAGTTGCATGACAGACTGGTAAAAAAATGTGTGTCACGTCTTCAGTAATAGCTGATCTACTCCTCTTGTCACTTGAGTGAAAGAGGCTTGCAATGAGGCGATGAAGGTCGAAACACCACTGGTGATCTGCTGGGGGTTGTAGCTCATGTTTGCACATTTTTCCCCCCTTTTAAACAACTGATTTATTTAATGCACAAAGAAAGGAAAAAGTTAAAACTCCTTAATCTGCCACGTGTTGCCATTTGAAAATGGATTTTGACTGCATCTGTCACAGACAGGCAGGTTCAAAGGTTGAGAAGCAAGACAGCAATTCCTATAGGTTCTGACGGTTATTCCAACATTCAGAGAACTCTAGAAATACTCTTTCTGTAGAGGAAGGAAATGCCAATCTGCTAGGTGCAAGTTTAGTGAAACAAAAAATTCCGCTTTGCCTGAAAATAGAAAAAAGGGAATCAAGATATTTGCTACCTAATAGGATGCAGAACCAACAAGATCTCTGTAACAGAAATTCAATGATTAAAACTGGTCCTACCTCATCAACCCACCACCATGGAGACTAGATGTTAATTTACCATTAATGACTACATCAATTTTAAATCACTCACGAAACAATTGACCACTATCAATAATTAAACCGCTTTTGAGAAATTCTGTAAAACATTTTCAATGAAAAACTACTAATCCAAACACTTTCCTGTATTATCCTCTCTTTTAGGTAATAAACCACATTTTAAAATAATGGAACAACAAAAGTTAAAGCTTCCTCTGAACTAAGTGTCAGGAAATGTTTTTAAAAAAATGGGGGAAACAAATGTAGAGAAGTGTCAACATGAGAGGAGAAAAAAACTGCTCTTGGCTTATTGCAGACAAACAAGTTCATTGTGTATTTCAGTCTGCAAGAGATTTCCTATCTGATTTTTTTCCAAAGACTAAGGAAAGTGAACTACTGAGTCTGTCTCCTTGATCTTTAATGTTCACATTTCTTAGCCCAGGAACCAGCCTTATTTAATCCACGAGCTCTATCAGCTCAAGATTCCTCTTGCAATGCAACAACCTGCATACCAAAATATTAAATGACTGAGGGCAGATAAAATAACACTGAAGACCTTTGATTAAAGTGGGCAGAGATCTCTAGGGTTTCAGGCATTGTGATTTAAGGCACTGTAAAGCACGTGTCATTTCTCTCCAGATTTGGCCTTTGACACTTCTTTAGGTTCAGCGATAGCAAAGTGTCAAAACAACAGGAAACAAGATACATGGGGCAGCAGATTCAGCTGCAGAGATTTCATTACTCATCTTTTTCTGGTTTTGGAATAAATTTAGTGCTTGTGAAATATTCTGGATTAAGAGTCCAGGACCTGCAACTTTGTCTACAGAAAACGTGCAGCACAGAAAGCAAGTGTAGTCTTCCTTTACCTTTGCCTGCTGATGAGCCTCACCCTCCTATCCACCAGCAGCCCCACTGAGCACACTATGCCTGGGGAGACTGAGGCCACACAGCCTGTGGTCTTGATGTGGCAGGGCAGAGGAGGCTGTTATAGGGCTGGGCAGGCTAAGGTCTCGCTGCCCACCCTGCTGGGACTGGGGCAGAACTACCTGCCTCTCCAGCAGTCTGGGGCTGTGCCTCCCAGTCTCCCAGTGACATGGGGAGCGGGGTGCTACCCTGGGGCAGGGCCAGCAGGGAGTCTGGTAGGGGCGGGGCTGGGGGCTCCCCCCCCCCCCAGCAGTGGTTCACACACTATCCATGCACACTGGGTTTGCTATTTGACTACACTTTGGTCAAGTGTGCCAACAAGTTGCAAAAAACAGTGACATTTTGTTTACCCCCCCCCCCCCCCCCAAACCCACATCTAAAATAGAAGATATTTAGAGGGTAGTTTTTTGGTTGGTTGGTTGTTAAAATAGATCCTCAGTGAACAGCCTCTGCTATTTCTTCTACAGTGGTAGATATTGCCCACGCATGCCATCGGTGAGTGCAAACAACGAAGTGGTTCTCATTTATTAGGAGAAGATTGGTGATGCAGATAATGTAGAAGGCAGAGCAGAAAGGACTCATTCAACTAACACTGTTAAAATAATCAAACTTTTCTTTATTACAGACTGGAAGAAAATCCATAACACAGACTGTATCCGTATCAAACCCCAGCAATCTGAGATGCTTACACATGGTCTGAGATCTCACTTTCAAAAATGACAAACTGGGTATGTTCTTACGCTATGTGGGTTTGCATTTCTCCTCTTGCATGAGTGAAGAAACATGACATGTCACTAATGAGTCAGGTTTCACATGCAGATGACATGTAGGATGGCGCTTACACCACCTGACTGCTTTCGAAGCACTGTACAAATATTTACTACTTCTGTTTTACATAAACACAAACTAGCCTAAATACTACACACGCTAAAAGCTTTCTGTTTCAGAATGTTCAGCGAGACCTCAAACTTATTTTATTTGTTTAAAAAAGAAAGGGAAATACCAAGCCTCTGACCTACTGTGGAAATTTGAGTTTAGAATTGATACATAAGCACTCGTTTTCTAAGAGTCTTCATTGAAGGTCCACAACTGTTCTTTTATTCAGAATTCATGTTCCAGCACAGCAACAGGATCATATATTAATGAAACTAAAGCAGACCTTGGGCATTACTAGCAGGATTATGGCTATCCGTCGTCATGCTTTATTGCTACCTGTTAATCTCGAAAGGGAAGTTTTGAAAGTTTACAGCCTAGTCGGTGAGTGCAGCCAACAGCAAAAACCTGTGCTGTAGAAGCTTGCTAAGTAAATAATCTTTTTGCACCAAAATGTTGCTCCCAAGAGTCCTCTAACAGGATTTTAAGAAGGTTCTGATAGTTTATAAATCTGCTTTGAACTTGCAAAGAGAAATACTCTAATTTAATTGTTCAATATTTGATCTGATTTTAACCTCAGTGCCATGCAATGATTTTTAACCGGATTGTTCAAAACCATCTACTGCTTTACCCTTTTCTACCATATCAAATAGCCCAAATGTATTTCCTTTTACTAAAGTGAAATGACCTCCACTGAGGTAGAAAACAGAAAAAGCAGAAAAAATAAGATAGCAGCATTTTTATGAATGGGATGTTAATACCAATCCCCAAAGGAGAAACTGTCAAAAACAGCCATAAGGGAATGTATTACTTTTTTTCATTCTTGCATAGATTTTTTTTTTAAAACCATAATGCCACAGTCTGAGACACAATGAAAAAGGAAACCTGTCATTCACTTTTATTTCTATGTTAATTTTGTTTTCTCCTTTTGTGAATCCAGAACCATGCTTGCATCTATCACAGAAATGAAGACTGAAATATTTCATTTTGCACTGAGATGGCACACAGAGTACAATAAATAGTTCCACCATTATTTAACAGTATCCAGTTCTCACCCAGGAAATATACATTGAAATACTGTGGATTGTGGCCACCGATAAGACTAATCATATTCTCAGCTCTAGGAGTGAACAGGAGACACATTCAACTGGTCTAAACTTGCAGTAGTTTCCCAGCATCTATAAAGACTGTTAAACTTCAAAGGGTACGTCGAGACTACAGGCTTTTGTTGACAGAAGTTTTGTCGACAGATACTGTTGACAAAGCTTCTGTCAACAAAGAGTGTCTAGACTACATCTAGTTCTGTCGACAAAGCAAGCCACTTTTTCGACATAACAGTGTAGATGCAAAGCACAGTGTACATGCAATAATGTCTTCTGTCGACAGAATTCTGTCGACAAAAGGCATTATTCCTCATAGAATTAGGTTTACCGCCATCGACAAAACTGCTGAGTTCTGTCGACGTTATGTCAATAGAACTCAGAAGCAGTGTAGTTTTAGTTTTGTCAACTAAAAGTGTAGGCATAGTTTTGTCAACAAAAGTCCAATTTTGTCAACAAAACCCTGTAGTCTAGACACACCCAAAGACAATCAACTATTTCAGAGGCGAGAGAAGAACCCAAGACAGAAGCCCAACATACAGGTACACTATTAAGGCTCTTGAATGGACTACGCTTGGTTTTGGGATCCCAGGGATAGGTGAACACCTCATCACAGTCTCCCCTCTGCCAGAGCAGATGGATCATGGAACTATCCTGCCGTCTGTGATCCTGAAGAAAGCTGGTGTCCGGGTTGTGCTCTTGGCTGAAACTCACAGCTGAAAAGTTAAGTTTTAACAAGATGACGGCTCACTTGGAGGAGATGAGCATCAAGATCTGGAGTACAGTTAAAAACTAATCAATCCCAGTGACAATATAGGCCAAACTACAGTAGCAGCAGCAAAACGGCAGACCTTCTTACCCCCCCGAATCAAACACATTGCAGTATCCAAAGGCGGAGTAAAAGCATGCTTTGAGAAGGGAATCCAAGATGGGGTGAAAGAAGAATTCCTTCAACTTGCTTCCCAGTTGCTTGACATGGTACGATTTCAAGTCACCAGGGCCTGATGAAATGCATCCTAGAATACTGAAGGAACTGATAAGAGAGGCATCTGAGCCTCTAGCTATTATCTTTGAAAAGTTATGAAAGTTGGGAGAGATACCAGAAGACTGGAAAAGGGCAAATATAGTGCCCATCTATAAAAAGGGGAATAAGAACCCAGGAAACTACAGACCAGTCAGTTTAACTTCTTTGCCAGGGTAGATAACGGAGCAAGTAATTAAGGAATCCATCTGCATACACCTGGAAGATAATAAGGTGCTAGGCAACAGCCAGCATGGATTTGTAAAGAACTATTCATGTCAAACCAATCTGATAGCTTTCTTTGATAGGATATCAGGCCTTGTGAATAAGGGAGAAGCGGTGGATGTGGTATACCTAGACTTTAGTAAGGCATTTGACACAGTCTCACATGACCTTCCTATCAATAAACTAGGGAAATACAATCTAGATGGGGCTACTATAAGCTGGGTGCCTAACTGGCTGAATAACCATTCTAAGAGAATAGTTATTAATGGTTCAATGTCATACTGGAAGGGCATAACAAGTGGAGTTCCACAGGGGGTCTGTTTTGGGACTGGTTCTCTTCAATATCTTCATCAACAATTGTGTCATAATTCAAAATGATCTGGACAAACTGGAGAAATGGTCTCAGGTAAACAGGATGAAGTTTAATAAGGACAAATGCAAAGTGCTCCACTTAGGAAGGAACAATCCATTTCACACATACAGAATGGGAAGTGACTCTTTAGGAAGGAGTACTGCAGAAAGGGATCTAGGGGTATAGTGGACCACAAGCAAATATGAGTCAACACTGACACTGCTGCAAAAAAAAGCAAACATGATTCTGGGATGCATTAACAGGAGTATTGTGAACAAGACACAAGAAGTCATTCTTCCACTCTACTCTGTGCTGATGAGGCCTCAAGCAGAGCATTGTGTTCACTTCTGGGCACATTTCAAGAAAGATGTGGAGAAACTGGAGACGGTCCAGAGAAGAGCAACAAAAATGATTAAAGGTCTAGAAAGCATGACCCATGAGGGAAGGCTGAAATAATTAAGTTTCTTTAGTTTGGAAAAGAGAAGACTGAGAAGGGACATGATAGCCATATTCATTTATGTCAAAGGGTGTCACAAGGAGGAGGGGGGATTAAATTGCAGCAAGGGAGGTTTAGGTTGGACATTAGGAAAAGCTTCCTGTCAGGATGGTTAAACACTGGAATAAATTGTCTAGGGAGGTTGTGGAATCTCCATCTCTGGAGATATTTAAGAGCAGGTTAGACAAGACACCTATCAGGGATGATCTACACATGGTGCTTGATCCTGCTGTGGGGACAGGGGACTGGATTTGATGATCTAGTGTTCTCTGATTCTATGATTGATACATTTCTTAGCTTAATTGCTACCACTTTAGCCCATGAGCTTTAACAGCAACAGAAGGCTATAATTTTGTGGTGAAAGTTTTGGCCAGGCTTCCTCCCCAGTGTATAGCAGCTGTGAAGTACCCCAGACAGCCTGTGGCTTCCTTATACCCTGCACAGCTAATTATAGTGATTATGCAGCTGTCTACACCTGCAGGAGGAGAAGACTGCATGCAGCCCAAGGAAGGGAAAATTAAAATTCCCTGCTACTGCAAGACCTGAAAAGGCTGAATATCTATAGTCTAGGGGAAATCCACAGCTGCAGGGGCAAGCCAGCCACACTTGCTAGAGAAGAGGATGAGTTATGGTGTTCCTAGGGAGATCTGCAGCTTTTGTAATACAATCCTGCATTTTATGTGATCCTCCACACAGCCCACTTTCAGCCGCCTTAAAACTTCAGGCCCAGGGCAGAACATAAGGTAGAGAAAGCCAGGCTTTTGATAGCACTAATCCTATGCTCATCAGCCGTGTCTCCACTACAAAGAAGATTGAAGCAGCTGCAGTCGATCTTCCTGGGTTCGAATTGGCAGGTGTAGTGAAGACACACTAATTCGAACTGAGAAGGTGCTCTGGTTGATGCCGGTAGTCCTGCTTCTACGAGGAGTAAGAGAAGTTGAAGGGAGAATAAAATCCCGCAGCGTGGACGGCGCCACAATTCGAGTTAAGATACTTTGACTTAAGCAATACAATTAATGTAGCTGAAGTTGTGTACAGGCAGTCCCCGGGTTACATGGATCCGACTTACATTGGATCCCTACTTACAAACGGGGTGAGGCAACCCCACACTAGCTGCTTCCCCCCAGCAGACCAGGGAGACGCGAAGCTAGCGCCCCCACCCCCCCAGCAGACCAGGGAGATTACATACAAATTCAACTTAAGAACAAACCTACAGTCCCTATCTTGTACGTAACCCGGGGACTGCCTGTATTTTAATTCAAACTTACCTCTAGTGTAGACCAGGGGGAAGAGAAAAGGACAAAGGATAAGGCATAAGAAAGCAGGGGCCAAATGTATAGTCAATAGCACTCTGACACATGGTCTAACATGCAGGGGCTTTGTGGTAAAACTAGTCAACCATTTCCCCAGGCATGCTTCCCAGGGTTTGACTGGCCTGCCAGGCTGGCTCTATCTAAGGGTATGTCTACACTACAGCACTAATTCGAACTAACTTAATTCGAATTAGTTAATTCGAACTAGTGCATATAGACCTAAAAACTAGTTCGAATTAGCATTTTGCTAATTTGAACTAGCATGTCCACACTGAGTGGACCCTGAACCTGGGTTAAGGATGGCCGGAAGCAGTGCCGGCAGGGCATCAGATTAGGACTTAGAGCGTGTAGTTGCTGTCGCAGGCTAGCCAAGGGCTGTGCTTAAAGGGACCCGACCCCCACCCCGGACAGACAGTTCTCACGGGTTCCCCGCTTGCAAAGCAGTCCTGGCCTGGAGTGCCCTGAATGCCCACACTTGGCACATCACAGCACTTGGCCATCAGCCCGGCTGCACTTGCCGCAGGCTGCCATCCAGGGGGGTCAATCAGGGGCTGCAGGAGAGCTTCCACCCCGAGGAGCCCGCAGAGCCACTCCAGTCCTCCTCATCGGGGGCTCGTACCCCATTCCTCCCTCACCTCCTTCCACTTACCCCTCCCTAGCCCCCCTTCCTGATGTACAAAATAAAGGACACGTGTGGTCAAAAATAGAAACTCTCTTTATTTAACAAAACTCGGGGAGACTGGGAAAAGGAGGTGGGAGGGGGAAGACAGAGGGTGGGAGAGGGGAGGGCAACTAAAATGATCAGGGGTTTGGAACAGGTCCCATATGAAGAGAGGCTAAAGAGACTGGGACTTTTCAGCTTAGAAAAGAGGAGACTGAGGGGGGATATGAGAGAGGTCTATAAAAGCATGAGTGGGGGGGAGAAGGTGCATAAAGAAAAGTTCTTCATTAGTTCCCATAAAAGAAGGACTAGAGGACACCAAATGAAACGAATGGGTAGCAGCCTTCAAACTAATAACAGAAAGTTGTTCTTCACAAAGCAAAGAGTCAACCTGTGGAACTCCTTGCTGCAGGAGGCTATGAAGGCTAGAACTAGAACAGAGTTTAAAGAGAAGTGAGATAAAGTCATGGAGGTTGGGTCCATGAAGTGCTATTAGCCAGGGAGTAGAAATGGTGTCCCTGGCCTCTGTTTGTGGAAGGCTGGAGATGGATGGCACGAGACAAATGGCTTGGTCATTGTTTCGGTCCATCCCATCCAGGGTACCTAGTGTTGGCCGCTGTCGGCAGACAGGCTACTGGGCTAGATGGACCTGTGGTCTGACCCAGTATGGCCATTCTAAGTTCAGGGCTCAGGGTCAGGGGTCTTACTGGACCACCCTGATTTTCATGCCAACCTGCTCCTGGGTGGCCAGGCTGACAGTTATCCTGCCCTAGATGGCCACTTTCTTGTGCCTAGTGCGGAGGTCGTGGATAAGGTCCACGATCTCCGCACTAGACCAGGTGGGCGCCCGCCTGGTCCCGGGAAGAGGTGGAGGGCTGGGTGGCAGCGGGTGGCTGGTTCGTGCCGTGCCAGGTGCAGGGTCTGCTGGCTGGGTGCTGGCAGGCTTGCACCTGGCATGGGCACCGCAGCCAGCCTGTGCCTCTTTAAGGGCTCCGGAGCCGGGAGGGGGGCAGACGAGTTTCCCTGGTGGTGCCCAGAGTGGCCACCAGGGAAAGCTGGGGAAGGCTAGCCTCCCACTTGTTCGAATTAAGAGGCTACACAGCCCTTAATTCGAACTAGTTAATTCGAACTAGGTGTTAGTCCTCGTAGAATGAGGTTTACCTAGTTCGAATTAAGCGCACCGCTAGTTCAAATTAAGTTCGAACTAGCGGTTTGTATGTGTAGCGCCTATCAAAGTTAATTCGAACTAACGTCTGTTAGTTCGAATTAACTCTGTAGTGTAGACATACCCTATAGGTGTTTGGTCCCAGGGCCCTTCAAGGACAGCATATTTTCCTTTCTTTGGCCATAAGAAGTGCTTATGACAGCAGAAGCAGGGGCTTATTACCCTACCAAGAAAATAAGACAATTTAGAGAAAAGGAGTCAGATAGCTCAAAACTTAAAGGAAAAACAATTTCAGGTTTGTAGCTATCTAGTTATCTACTGCACTCATGATTGCCTTACAGGTTAATAATGCAGTGTTCAGAAGGACCTCACCTTTCTTTTTCCTACTGTCATCTTCTCTCTCACCTACAGTGGTTTACCCCAGCTCCTCTCTACTCTATCCCTGCCCGTCCTCCCCCCTCCCCACCTCTTCAATCTCCTCTTTCATTCATCCAGCTTTAAAAAAGGGTCAGGAAAGAGTCAGTCCAGCTTGAAATGCAAAGGTGAAACTGATGCACAGGAATAAATTTAGGACTGGTAACATTCTTTGCAACTATCCTATAAGAGCCACATGCAACTCTTTTGCCACAATGCCATTTCACTACATAGCATTTTGTGCCTTCAATTTTTTTTTCTTCACTAGACTTTAGAAATAATTGTTTTGCAATGCCATGCTGAAATGGGTCTTCATTGCAATACTATTTTGGACTTCAAAACTGCATTATTTTTCTGAAAACAAGACTATTTTTTGCATGAATAAAAGTCCAATGTCTGCTCAAACTGTATAATGTGCTAACATTAGCATGCAATTCCACTTGCAAACTGAATCAAGTGAAAAATTTTGTCTGCAAGAAGAGAGATCCTGTTTGCAAGGCAACAATGACATTTTTGAAGGTTTTTACTAATTGGACTATTTCATCAAAAAACACAATCCAACTGACACCAGTGTTATCAAACGTCACTGCAAGCATTTTGTAACAGCCACAGTTTTCACTCTTGGATATTTGTAGTGACTTCAGGCACCTTCAGAAACTTAGAAGGATCATGCACATTAAACACAAGGTTCTACCTGGCAGCATGTTTCAATCATATCTCAGCTTCTATTCCTCTAGCCTGAAATTATACTGTATATTTAACAGTTTTAGCAGAAGATCGGTGGCTGTTGTAAGTAGCTACTTTTTACAGCTATATTTCAGATTCCAATGAAATCAGTATCTGAGGAGGGAGGTAGTTAAGAAAATGAAATAATTACAAATCAATAAAAACCTCAAAAGCCTTGCAATATTGAACAGCAGCAAAATAACCAAACCTTAAAAAAAAAAAAAAAATCCCACCACCACCACAACCACCAAAACCAAGAGGCCCAATTCTCTGCAACTTTCCATCAAAGTCAAAGACTTTCTACCAGAGGGCCAAATCTTTGCTCCCATTACCCTGGATGGGAGTATAAGCATATAGGTAGGGCCCTACCAAATTTACAGTAATGAAAAATGCATCATGGACCATGAAATCTGGTGTTGTGTGCGCTTCTACCCTATACTAGAATAGATTTCACGGGGGAGACCAGAGTTTCTCCAACTGAGGTCCTTCCCCAAAAGGGGAATTGTTGGAGGTTGCATCATTGCCACCCTTCCTTCTGCGCTGCAAGGCAGAGAGCAGCAGTTGTTGGTGTCCAGTTCTGGAGTCAGGGTTCTACCGTCGCAGTGCAGAGTAAGAGTGGCAATACCATCGCATGGCAGCCTTGTTTCTGAACTGCTCCTGGCAGTGACCCTGCTTTCAGGTCTGGGCACCTGGTCAGCAGCTGCTGCTCTCTAGCTGCCTGGCTCTGAAGGCAGCGCCCCACAAGGGCAGCAGTACCACAGCTCTCACCATAACCCCTTTGCTAGGTCAGGACCAGGCCTGCCAAGAGGCCTAGGGCAGGGAAAAGGGCAGTTGCCCTGGGATCCGTGATTCAAAAGGAACTCCTGGCCGCTGCAACAGCTATTGGCAACGCAAAGAGCTGGCACAAAGGGCTAGCTGCCTCTGGCCCCTGCCTCTTCCAGGAGCGCAGAGCTGTCGCCCCCCCCTTCACTTGCCCAGAGGCCCAGCCAGTATGTTGTGCCCCTGGTCAGGACCCCCACAATTAAAACACCATGAAATTTCAGCTTTAAATAGCAGAAATGATGGAATTCAGGACTTTTAAATCTTACAGCCATGAGAGTGACTAAAATGGACCGTGAGTTTGGTCGAGCCCGATGCACAGGTCACAGGAAAGCCACATGCTGACAGTGAAGTGGAAGATGGGTTTGTCCACAGGCAGAGAACCTGCATAGAAAGACTTTGTCCTGTTTGGGCTGCCAAGATGCTTAGAATTGCAGGCAGCCCAGAAAATGGATCCAGTCATCATCCGCTCATTTCAAGTCCCTCGCAGTCTTCTACTTCACTGCCTTGTGTTCTCCCAGGTCTCTCCAGCTGCTCTGCCAAACATCCTTTTGTGCTTAGTCACTGCTTCTCCCCCTGCCAGTCTTCCTGAGGTTCTGGCCCCAGTCCCCCTCTCCTCTGCATGTTCTTCACATCAGCCCACAGAGTCAGCTCTGCATCAGTGCCCACTTCCCTCCCCTCCCCGAACTCGCCTCTCCTTTCCAGACTAACCAGCCCCAATGTAATACCGAAAAACTGAGCTCTTCTCTCTCTCCCAATTCACAGCTGTTAAAGGAATCCTCATCCTCTGAGCCTCAAAACCTTGGAATCAAAAGGAGGTGATCTCCTCTGGAGAGAGGCATCAAAATCAAGCTGGCGCCGTCTATATATTATCTAAAAACCCCGCAGCCAATTGCCACAGCTAACACAGTTGTCGCCTTAGGCACCTACTGCAGCCTTCCCTCTATGTCCTTGCTGTGCCCCTCCTCATCGCCCTCCAATGGTTCCAAACTGCTGCTGCTAAAATCACCCTCCTTGTGCGCTGCTAGGGTCGCATTTCCTTCCAATTGTTCTCTCATCTCCATGTTCAAGCTTTTTGTCCTCAGCTTAAAGGCTCTGTGAGGCTCCACACTTGCGCCCACATCCCTGCTCGGATGATGCTGTATGTACTACAACAACGTTTACCAGCCACAGCTAAGATGTAGCCCCATTGTGTGAGGCACATGGGTACAAATGGAAAACAAGACAGCTCCTGCCAGAAAGAGCGACCACTGTACGTAAAGATGACAGATAAAACGTGGGAGACGTCATTCCCATTTTACAAAAGGGAAACAGATGCAAAACAGTGTGACCTTGGGCCAAGTCACTCACAAGAAGTAAGCAGCAGAGCTGAGAACTTGAACCCCAGACCACCAGTTAGCCTCAAGCCCACCTCTCCTCTCCATCTAGTCTTCTTTCCTTCACTCCGTGCCTCCTGCCTCACTATTCCCTTCTGAGCCCAGGCCTGTCATTGGTTTTTCATGCTGCTTTATGAGTTTGAAACTTCCTCACTTCTCCTCCCTCTTCATTCAGAGCTCTGAAACTCATTTCTTCCACTAATCGTTTCAACTTTAACCCACCAGAGCTGCTACCACACCCACCACCACACACGCCAAACCCTCTGTGTTCCACCATGGAACTCATCTGCTGGCCATCGAGGGCATGTCCTCTCTCCTGAGACTGTTGGGGATCATGTCTCCTTAGTGCCAAGCACACTGTTAGTCAGTCAACTCAGCGGTTCCCAATTGCTGGTCCGTGGCCCACTGCCAAGCCATGGACCTCCGGCTGTTGGGCTGTGGCAGCTCTGGGGGACGGGGCTAGGGCACACCGCTCTCACTGCAGCAGTTGGGAGAGGCGGGTCTTGCCCCAACTCTCAGGCCGGGCAGGGGCGGGGTCTCCTCCCAGCCACAGAAGTGCTTCCCTGCGCAGTGGGAGGGCTGCGCTGAACCGTCCTGCCGCTCAGGAAAGTGCTCTTCCACGGCAGGGAAGTGACCACCCCTGCCCGTGCTGGCTGGATGAGAGGCAGGGCAGGACATGCCTCTCCCAACACCCAGCTCCTCCCTTCCCGCCATGGCTGGTATACCCCAGCACCACTGCGATGCCGGCAGAAGCACAGGGCTAGGTGAGGGGGTGGGCAGGCACTAGGGGCACCAGGGGCAGAGCTAGTGCTGGGGTCGCTATAGGGGCAGGGTTGGCTCTGGAGGGCTTGGTGCGTTTGGGCTCTGGAAACAGGAGGCTTGTGGTGGGGGGTTCTAAGGGACGAGGGCCTGGCACTGAGGTGTTTGGGGTGGGAAGCCGGCACAGAGAAGTTCTGAGGGCAGGAGACTGGCGTGGGGGGTTGAGTGCAGGGACTCGGGTTAGTGACTGGTGCTGGGGGATAGTGGAGGGGTGAGGGGCTGTAGGGATTAGTGCTGACACTGGGGGTTCTGGAGGCTGTGCTTTAAAATTTGCATATTTGCACATTCATAATTTGCATAATGAATATGCAAATACAAATTGCCAGTCCACTAAAAGTTTGTGAATGGGTTTGCCGGTCCCCAGTATCAAAAATGTTAGGAACCATTGAGTCAATTTAATATATCATCTAGAAAAAGAATTGCTGTAATGAAACAAAGTGAGAATTAGGTGTCCTATGGCACCAGGAGCCTAACATGCTTTCCTCACTCCTCACCCCTTCACTAACATTTTGTAGGGTTATTGCCTTATGAGCAGCCCTATATCTGGATTCTCTCTTTACACACATTTGTCAGTTTTACTTCCTTCCTTCCCCAATTTGCTAACAGTGCGTTTGAGGGGAAGAGCTACCCAGAGCCTTTTACCTTAGAAACCCAAAAATCAAAATCTACATTTTCTATGCACTTTTATTGACACCCTTGAAAGTGGTGTTTTATGATAACGCTGCATGGAGAGGGTGGCCGAAGTCTTAGAGTCAGAACTTCTTTCCTTCAAAGGCGTCCAGGTTGAAAGCTGTGTCCAGGAATCTCCTGAGCGATACCAGGTGAGCATTCTTGTTACCTGTGGCAGGAGCAGCAGCTGGTTCTCGGCCAACATACCTTTAACACAAGAGACAATTGGGTAGACAACAAGTGAGGAGAGACGAGATGGAACAGCAACACTTATAAGGATGGGTACTTGCAATGTAGACACTGCTGAACAACAGCTTTAGACCACATGTGCAAAGCAGGGGAAACTCTCCTGTCTTATGTCCATGCCCCCAGTTCTAGCTCCATTAGAGAGTTGTTGCAATTTCTGGTTATGGTCTAGACTTTCAGCTGGTCTAGATCAGCATAGCTCTTCCGGCTTCAACAGAGCTGGGACATTGCACCAGCTGAGGACCTGGCCCAACAGCTCTATTGAGGTTTGGGTTTATGGAAGTGGAGGAAGGAACCAGAATCTGGGTCACTCCTGCACCAATATCCCTACGGTATTTTAGGAGCAAACAAGCTGGAAAAAGAATTGTGAGGGAAGCTCAGTGGCTCACATATTGTTCTAGTTAATGGCTGTCTCCTCCAGAGGCACAATTTGGAATGGGATTTGTAGAAGGGAAAAGTAGTCCATGCTGAAGTAAAACAAGAAAAACCATAAGGCATGAAAGTGAAAATAGGGCCTGACAGACAGTGATGGTGAAGAGGGCGTTGGCTTGATAAACCCCTTTGCTTTTTAAATGAAGTCCCGGTTAGAGACTCTGGTTTGGGATGATCACCAGGCTCTCACTATTAAGGATGGCAGGCAGGATTTAAACATACTGCTGTTGTGTTCAAGTGCTGACCCACACAATTTAGGGGACAACATACGTGCAGACCAACCAGAGCAAAGGAGTACGATATGGACCATACATTGTGAAACAGGAGATATGAAAAACCCCAATCCCCAAACTCTGACCCTTGAAGGTCTATAGAGCTTAACTTTTCCAGACATGTGTCACCCCATCTCAAAGTATCAGACTAGTATGAAGCCTCGAAGGCCAATCACACCTGTGTTGCAAAGGGAACACGAAAATAAGTCTCATACCATATGGGCCGAGTGTGATTCACAATGGTTCGGAAACGAGGTTTGACATAATCATAGTATCCAATGTTCTTGTGCTCTTCCTGACACCACACCAGTTCAGCGCCAGGATATTTCTCAAGTTCTTCTTTTACCAGATCAAAGGGGAATGGAGAGATCTAAAAAGAAATACACTGAAACTAAATAGTAATTCTCTCTTACATGCAAAGATGTCACATAAAGCAAGGCTGTCTCCAGCAAATATTGCGCTCTGCAATTGTCATTCACTTACCTGTCCATACAGTCTTGTAACTTATTGCACTTAACTCTGACAGAATAAATATAAAGTAACTACAACATAACATCCACTCAGAATTCAAAGAGAAAGTGTCATGGTACTGCCTACCAGTGGGAACAGCAAGTATAATAGCACACTCTTCTGTGCCTGTCGGGGAGCTGTTCTGCAAGGCTACAAGGACAATGTGTTTTGTAACACTGAGTACTTGCAAAGATGCTTTGGGAACACCGGAGGGCAGTACTAGCTGGCGATTCTTGACATACATGACTATTTTCAAGTCACACTTTGAGCATGGGGCTTGGAGCTAGGAGCTACCAAATTCTAATCCTATCTCTGCCATCACTGATTTGCTATACAGCCGAGTCATTTAACCTCTCTGCATCTCAGTCATCAAAGTACACATGGGAAAGGACTAGTTTTCCTAGCTCACAAGGGCCTTTCAGGATTAGGTGATGTCTTGGAAGATATAATGTACCATACTAACATTTAAGCTTTATCATTATTATCATGCCTTGCAACTGCAAATGCTTTAAAAGTTACAATCCATGGCTTTCCAAAGTCTGAGATTTTAATAAGGTTCTGGGGACTCACCTGCTCCAGCCTAGTTATAGCCACTTGTTTCTCCAAATCTTGACTCTTTCTCTCTTTAATGAGATCATAGTATACCTTCCCTGTACAGAAAATCACCCGTTTAACCTCATTCGGTGTCTTTGCCGCAGCCCCATCTTCAGCAATCACACGCCTGAAACTGGTACCTAGTCACACCAAAAGTTGAAATCAGAGTGCATTCCTCTACTGATGGTAACATTCAGTCAAGAAATTCTACTGAGGCCAGCCCCATCTTGACTGATCTGCAGAGAAACTGTCACAGTGCTCTGTGCCCATGAGGCAGTATCACCCCATCCTCTGTATTCCGAGATCTTTTCAGATGCCAGGTTTTGACAAGGGTTATTTAAATACAATCCAGTTGAAGGAAGGAACCCATTAAAGGGTTTCTGATAAACAGCTCTTCACAACTTAACTAGAAGGAGACTGGTATTTTTCTTGTCATGCTCAGGTACCAGGCTCACATTGTCATAGTTCCAGGAAAATGTACCTGTATTTCCCCTCAATCATCCAGCAATAGCATCCACTCTCAGGCTCCTTACTCCCTAACCATTGCCTCCCTTGAGTGCAGACTCATCTCATTACTGTCTGTCCAGGGTACTTCCCGACTATACCGTTCCCTGCCTTCACTGTATTAAAAGAGAACTAAGGACAACCCAAGGAATTGCAGACCAATCTTTTCTCTGTACCAGGAAAGATAATGAAACAAGTAATTAAGGAATCCATCTGCAAACATCTGGAAGATAATAAGTGACAAGTAACAGTCAGCATGAATCTGTAAAGAACAAATCACGTCAATCCAAGGTAATAGCTTTCTTTGACAGGATAACAAGCCTTGTAGACAAGGGAGAAGCAGTAGATGTGGTATATCTAGACTTTATTAAGGCATTTGGTAAATCCTGTATGAATATTAATAAACTAGGGAAATACAAGATGGAACTACTAATGTGGGTGCATAACCTGTTGGATAATCATTCCTAGACAGCAGTTATCAAAGGTTCACAGCCATACTGATAGGGCATAATGAGTAGGGTTCTGCATGGATCAGTTTTGGGACTAGTTTTTGTTCAATATCTTCATTCATTATTTCAATAATGGCAGAGAGAGTACACTTATAAAGTCTGCGGATGATACCAATTAGGGATTGCTCATGCTTTGGAAGACAGGACTAACTCAAAATTATCTGGACAAACCAGAGAAATGGTCCAATGAAATTAGGATGAAATTCAACAAGAACAAATGCAAAATACTCTACTTAGGAAGGAACAAGCAGTTGCACACTTACAGAATGTGAAATGAAAGGAGTACGGCAAAAAAGGGATCTAATGGTCATAGTGGACCACAAGCTAAATATGAGGCAACAGCGTGACACTGCTGCAAAAGAAAAGCAAATATTCTGGGATGTATTAAGAGGAGTGTTGTAAGCAAGACACGGGAAGTCATTTTCCCTCTCTACTCTGTGCTGATTAGGCCTCAGCTGTAGTACTGTGTCCAGTTCTGAGCACCGCATTTCAGAAAAGATGTGGACAAATTGGAGAAGGTCCAGAGAAGAACACCAAAATTGATTACAGATCTATACAAAATGACCTATGCGGGAAGATTGAAAGAACTGGGTTTGTTTAGTCTGGAAAATAGAAGAGAGCGGGGACATGATAGTTTTCAGGTACATAAAAGGTTGTTACAGAGAAGAAGGAGAAAATATGTTCTATTTAACCTCCAAGGATAGGACCAGCAATGGACTTAAATTGTAGCATGAGAGGTTTAGGTTAGACACTAGGAAAAAATTCCTCTCTGTCAGGGTGTTTAAGCACTGGAATAAAATTCCTAGGGAAGTGATGGAATCTCCATCATTTTCTAATTTGCTCTTAAAAATCTCCATACACCTGTCAGAGATGGTCTAGATCAGTAGTTCCCAATCGCTGGTCTGCGGACAAGTGGCAGGCTGCGAACCACTGGCTGCCGGGCTGCAGCAGCTCTGGAGGCCAGGGCTGGGGTACACTACCCAGCACCTTCCCTCCCGCCGTGACTTTGGGAAAGGCATGTCCTGCCCCACCACTCAGCCAAACAGCACTGGGCGGGGCGGGGTCTCCTCCCGGATGCTGAAGAGCCTTAGAGCAGCCGTGACCCAGGCAGCAGCCATCAGCTGGCAGGCAGCGCAGGGCTAGATTAAGGGAGCCATGCAAGCACTGGGGGCAGGGCTAGTGCTAGGGGCTTCTGGGGGTGGGGGACTCTAAGATGCAGGGGCTGGCACAGGAGGTTCTGAGGACAAAGTTAATACTGGGGGACTCTGGGGACCAGGGTTTTTGATGGACCAGAAATATTTTATTTGTATATTTATTATTTGAATAATGAATATGCAAATAAAATGTCTGCCAAACGTTTGTGAATGAGTTTACTGGTCCGCAGTATAAAAGGGTTGGGAACCAGTGGACTAGATGGTACTCGATCCAGCCATCAGTGCAGGAGGCTAGATCTGATGACTTCTGAGGCTCCTTTCAGTTCTATTATTCTATGATTTTTCCCTGGAGAGAGAGGCTGCCCAAGCATTCCTGCTAGCTTGCTTTCGGCGGAGGTTGCAAGTGTGACTGCCCACAGTTACAGATACCACACAGCTTTCTGTGCAAGCCTATTTTATTCTTGAGGGAAAGGAATTCAGCAAAACTGTATTAAAAATGGTAACAGAACCTACCCACATAATAAGCAGCTCACCTGAAATCACACTCTCACTATGGTTGGTGATTAATTCTGTCAATCCTTTGCTAAGCATTGAGACCCAGGGGTCCTGATTATTTGCTGGACCCAAAAGGAGGCCTTGAATCAGTTTAAACCCTGGCCATTTATCAAAAAGCCTTCTTTTGTCTGTTGGTCCCTGGAGACCCCAGTTTGGATTAGTATACACAGATTTTTCAATGTGATGGAGTTTCTCTGGGGATGTTACAACATGAGTGAATTTACCAAGATCACTCCCTGCTGTTCTCTTATTTATCCTTCCACTGGAAATTTCCATAATCCCCTCAATAACATAGATGATTGCAATTTTCATGCAATAGACTCCAAAGACACTAAAAACCTCAATGTAATAAAGTGTAACTCAATGCAATAAGGTTTGTTAGAGGGTATCATTGGTCTGTCTCTTATTTATAACCTGGGGTTTTGGTGTTAAGCTGGTTCAATAGTCCTGTATTGCTGAACTAGACATATTTTTGACAAGTAAACATGTCACCTACCAAATATATTTCTAAGGCAATCTTAGCTGAAGAATTAAGTAAATAACTTCTAGAAAGCCTGCAAGAATACTTGGTACATGCAGTAAATTCACTTTTAATTCCAGTAAAACAGGTTTCAAGAAAGATGTGTTTGTGTATTTATTACAAGTCATTGCACTAGCAAAAACCTTCAAATAGCAAGGTCTGATGGTTATAATTGAGCTACTATTATGTAAGCAAGTATATAACTTGTATCTTTGTTAGTGTGCTCAAGACCTTCTGTTTGAACCATTACCCAAAGGAATAATACATACGGTACTCAGATGTATAGCTTTGAGTACTGGGATACAATTTAGGTTGCATATCACAAAGGACTGCCTGGCAATAGGATGTATTGTCCCTGTGGAATGGTCTCCCAAGAGAACTGGTAGAAGCTCTTTTGCTTCGGGCACAGCAAACTAGAACGTACAATACTGAGTAATTCTAAAAACAACCATAGACTAGTAGTACCTTAAAGGCTAACAAAACATGTAGATGGTATCATGAGCTTTTGTGGGCACAGCCCATTCTTCAGATGACAGAAGTGTTAGAAGTCCAGATCCAAGAAAGAGTAATTCTAGTTTATCTAACAAGGTTTCATCAACTGCTCCCTTCTATGATTAATATAGAAATAGTTTTAATCAGCCAACTATGAGTTTGCAGACAGCAGCATGACCTCCACATCTGAACCACACCCACCCACAGCACACCCACTTATCCAGAAAATAAGTGTGTCAGTCATTCATCGCAGGGAGAAAATCAGGCATGAAAGAAATGCATAAAAGAAAACCTGATTTATGTCTAAATTATCTAGTCTGACTGAGCACTAGGGATCATCATTAAATAGAATTCAGAATTAGTGCTTATTGGGTCAGCTGGACTTCTTAGCTTTCACTGATATAAAAGAAAGCCATGTAAAGCAGTAACAAATGTACATCTCCATTAGCAATTAACTTGGAGCTTTGGCTACTACTGTAGAATAGATGGGAAGCCCAAGAAATAAATTAAGAGTGGACAGCATATAAAGGGACCAGACCATGATTATTAATTAATCCTAAATTTCATTAGTGTGAGGTTTCCAGAATGACTAATTCTATGTGCTACAACACAATCAAATCCAGGAAAATCCCTTTCATGATCAGCACTGCATTCACACAAAGGACGCACTGTTTTTTCCTAGCAACAATCTCCTCAAAAAGAAGAGAATGGAACAGAAAGTTCCTAAGCCTAAGCTCCAAGGAGATGGAAATCGACCAATAATTCTTTCTTTACCTACAAAGTTAGAATACCAATGTGCCCAAGGAGTCCATCTTAAGGCAGAGCAAAGGGCCTTGTTCTTTTGTTTACACCTCCTGAAGACTCAGCTGTTGTGCACCTCTCCCTAAATATTAGCTGGCAAGTTCACCACCTCTCTCCTTTTTTCCTGGCTGTGCAACAGGGGGCTTGTCACCACCAGCTGCCACTGCCTCCCAGCATGGGATAGCACAGAGAGAAAAGCTTCAGGCTGCCAAGCACTGACTTAACACCTCCCTTTTCCTGGTTAGGCTCTTGCTTTAGATTAGCAGTGGGATAAGACAGGTCCAGAACTGGGAGTGTAAGGAAATGACAAGTCAGTGGAACCAGAACCAATCCTGGGAAGCGAAGCAAAGGGGAATGATTTAAAAGCATGGAATTGTTAAAGACAACAAAAGGCCTTCATTTAAAAAGTAGGAAAGTGGATCCCTACAGCCTTGCGATGAGAAGAGCCCTGCAGAGAGAGAAACACTCCTTCCCCCTTCCAGAGAACAGCTAGCTATGAGATATGCCTCCCTATGTAATGAAACCGAAGTCATTGTTTGGATGCAGATTTACTTGGACACAGGAATAAGTTTCAAAATCCAGGCCAGATTTCTCCCACCCATGCGCACAGCAACTCCCGGGGAAATCAGTCAATGAGAGGTGCACGCGAGATCCTCCAGGTGTTCTCTCTCTCTGGAATGGACACTCAGCATTCTGAATACACAGTCTGGCACACGGGCTGCATACAGCTGTTTGTGCATTCACAACATTTGTAACTTGACCTACCAGATACCATTTCATCAAAACTGGATTTCGCTTCAGGATGTCTCAGCAGTGACTTGGGTGTAAATATAATAAGCTGTAAAATACAGATTGTTACAACTCTCAGATGCTGCTGCTTGATCCACTGCCTACTATACACACACAATAGTATTCTTGACACACAAATGGACACTTTATGTGGTACTCTATCACAGTTCTTAATACACAGGCTTTGGAAAAAAACTCAATGGTGAACAAAAATCTATACTCTTTGGAAGTCTTATCACACGCTAGAAATCTCTAGGGCTGGGATTTTCAAAAAGCCCCAGGGCAACTAGGCACCCAAACCCTACTGTATTTCCCCAACTCCTTATGGTCCCTTGAAAACGTCAGCCTACATGTCTATTGCTCTCTGAAGGTACACGTGATTAATGTGAATTATATATTTTGGAGTTGGACTATGGTAGAGAACCATCAGAAAAATCTCTTGCACTTTTGTTTCATGATAAACAGCTCTCTCTCTCTCGGTCATATACATCCAATGAGTGAATGTTAGTCTCCAAATTGTATAGAATTCAAATAGCCTCAGAATCTTCCATGGAGGTTCCTTAAAACACTTGTGCTATGCAGTTCTAATGGGATGGCACTGAACAAAGCTTAAGTCACATTAGCATCTCCTGGTAATTACCTTTGGAAAGGGTCTCATTCTTAGCACAAAACTTCACAGAGTGCAGAAGCAGTTACAGAGATGTGCTAACTTGGCCTTAAATCTGAACTAGAGAGGATGAATCTCAAAACGAAATAAATACTTACACAAATCCTTTATCAACTGGACCACAAGCACACCAAAACTTAATTATATAGAGATTGGATTCAGCTTCAGCTTTGATGCTTGGTCTATATCAGGGGTGGGCAAAAGGGCCTTCGCAGGCTGGATCCACCCCACCAAGTGGGTTGATCCAGCCCATGGAGGCCCTACTGCTCCCTCACCCCCAGGCCAATTAGAGCCTGGGGGTGAGGGGAAACACATGAAGTTTCCTCCGCCCTGCCAGGAACGTGCAGTGCTTTGAAGTGCTACGCATGCCTGGCAGAGTGGGAGGAGACTTCATGTGCTCCCCCACTCCCAGGCCAATCATGGTCTGAGTGGGGAAGCCCGGAAGCATCCTAGCCCCACCCCTTCCAGAACGGCCCAGGCAAAAAATTATTGCCCACCCTGGTATACACGGTGGTTTTGGCAACCAGTGTAGCTAAACCAAAACAAATCCTTAACACAGATGCAATGCAAAGATATGAATTGTGACATCCTAAATAATTTACCCCAGTTGAAATTTGGGCAAACCTGCACCACAGCATGTCATGATTTATATCAGAGCAAGCTTGCTTCTCAAAGTGTCTGCAAGAGTGACAAAAACCAACATAACTTCAGATAACATTAATAAGAGCCTGTTTTGCAGCCTCCTGCACACTTTTAAAGCACTACTAACTACTGTCCTCAGTTGATAGAATTTACAAAACCCATTTGAGTAACACCCAGGCGTTAGTGCTAAAAAAGTTACAAAACCAAAACTCTGAATGCAAGTGGTTCAGCTTTATAATTGGGCAACAATATCAACTAAGCTACTTACAGGTTTTCTGAATGGCAGCAAGATCTGTCTTCTGAGGACATGAAAGTAATTGGCTGGAGTTGAGCAATTCACCACAATCCAGTTGCATTCATAGAGCTGGGAAACTTCAAAGTCTGCAGCACTGAATTCCTAATAAAGACATTAATGGCATCAGAAAAGCTGCCTCCTTTCCCTTCCTCCCAACTCTGCCCCCCATCCACTTGTTGGGGTGCCAATATGTTAGGCATTCTGGTGCACAAGAAATGAACTAGAATAGCCTACAAAATGCCTATATGATGCCTACAGAAATCTGGTAAGAACATCTAGGAAGGTGATGAACTGTGATCATGGAGATTGCTACAGTCAGCATTTTACCTCCTACGCTGAACATCCCGTTATATGCCATCCATTATCAAGCCTTTCCACAACTTATTATGAGATCCTATTTTCAGTTGTTGATAATTTTGCCAAACTTTAGCAGTATGTGTTAAATGCTCCGATGCTGGGTGTTTGACTCAGTCTGATCTATTTTAATTTCAGTTCCCCATCCCCCTCAAAAAAAGTTGAGCCATTTCTGAGTGAATAAGTATGTTAAAATATGCTAGCAACCTTTCCTTTGAACAGCTCAAGTGCCCGTATGCTGTGGAATGGGGACTTGATACTTGGTATGTGGATGACCTTTGTTTAATGGATGCTAGTCTTATAAAAATTTGCCGAATTTGCCAACATACAAACCTTTGGAAAAAAAAAATCAGTCAATGAAATGTCAGCCAAAACATGAGGATTCCATTCTCACTGAGTATGCTCCATTCCCTCACAGTTCCTTTTTTGACCAGATTGCACCATCCCCACATGACTGAGTGTCCTCTACCCACAGCATGAGCGAGGCAGAGCATTGGAAAAAAGTTAATTACCATCCCATAACTGCTGCTTTTCAGACTGTGCTGCATAGGTCTATTGCACGATAGGGGCATGTGTACCAGTTATTAGAGATTTTCCTCTTCAGCAGTACCTGCTGGAGCAATGTGAGCAGCCTCTTCCTTATATTCACCACACACAGGTCTTAAGGGCTGCCTGGCCCCAACCCCTCTCCGTTCCTTCCTACCAGAGAGGCTCAGAGGGAGCGGAGGAGGGCGAGTCATGGAAAGTCTATGTGCAACACCTCAAAATATAACAGTTCCCAGAAAGGCTGGTAACAGTGTTTTGGTCTTCATGTGATAGCACATATCCATTCACTGTAGTTGACTTGTAAGTAGTTTGAATGCCAAGCGGGCTCCTGCTTGAACAGTGATTGTAGGACTACCAGTCTGACCCTGGCTTCACTTCGATATTGCCTCTCACAAGGCCATCTCTCAAACATATGGAGTGCTGACTAGAATGTCACCCTACAAGTGTCCAGGGCTGGAACACGAGCCAGAAAAGCTACAGAAGCTGCCTGCAACCTGACAGAGAGCCATCACTTTTTGGAGATGTGATATCCACCAGTCATTAGCATAAACAAATACAGCTGGGAATCCAGGGCAGTCCTCTAGGGGGAGGAGTGGATGATCCTATTCTCTATGTGAAACCAGGACAGAGACCTGAACACTCGAGTCCAATGCAGGTAAAAAGCCAAAGCTCTTCCAATATCTAGAGCAGGGATGGGGAACCTTTTTGAGTGTCAGGGTCTGCTGACCCACAGAAAATCAGTCTGCAGGGTGGGGGAGGGGGGAGGCCAGCACACAAGTGAGAAGCAAAAAACCCCCCAAAACAAAAATTCCTCTAACATGGCCCCCAACTGAGATGGAGAAAAACGGCCATTCCCCACATTCCCTTTGCACATTATACCAGTGGGTCCACATAGGGGCTGGAGCACCAGCACAGGCTTCTCAATGCTGGGCTGGGGCAAGCCTCTGGGGCTAGATCCAGGTAAGCCAGGGGCCAAATCTGGCCCTTGGGCCTGAGGTTCCCTACCTCTGATCTAGAATATGGTGTTTTCTTTCTTTACTTGAGCTGGGCTTGGGGGGAAAAATGTGTAAATAAACTACTTAGTTAATATGAAAATCAGAAGCCACTTTAGATGGGAAATAATGGTGAGGTCAGAGGAAAATATTGTCCCTAAAGAAAACTGTATAGGGAGACTGATATCAAAGCTTTCAAAGGGATGGGTAACTGGCAAAACCTGGGGTTGAGAAAGCTGGCTCTCTGGTAAGTAGTAGCTCTAAATTAATGACTAGAACAGGGGTCTTCAACCCTTTTGAGCCCAAGATCATTTTTTGAATTGAAGGGCAATCTAGGATTTACCCTGCCCCTTCCTGAGGCCCAACCCCTCCCCTAAGACCTCACCCACTCCATCCTCTCCTCACTGGCTCTCCCCTACCCTCACTCACTTTCATTTGGCAGGGGCGCAGAAGAGTGATGGCTGAAGGCTTTGGGAGGGAGTTTGGGTGCAGGAGGGTGCTTCAGGCTGGGGCAGTGTGTTAGGGTGTAGGAGTGAGGAGTGCAAGCTCTGGAAGGGAGTTTGGGTGCTGGAGCGCGCTCCAGATGGAAGCAAACTCTTTCTCAGAGCATGCACCCCTCACTCCCTCCTGCACCCCAACACTCTGGGTGCAGGTGGGGGGTTCCAGGCTCAGGCAGAAGGTTGGGTGCAGGATGGGGTGAGGAGTGTGGGCGCTGAGGAAAGATGTAGGGGAGAGGTTCTCCATGTGCTGCACTGCTGCCAGTTCCCACAAGCAGAGCCTCCCAATGGCTGGCTCCTGGCCAATGGAAACTGCTTGGACAGCGCTGGGGACAGAGGTAGCACGGAACTGCCTTCCTCTCCTCCCAGAGGCTGCAGAGACTGCCTGCACTCAGCGGCTGTACACAGCCAGCCGGCTGCTTGCAGTAGCAATGCTGGGCCAGGCAGATGCAGCCACCTGAGGATTGTGATCGACTGGCAAAGGTGACAGGATCTACTAGAGATGTTACACTTTGATTAGTCGATAAGGGTGGCCCACACACTTACTATCCTAGCTGCGTCTCTGCCTTTTCCTCTACTGTTTCAAGTCCCAGCTTGCCCTAGGTTCCACACTGCGCCTCTGCCTTTTAAATGTAGTTAGAGATGCAGATGGTTGCTTCAGTCCCTGCTCGTGTGGTTTCCCACACAGTGCCTCTGCCTCCCTTGACCCCCTGCAGAGACTGGATCCGACTTTGAAGCTGACTCCTTACAGAACCAGCTCCTGCTCCCCCTGCCCTTGCTGCCTCTGATACAGAGGCAATGGAGGGGAGGGGGAGAGAGGAGCGACTAATTGAGTAGTGACCTGACTACACAATAAGCCTAGGCTTATCAGGTAGTTGACTAGTCACGTATATTCCTAGGAATCTACCAGCTGATCATGATCGACAGGTTGGAGACCACTGGCCTAGAAAAACTGGTAGTTGTAGAAGAGGCCAGAGGAGGATGATATGCATGGTAACGTCTATTCCTCTTTTTGGACCCTGGCCCCCCTGAGGCTGCTGTGGGTGTAACAACTTTCTTTTTGCTATTAGTGTATACATTTTCAGAGACTTAATAGTCACTCTTGCGACCTTAAGACTACGAAGTCTCATGTCCTACCAGAGAACAGCAAGGGGCCTTCATAAGGGAGATCTGGAATGATTGCCCCTGCAAGAGAAGACCTGATGACTGAAGCCAAGATGCACACTGCACAGAGATGGAGGAAGCCGTAGCTCAAGCCATACTGTTTGCTGTATCCCTACTTGCAATGCTGTTCTAACAACTAATCTGTCATCCTTCTCCCTAACACTGAACCCCTGCTTTGCCTCATCGGGAAGCTGGTCTTTGAATTTCAGGACCTTATCGCACGGGCTGAAATCACAGCTATCCAGCAGAGTCTGCTTGTTCACAATACTGAGCTGTAAATCTCCTGTGGAATAAAGTTCCCTGCTGAACAGGTCTAGTGTTTTTTCTTCTTTCCCTTACAGAATAAAGGCCGGGGCCCCCATGTCTCTCTTTTCATTAGCCATTAGATATGAGACAGCCTTGAGAAAGGTGGTTATAAGGACATAACTTTTTTCCACCCTTTTAAGCAGCGGGAGGCAGAGAAGCTGGGATCTGCCATAAAACCTTGACCGGTTCTACGATAACCTCATTAATATAAAGAGCTACTGTAGGGAGTCCTGAGAGGCTAAAATATCCATGAACCTACAAGATCTTTCCAGCACTGCTACTGGCTGGATATCCAGAGCTGCAGCAACCCATTTCAAGTCTGAAAGCATTGGGGAGGAGGGATGTAGTCTCAGTCTCTACTGCCTGATCAGGTGACAGAGTAGGAGCAGCAGCTAAGAAATGCTGAGGAGGCCCCTCCTCCAATTCCTTCACAGGAGAGTCCTGAGCACAGTTTCTCCCTGTACGGTATTGGGACCTTGTTGCATAGGCTCCCAGCACCTCACCAATGTAGAAGGGCAGGAAGAGAGTGGAGGAAGGAGGCTCTCCAGTGTGGATGAAATCCCCACAGGGCACAAAAGGGCTCCTGATATGACAGTTGGACCCAGGTATGTGGAAGTACTCGACTGGTACCATGGTGGCTGGGCAAACACTCCACTGGGACTGCTGGGTACACTCTGCTCAAGTCACAGGTGATCTCATTTCAGAGTCCTCTTCCTGAGACCCTTGGAGAGCTGACCCTCATTGGTACCAGAGACCAGCTCTGAGTCTGGAAATGGGGTACCAGTGAGATCACTCGCTCCCCTCAAGATGGAACTCTATAGAAGAGGCGCCACGACTGTATGAGACACGAACTGTGCTCTGGGGTTGGACCAGACTATGGAAGCAAGAACTTTCAATCTTTCTATTGGGAAAGACTCCTGAGCAGCATGGGAAGCTGGCAATGATGGACTAAGCGGCCTTCTGGCTGCCTTAAAAGCCTCAGATGTAGAAAGCTCCGGAAAGGGCTCCTGAGCCTGTAGAACCAAAATGTTCCCAGACAGACCTTCAGGGACTGGTTTCAATAGATCCTTCCAATGCTGCAGAGTCAGCAATCCCTCCTGACTTATGGACTGAGTTTGGGGGTGTATTTCTTTAAGTCTGCTTCCAAGTCCTTGCCTCTGCTCAGTGCCTTCACCACGGACTTTGGAGACCCTGGTATTGAGTCCTTGAGAGACTTGCATTATATCTTCTTAGATGCAAGTGATTCAGCCTTTTGACTGAATCAGAACCACAGGAGCTCTCCTAACCGACTCTGATGTGATACGTTCCTGCTCTGTGTGTAAAGGTTCAAAGGCAGATAAAATGCAGACTTCATAAGCAGGGACTAAAATCTGGCAGCACTGTCTTTTTTAGATCAGCATCTGAGCCCTCTATAAATATGGTATTTGTCACTCATATGTATCTCTCCAAGACACTTAAGGCAGCAGGGGCATGGGTAGTTTGCTTATCACATGATCAACAGATCTTGAAGCTAGGAGAATGTGACATTAGTCTGGGCATCTGGTACCAGAACTGGGCATCCTACTCAAGAAATGCTATTCTTTCACATGCACAAGCTTAAATCAAGACCATGGGATTGTAAAACTATTAAAACAAGACTAATTTAACCTATTTTTTGTAATGGGCTGGATTTTAAGTCTATGTTTAATAGTCCTCCTTGGTGAAGGGGAATATCTAGCTGACCTTTAGAATTACAGTATAAAGGGAAAAAAATCTTGATCCACTTCAAAAGCGCATAGATGATTCAAATATTGTAATAAACATATAGGATTTTTTTAAAAGCCACTGAGGCTTGATCACCTAAACACTTCACAAACTCTCAATGCATGTATTTTTACACTGCATACACACTCAACTCCTGGCTGGACAGTTCACTCTGTTAGAAGAACACTGTTTTTTAGTCTCATCTGATGGGCCTTAGAAATGTGTTACAGACGCCTGCTTGTGATACATTCAGCCATATAAACTGGAAGAGTTTCTGTGCCTTAGGAACAGTCAAAGAGAATATTGTCAGAGATAAATTGCATCTGACTTCAACAATGAAATGAAGTGCAGACTAAACACCTTTACTATTTCTCTCCAAATGAGCTGAAAGTTACAGCAAATTCTTGAACTAAATATTAAAAAGACACCAGCTGTCTTCAAAGGCTACTTTGAAACCTGCAGGAAAATATCCAAGTGCTGTTTGGTGGCACTAAAATTATTTCTCAACTAATAATCCCAGCAAAACCCAGTTTAAAATACATCTCTGAAAAGCTAAGAGCAGGAAAAAGGACATTGTTTTGACAAATCTACTTACTGGATATGCATCGGAATCATCATTGCTCATCTGCAGAAACCTCTCCGGCCTTGCTGAAGAATGCTCTGGGCCCTGGTAATCACATCATTTAAAAACAAAACCAACAACAGTTTAGTTGTCTTTCTAGATCACTCACTGCACAAGTGCTTCCTGCCAGCCTAATCACCATGGAGCAGCATCAATACAAGGTGCTCAACCAGTCAAAGGGGAGGTGCTGGAACAATGGCAATGAGAGAAGAGGGAGAGCTTTGAAGAGGGTAAGATGATGGTGCCCCTGAATAAAGAGGTTGTGATCTTGATCAGATGGAGAGGGGTTACATAGAACTTCCATGTCACTTCCACTAATTAAAGGTTACACTGACAATGTGGTTGTGCAAGGTGGTGCAAGACAGCCGTGCCTGGGGCAGTTAACCATCCTGCCAATCCAGCACAGAATGGTGCAAGATGAGGATAGTGGTGAAGCACAAATCTGTGACCGTTTAATAATAAGCATCACAGAGTCACAAGCCAAGAGGTGTCTCATACGTGGGACCATGGAGCATCTGCTACAGCAGAAGTTGGATCCCCCGCTTAGCTATGTCTTGAGCACTACGTGGCTCCTACCCTACAACATGAGTGTGTGCAGAGGAGACACTCCCTTCTCCCACTAGCACACCAGCTTTACATACATCAAGCTGTTCTAGATGGTATATGTACTTTGACCAGCTCCCTGCAGAATCATTGCTAACCCATGTTAGATATTCCAGTTAAAATGTACTCAATCTAAGCCAAATACTCCTTAAGACCTTCTTATAGGAATTTTGCATTATGCATTACTGGCCACCATTTTACACCAGGGAATGAGGAACACAGGTAACAGAGTAAGTCAGCGGTAGGGAACAGAACAGAACAGAACCTACTGTCTTCTGACTCCCACTTGTCTCCCTTATTAATAAGGTTGGAAAGTTAATTGCAAATCAACAAAAGAATGTGGTTGTATTTATTGCTGATGCAGGGTGTCATTGTAAGGGAGACAAATATTTATGATAACAAAGGACTTTCCTACCAGAGAAAACAACTATGAGGTATCTCATCTTAAAGATGTAACTCCATTTAACCTTTCATCTGTTCCTCATGGCTTGCATGTTAGTTAATTCCATTTACGAACAGGGGCTCCCTTCCTTTACGTACCACCTTCTGTTCGTTACTGCACTGAAGTCACAATGCCAAATTTCTGGGAACGTCATAGTGATTTCTAGCACAAGTAACTTAGAAACTTGGTAAAAGAACAGGGGACAGTGTAGTAACATGTATTTCATGACTACTCCCTATGGTACTGGTTTAGCAAGCCCTTAAACAAAAACCCTAAAACCACTCACTATCTCCCCTTTGCACAAAAGGAGCATGAAAATGAAGCTGCCAGCATGAATGTGTCCTGTATAACTGTTTTCTTGCAAACTGGGCTCAGTTTTGTGGTGCAAACTTATCTCCTCATGAGTGGCAAGGATATGAAAACCACAAAGCAAAGCCACACTGTTCTGGCATGTCTGACACTCTAGTATTGTTAGTATCATTTCTGTTGCAATCTAGTCATGTGCTGTAAATCATAATTCTTAAATACACACATTTCAACCTCCTCCTATTATAAAAACATTTTAAAGCGTTTAAAATAAAACAGCCAATAAGCATGCTGATTTCACTGTGCCAGAAACAGAGATTTCTGCAGAGGAGACAGCAAAAACACAAGCTTCGCCCTACCTCACCTCCAAAACATACCCACAGCTTTGGTGTTAATCCTCACACAGACCCCACTCATTGCCTGTTTGAATTTCTTTGCTGAAAGTCTAACAAGACTGCCATTTGCTGATGTGGAGGCGGTTCTGGACCCCCTGTCCAACAGGACATGTACAGAATACATTAGCTGGCGGCATATCACACATTCTTCACAGAGAAAAATCACCCACTGGGTATGAACAAACAGCAGTGTGTCAGGAAATATTATAATGGCATGGAATTAAATGTATAGAAACAGAATGGGAACAAGAAATGCTTTTATGTCCACTTAAAATGACGGAAAGTGAACATATACAGCTATGGCAAGCACATCAGTATCATGATAGCATGTATTTGTCAAAAGAAACACTCTAAACATATATTAAGAGTTTCTTAAAGTATAATTTTAAACAACAATGGTCCTATAGCACCTTAGAACAGTGTTTCTTGAACTTTTTAAGACCGAGGAACACCAAACAATTTTTTTTTATGCGGAACATCAAGGATTTTTGAACTCTGTTCTCTGCGGCACACCTCCGACTGCCTCACGGAACTGTGCCGCAGAACACAGTTTAAGAAACACCGCCTTAGAGACTAACAAAAATATATAAAAGAAGTGGGTTGTGCCCACCAAAGCTCATGATACTATTTATATATTTTTGTTAGTCTCTAAGGTGCTACAAGACCATTGTTGTTTGTGTTTTTTCAGTTACAGACTAACGTGGCTACCCCTCTGAGACTTTTCAAAATATGCTGTCAGTGAATTTTAAAAGGGAATAACTATTTCTAGCAGCTCAGGGCAGAATGCTGATATCGCTTTTAAAAATATTTTAAGGGATGCCTAGAATGATCCTACTGCTCCAAGTTTGGAACACAGAAAAGAGTTTCATGCAGATTTTATGCTGATCTGGTTCCAGACCTTTTGCGGCTAGCTCACTGTTTCTGATGAGAGAAGTAAGCAGCCATTCAAAGGGCTTCTTTCCCTGAAAGAGCAGATTTCTTATTTCTCACAAGTTACTCAAATCATCATCCATTTTTTTTAAATGTATTCATCTGAAAGCTGCTTAAAACCCTCATGAAACAATGTTTTAGCTTAAAAAGTAAAGTTTATACTGGTAAACGCATGGATCTGAAAATCCAAGGTTTGTTTCATGTCACCATAAAATAAAGCAAAGCAAGTGCTGTGAAATCTTAACTATACCTGGGAATCCTAAGCTGCCTCCTTTATACTTTGCTCTTTATAGGAACTTCGCATTTTAAATTACAATTTTTCATAATCACAAATCTCTAATGCAAAAAAAAGGATTTTTTTCGTCAATGCACATTGTATTGACCAAGTCAGTCTTTCCAACGGTAAGGGAACAATGGCAGACACCACTGCAAATAACCCCTTCAGAGGAGGTCACTGAAATATTTTCTTCTCATTTCTGACCAACTGTCAAGACCAATCACTGCAAAAACATTGTTGAGAAAGAGGAATAGTCTAACAGGTCAGCAGTATACTTAATTTTTATGGAAATAATCATATGATGCTGAAACTGCATATGTATGCTGCAAAAAGGGAACAATAAAAGGCTCTATCATTTTTATTCTAACACTTCATACCAATGCACGTTTATTGTTCCAGTGAAAGTCTTACCATTCCTTCCATTCCATGTGGCAAAAGCAGCACAATCCCATTGTGACGAACCCACTTAGCCTGTCCTGAGCTGATAAATTGGTCTATTATGCACTGAGCAGTGTTGTGGAAGTCGCCAAACTGCGCTTCCCAGCACACCAGAGCATTGGGACTTGCCATGGCAAAGCCAAGTTCAAAACCTAAAAACAAAAAGGTATAAAGACAAAGGAAACAATCCCAATTAGAATTATATTTGGTTTTCCATAAAGTAAGACAGTACCTTTCTATTGCCGCTAATTAAACAAAAGAGAACAGAATATGCACCAAGAATGTCTATTCAAAGTGCAACACAGTGTTTTCAGTATATCACTTCATCTAGAAAGATTAGCAGATATTTGTTTATATATGGAGGGTACAATCCTGCAAACTCTGCCTTATGTTAGTTGTCCAAGTCAATGACATGAGGAAACTTCCACGAAAAAGTTAAGATCTTAACTAAAAATAATTTTTCCCCCTCTCCTTGTAGTAAATATTTTATACACAAGTCTAGATAGATGGTAACTTTTGAATAAAATTCAATATAAATATATTTATAATTAATATTTAAGGTTCAGTTCAATTAACTATTTTTCCATCTTCTGCATTTTGTAAGCCTGCACAATACTATGAATGTGTTTGTCTATTCACACAGGTTTACATCTGTAAACTGGATCTTTAATATTTGTTTTATTAGAAGATTTACCTGGTGTTGCTCGAGTCCTTAACTCAACTAATTTTGGGGTTTCAGAAAATAAAAATGAAAAATCATTTGAATCATTGCTATGGTGGGGGCTGGGAATGAGGGTTCAGTATACAGGCTGCCCCAGGGAGCCCTCTCTCACCATAGCAGCTTAGAGTCAGATAAGAAGTGCCTCTCCATGGCCACTGCAGCTCCAGTGGGCACAGCCAGAGAGAGGCATGTCCAGGTTTGTTTGCTCCCTGCACTCCCCAGCCAAACTAAGGAATGCAGCAAACTGCACTTTCTAGGAAAGCAGTGACTGCAGCATGTCCCCACCCCTTTCTTATTCCAGTCCCATGGGCCCTGGAAATTTTGGCTCTGGTGGTTGGTCGGCGCTAGAGAGAGATCTGCTGCCTGCTACTTTTTCTCCTGGGCTACATCTAAACTACACCCCTCTGTCAGCAGAAGGATGTAAATTAGATGTTTCAAAAGTGCAAATGAAGCAGGGATTTAAATATCCCAGGCTTCATTTGCATAATCACATCATAGCAATTTTTTGAGTACAGGATTTTTCAAAAAAGTGCCTTGTCGAAAAAACCACATCTAAACCGCGGTTTCAGTTTCAAAATGGCACTTGCTTGAAACCGTGCCATGACGTGATTATGCAAATGAAGCACAGGATATTTAAATCCCTAGTTCATTTGCACTTTTGAAACGTCTAATTTACATCCCTCTGTCAACAGAGGGATGTAGTTCAGACATAGCCCCGGAAACCTGCTTATTTATTGAATAAACATTTCCAAAGTGCCACAGTATCCAATCACCATTTGGTAAATCTACTATATATTTGACAGAGTTTGTGTTTCTGTCTGTGTGTCTGTCTTTGTTCAAGAACTTCTCCTAAACAGTAAGAGCTGGGATCACCAAATTTGATATATTGCTTCCTCCATGGTATGCTATATCTTGAATACTGTGTACCTACGTGGTTGTCTCGTCTCACAAAAATCTCAGCATTGGCAAAGATTCAGAAAAGGGCAACAAAAATTGTTAGGGAGTTGGAACGGGTACCATAAGAAGAGAGTTTAAAAAGACTGGGAATTTTCAGCTTAGAAAAGAGGAGACTAAAGGGGGATACGATAGAGATCTGTAAAATCATGACAGGTATGAAGAAAGCGAATAAAGAAAACTTATGTTATGGGAACAAGTAAATAACAATTAGGGGGTCACCAAATGAAATTAATAGGTAATAGGTTTAAAACAAACAAAAGGAAGAATTTACTTATGCAGAACACAGTCAACCTGTGGAACTCCTTGCCAGAGGAGGTTGTGAAGAACAGGACTTCAACAGGATTCAAAAAAGAACCTAACCTGAGGTTAGGTCCATCAATACTTATTCACAAGGATGAGTAGAAAGGGTGTCCCTTGCCTCTGTTTGTCAGACGCTGGAAATGGGTGAAGGGAGGGATCACTTGATTCCCTGTTCTGTTCACTCCCTCTGGGGCACCTGGCACTGGACAATGTTAGAAGACAGGATCCTGGGCTAGATGGACCTTTGGTCTGATCCAGTATGGCTGTTCTTATGTTCCTCTTATAACTTTAAGCAACTTAAGGGTTTGGTTGCACTAGGAAAATGGGATGTGCCTGGAATGGGATTGCTTCTCATAAAATCATACAGAAAAGTGACAATCAGGCACATGAAAGGGTTTGGCTGGAAGCACTCCATTCTCTCCCTTCTGGGACTGCCTGAGCCTCCACCCCCCAGACACACATTAGAGAGGGTGGGAGGGCTGAAGCCCCCTCCCCCATTCATATAGGAACATTGCTGGCTGTTCTCCATCAGGGAGCGATGTCTTTTTGGGACAGCTCAACCCATATGCATCTGATGTGTAGGACTTCTAAGCACCGTTCCCTCCACTGTACAGAAGGAAGGTAGGCGGGCAACACAGAATTGCACAGAGGTCACATGACTTTGCCAGCAGGTTAAGAAGTCAGTGACAAGGCTGGGACTAGAGCCAGTGTTTCCCTAGTTTCATGCTATACCCACTGGACAACACTGCCTTTCCGTAGTCAAACAAATGTAAACATGGATTCTGAATACAGCTGAGTTTTTCCCAACTAAGATCATGTTTAAATGCAGTGGGAATCACTTGTTGCCTGTTCCTAGAACCTGCCAGGTTCCAAACACCATAGCACCCTCAACAGGCTACATGGGCATCACTTCGTTGCAGAACGTACGCCTGCTCTTGCTGAACAAGGTCTGTGGCAGTGCCGTAAAGCCCCAATTCAACTGCAGGGACTGGGTGATAATGACTGGCCAAGACAAAAAACAAACAAAAAGTTATTAGAATACAAACCAGCTAGTGGAATTCATGCTCAGCAGCTGTGCTACAACACCTTAATTGCAAACTGCCTGAGTATTTACATATGCTACAGGGCTTTGTTGTGCAGCTTTAAAATGCAAGATTTCAAGCAGAGTCAATGTTTGTGAACACACAGTTAAATACCAGGCATATAATAATCATCTCATGTTAATGACCTAGCTTAACTTCAAGGTATTTTCCCTGAAGGTAATGGCTTATTTGTGAAAAATTCCTCTCTCCTCTTCCAGTGCTCCCACTTACATGGGTCATGACTAGTGAGAACACAAATATTTCTATAGCAATGAAGAATGACACCACATGAGGCTACACCTCAACACAAGGTGAAGACAGTGGTTATGATGGACAGGCCATTCTGTTAGGCTAAAGACGAAAACTGCACATTTAAAACACAGCTCTGCAACAGGGGCTGCTCTGGCTGGGCTGGAGCAGCCCTGCCTGGGGATGGAGGAGACACTCCAGCCCAACCACTGGTGGGGAGACTTGATACCCTATTACAGCTATCAGATTGGTTTGACGTGATTTGGTTTTTACAAATCCGTGCTGGCTGTTCCTGATCACCTTATCTTCCAGATGTTTGCAGATGGAGTCCTTAATTATTTGCTCCATTATCTTCCCTGGCACAGAAGTTAAGCTGACTGGTCTGTAGTTTCCTGGACTGTTAATTCCCTTGTTATAGATGGAACTACATGTCAGTGGCGTAGCAAGGGTGTTATGCACCCCGGGGCAAAGGCAAAATGTGCGCCCCCCACACATCTGTTGCAGGAGCATTTTGCAGTTGCTAATTTTACTTGTGAAGCACTTGCCCATGGAAATGAGTTTCAGAGGGGTGGCCATGTAAATGTTTCAGCAAAAACAAAGTGGAATCCTGTGGCATCTGACAAAGCGAGTTCCGACCCACAAAAGCTTATGTCAAAATAAATTTGTTAGTCTTTAAAGTGCCAAAGGACGACTTCTTGTTTTTGCCCATGGGAGTGTCACTGGCAGCCAACCATGAAAACTGAACATCCTAGAACACTGAATACTTACAGTGTTAAACAGTTAAAACCAATGGGTTAAATTCTGTCCTCTGATTCTCCACTAATGCTAAATTCTCCTTTTCTTAAGTTTGCTGCATGTTACACGAAGACCAACAAAAAGGTTATTCTAAAATGTAGACTTCTCCATTATCACCAGAATCTGCTGTTAATTTGGCTTTTTTAATGGATTGTGCACTAAGTCATATTTGGAGGCTGGGTGCATGTCTAAATCTGGTGTGTTGTTTGGGCCCCTCTCTACATAAAGTTCATCCAAAATACTGGAAAACAGTAAGCCATGGAACCAATATTATCTAACATTTATGGGTGAGATTTTCAATCACAGAAAAGGCAACTAGGTGCCTAACTCCAGGTGACAGTTCATGGGCATTGGGCTCTTAACTGCCCTTTGGTCTCTGAAAATACTGTGTATGGATAAAATCAAAGGGCAATTTTTCTTTAATAAGCAATATTTGCCAAGCAAATGTGTGACATATAGGGAAAACATGAAATAAACATACAAAAAAACCTCTGGAATTATGATTTCTGGATATGATCAAACTTATATGCTTATTTTTAAGAAGTCTGCAACTCATACTGACTGATGGAGACCAACTTGGCATCCTGATATTCCCTGAACACAGCAGTGTGCTCAGCAGAGTGCCCACCAGCAAAGGCTCAGTGACAGGCTTCACGTACTTGTCATTTGTGATTCACACCAGGGTGACTGGAGGCTCTCCTGAAGCATCTCTCCTATGGGAATTTATGGGATACGTGGATTGCATCACAGAGTGCCAGGACATAGAAATAAAACAGCCAAAGCACACCTACACCACTGGGGGAAAAAGGGACTTTTAGCAACACTAAAATGTTGAGACTTTGATACTCTTCTGTATTAAGAACAAGATCAGGATTTAAAATTAAAGGAAATAGAAAACACTATGCTTAAGAGCCAGATGAGAGCAGCATACTGCACTCACAGTATGTCTATTTTTTAAGTCATCAGCACATGGATATGAAACCTGGCCCTATAGGACTAACAGGATAAATCTTCACTAAAAAAAAAAAAAAAATCCCTTTTGTTTAGATTTTATTCTTTTAGGCTATGTCTAGACTGCTGCTTTTTATCGGAAAAAGGTACCTTTTTCTGATAGTTTTGTTGGAAGAAGCTTTTCTGAAACTTGGCCCGTCTACACTGGGCCAAATTTTGGAAAAACCTCCTCTTTCGGAAGAGCTCTTCTTCCTCATCGCACGAGGAAGACAGGGCTTCCGAAAGAGCGCATCTGCTCCTCCCAAAAAATGTCAGAAGAGCAGATGCTTTCCCTGGACACGGCAGAGTTTAAATGGGATATCTCAAAGTCCAAGCGAAACCAAGGGACTGCAAGAATACATTAACCAAGTTTGAGATCCCAGTGTGCTAGAAGCTGTACATACACATACTAAGACAATTTACAGAACAGACAAAGGTTGGGAGTGGGGGAACCTCCACTTTACAGCTTGGGAACAGAGATTACATGAATAAAAGATGAGATTCGCCTAAAATTATGCAGGAGATTCATGCAGAGCTGGGTTTTGAATCTAGATTGCCTGAATCCCAGTGCAATGCTTTAACTACAAGAACATCCTCTTACATTTCACTCGATTTTTTTAAAGTTGCAGTTGGACATACATAAACCAAAGCTATACATCTCTAAACGTTGAAAGGCTACTGCTGCAATTAAAGCCTGTCCTTCCCCCTGGCAGAGCCAGTATTTGCACTCTCCTGGAAGGTTTATGAACATGTAGATCAACCTGAATATGTTAATTAGGGGGAAAGAGGAGTATCCTGAAAACAAATCCTTTTATACATGAATAGATAGTTTGCATTCACTTTTGGAGAGTGACTTTTTATGCACAGTTCCTATGGAAAGTCTATTCCAGATGTTTGGACCCCATCTTGATGAAAAGAAAGTTGATGAACCACTACATCCCCGTAGTGCTGAACTCTATGAACGGCCCATCCATGACTCCAACAGATGCTCCTTGTTCTCTTCTTGCCAAAAGAAAGATGAAGACTCAGAAGGACTGGCCTTTTCCCTTCAACCTAATGTTCTTGAATGGTCCTAGCTGACCATCCTCATCTCCAATAATGCTATCTTCCAAAAGCTTTTAAACCTTAGACAATAAGGCCATACAAAAAAGGAGAACTAAGAACATTCACAAAGCGTAAAGCCTGTACAACTTCTTCACTGCAAGTTCCCAAAGGTATTTACAAAATAGATTTCCCCAGATAGGTTTGAATCCCATTCTAATTTTAAACAAACATTAAGAGACTATTTCTGCTGATTGGGTGACATGGTTGAGAACATATGCAATATGGCTAAATTGCTCAAGGCTTATTTGCATATATGCTGTGCTCTGCTAGGACAGGGGTAGTCTAACTTTCAGATGAGACATAAAACTGAATTTCTGACCACTTGTGGTCATCATCCTTTAGTAAGCATAGTTAATCCTATTGCCAGATCAAATTTGTGTCTCGGGTAATTAAGTTCTGTATACCAATACTATCCCTGCAATTTCAAATGAATATCATACCCTTTTTTACCGCCTTTGTTTACTGTTCCTGTTGCGTGTGCTCTTTCAATCATTCTTTTATCAGTGTGGCAGGGATGGGGGTGGTAAGCAAAGTGCAATTCTGTATTTCTTCCCCCTGCGCACGACACACACAGAAGCATACATCTTTCAAGTAACAAAAGTAAAGCTGCAGCTTAATTCAATATGATTTTCAAGTGTCCTAAGGCATGAACATTAAAATAATGTAGCAAGTGTTTTGAGATGTCTACACATGACATATTAGTAAAAGAACAACCATAAGAAAATATTTGCTGCTATATTTAAAGAAAAGTAACAATGGGGACTGGTATTGGAATACACATGCTTCTTTTAACATAAGAACAGTCATACTGGGTCAGACCAACAGTCCATCTAGTCCAATATCCTGTCTGCCAAATGCCCCAGAGGGAGGGAACAAAACAGGTAATCCTCACGTGATCCCTCCCATCACCCATTTCCAGACAAACAGAGGTTAGGGACACCATTCCTACCTATCCTTTTAAATCACTAATTTAAATACAGCCCAGGGGAAGCCATAAAATCATTAATATTTGGGTTCTGAGCCACAGAAACACTGATGAACAAAAGACACAAAAAGCTCCCTTATAGCCTCCAAAAGCCTCACTATATGGCCATGAAGGACTTTGCCTTCTGTTTTTATGTTTTCTGCCTAATTTCCTGCTGTAGTTTTAATTAGATGATATTTGCTACCTCTTCCATCTATAAAAAATGGAATGGCACTGCCAGAGTAACACCAGAGCCATATTCTGACACAGAGCCCTATTCCTTAGGCTGTATATCAGGGATGAGATCATCATCTCATGTAAACATGGGGTCATTCATGAGGGAAGGTACTGTGGACTTTTAGACTGTTATTGCTGCAAAGGATTTTTTAATTGTTCAAGAATCATTCTTATTCCAACTCACAAGACAAATTCAAAGATTTAAGACATCCAAAAAAGTTAAACAGATAAATATTCTTCCTTTCTCTCTCATATTTCCCAGTCAACCATAAAAACCATGCCAAACTCCATCTCCAAGCCTAAGAAGATCCATCAGTCTTCTGCAGGCTCATCTTTTCTCTTCAAATCTCATGTATCTGGGAGTTTTCCCTTTTCTCAAGATGAGGCAATACAACCTATTCATCACTGGTGAGATCTAGACAGAAGTACTGTAGCCAATTGTGGGTACCACACTTAAGGAAAAACATGGACAAAAACTGAGAGCCCCCAGAGGTGAGCAAAAAAAAGTTCCAAAAGCCTGACTTATGAAGAATGTTTAAAAATACTAGGCATGTTTAATCTGGAGAAAAGTAGCATGAGGTGGCTTCTGATAAGTCTTCATGATGTCATGGGGAGGGATCTACTACAGACCATCTACCCAGGCAGAAGAGGTGAATGAGGCTTTTTTTAAACAACTAAAAATCAACCAAAGCGCAAGATTTGATGGTAAAGGGAGATTTCAACCATCCAGACATACGTTGGGAAATTAACACAGCAGGTCACAGGTTATCCAATAAATCGTTGGACTGCATTGGAGACTTTTTTAATTTTAGAAGGTTGAGGAAGCTACAACGGGAGGAAGCTGTTATTGATTTAATTTTAACAAATAGGGAGGAGCTGGTTGAAAATGTGAAAGCGGAAGGCAGCGTGGTGAAAGTGACCATGATGAAAGTGACCATGAAATCATAGAGTTCGTGTTTCTAAGAAGTGGTAGAAGAGAGAACAGCAACATAGAGACAATGGATTTCAGGAAGGCAGATTTTAGTAAACTCAGAAATTTCGTAGATAAAGTCCCATGGGAAGCAAGACTAAGAGGAAAAACAACTGAAGAGAGTTGGCAGTTTTTAAAAAGAACATTAAGGGCCCAAAAGCAAACTACTCCACTGCATAGGAAAGATAGAAAATATGGCAAGAGACAACCCTTGCTTAACCGGGAGATCTTACATGATCTAAAAATCAAAAAGGAGTTGTATAAAAAGTGGAAATTAGGTCAAACTACAAAGGATGAATATAAGCAAACACCACAGGTATACCCTGTGGCAAAATTAGAAAGGCAAAAGCACAAAATGAGCTCAATCTAGCTAGAGACATAATGGGTAACAAGAAGACGTTCTACAAACATATTAGAAGCAAAAGGAAGACCAAGGACAGGGTAGGGCCATTGCTCAGTGAAGAGAGAAACAATAAAAGAAAACGTGAAAACAGCAGAGGTGCTTAATGACTACTTTGTTGAAATGAAATGCATCCTAGAATATTCAAAGAGCTGATGGAAAAGATATCTGAGATTTTAGCTATCATCTTTGAAAAATCATGGAAGTCAGGAGGGGCTCCAGAAGACTAGAAAAGGGCAAATATAGTGCCCTAAAAAAGGAAAATAAGAACAACCCAGGAAACTACAGACCAGTCACATTAACTTCTGTGCCAAGGAAAATAATTAAGGAATTCATCTGCAAACATCTGGAAGATAATAAGATAAGTTACAACCAGCATGGATTTGTAAAGAACTATTCATGTCAAACCAATCTGATAGCTTTCTTTGATAGAATATCAAGCCTTGTGGAGAAGGGAGAAACGGTGGAAGTGGTATACCTAGACTTGAGTAAGTAGAGACTGCAACTATTTGGAGGATAGGGTCATAATTCAAAATGATCTGGAAAAATTAAATAAATGGTCTGAGGTAAACAGGATGAAGTTTAATAAGGACAAATGCAAAGTGCTCCACTTAGGAAGGAACAATCCATTTTACACATACAGAATGGGAAGCAACTATCTAGAAAGGAGTACTGCTGAAAGGGCTCTAGGGATCATAGTACAGGCAGTCCCCGGGTTACGTACAAGATAGGGACTGTAGGTTTGTTCTTAAGTTGAATCTGTATGTAAGTCGGAACTGGCGTCCAGATTCAGCCGCTGCTGAAACTGATCAGTTTCAACAGTGGCTGAATCTGGACGCCAGTTCTGACTTACATACAGATTCAACTTAAGAACCCCAGGCATCCCCAAGTCAGCTGCTGCTGAAACTGATCAGCAGCTGATTCCAGGAAGCCCGGGGCAGGGGCTTCCTGTAGTCAGCCACTGGTCATTTTCAGCAGCTGCTGACTAGGGGACACCTGGGGCAGAGCAGCTGGGGTGCTGCTGGGTTGGTCCAGTGGCACCCAGAGCGGCGCTACGGGACCAACCGGCAGCACCCCAGCTGCTGTACCACAGGCGTCCGGAGCAAAGCCACGGAGCACGGGGGCAGCGGGACAGCCCAGACGCGCCGTGGCTATCCTGCTGCCCTCGGGCTCCGTGGCTTTGCTCTGCTCTGCTCCCCGTCCCCCAGGTCTGCAGACCAGGGGGAGGGGGAGCAGAGTAGAGCAGAGCGGCGGAACGCGCGGCCAGCTGACAGCCCAGCCGCGTCTGGGCTGTCAGCTGGCCGCGCGTTCCGCCGCTCTGCTTCCCCCCCCTCCATGGTTTGCAGACCAGGGGGAGGGGGAGCAGAGCGGAGCAGAGCAGAGCGGCAGAACGCGCGGCCAGCTGACAGCCCAGACGCTTCTGGGCTGTCAGCTGGCCGCGTGCTCCGCTCTGCTCCCCCTCCCCCTGGTCTGCAGACCAGGGGGAGGGGGAGCAGAGCGGAGCAGAGCAGAGCAGAGCGGCAGAACGCGCGGCCAGCTGACAGCCCAGATGCGTCTGGGCTGTCAGCTGGCTGCGCGTTCCGCCGCTCTGCTCTGCTCCGCTCTGCTCCCCCTCCCCCTGGTCTGCAGAGGGGGGGGGAGCAAAGCGGAGCGCGCGGCCAGCTGACAGCCCAGACGCGTCTGGGCTATCAGCTGGCCTCGCGTTCCGCCCCGCCGCTTTGCTTCCTCTCCCTGGTCTGCTCGAGACCAGGGAGAGGAAGTGCCCCGTTCGTAACTGCGGATCCGACGTAAGTCGGATCCGCGTAACTCGGGGACTGCCTGTACACCACAATCTAAATATGAGTCAACACTGACACTATTGCAAAAAAAAGTAAACATGATTTTGGGATGCAGCAACACGAGTGTTGTGAGCAAGACATGAGAAGTCATTCTTCCACTCTACTCCGCACTGATCAGGCCTCAATTGGAGTATTGTGTCCAGTTCAAGGCACCACAGTTCAAGAAAGATGTGAAGAAATTGGAGATAGTCCAGAGAAGAGCAACAAAAATGATTAAAGGTCTGGAAGGTTTCCCAATTTTATTTGGCCACGGAACCCTTTTAAACGCGAAAGAATTTTGCAGAACCGCTAATAACAGTCTTATATATGGAGCTGAAAAAGTAGACCAAAAATAAGTAAGGATGATAATAAACAAATGCTAAACAAGGTCATTAGATCAACATTTAGTTTAATTTCACATATTTAAAAACAAAAATCACATTGAGAGTGAGTGAGTACAGGGATTTACTACGGTATATAACAGGCAATTGTACTACTGACTGCGCGCGCAGCGCTGAGTACTGATATCATCCCCACTCTCTGGCTAAGCTGGCATTACTCAGGGGCACTTATCGTGACAAACACAAATGAAAATTGCTTGTAATAAAATTAATAAATGCTTAAATATTAAATTGTTTAAATAATAAAATATTATTGTAATGGAATTTTCTCGCTGAACCTTTATTTTCACTTTGTGGAACCCCAGGGTTCCGCAGAACACCATTTGGGAAACACTGGTCTAGAAAACATGAACTGTGAGGGAAGGCTGAAAGAATTGGGGCTTGTTTAGTATGGAAAGGAGAAGACTGAGAGGGGACACAATAGCGGTTTTCAGGTATCTAAAAGGGTGTTACAAGGAGGAGGGAGGAAAATTTTTCTCCTTGGCCTCTGAGGATAGGACAAGAAGAAATGGGCTTAAACTGTAGCAAGGGAAGTTTAGGTTGGACATTAGGAAAAACTACCTGTCAGGGTGGTTAAACACTGGAATAAATTGCTTATGGAGGTTGTGGAACCTCCATCATTGGAGATATTTAGGAGCAGGTTGGATAAACAGCTATCAGGGATGATCTAGTCAGTGCTTGGTCCTGCTGTGAGGGCAGGGGACTGGACTCTACGACCTCTCAAGGTCCTTTCCAGTTCTAGTGTTCTATGATTCAAACGTGTTAAAGGCTGTTATAAAAAAGTCAATGGTGATTGATTGTTCTCCGTGTCCCTGAAGGTAGCACAAGAAATAATTGGTTTTATGTAAAGCAAGGCAGACTTGGGTCAGATATTAAGAAAAACTTTCAAACTATAGGATTAGCTAAGCAATGGAATAGGCTTTGAAGGGAGGCCGGGGAGTCCTTATCATTTTAGGTTTTTAAGAACAGGTTAGACAAACACCCGTCATGGATGGTTCAAGCATTTTTTATTCTTCTTTGGTGGAAGGTGCTGGACTACATGATCTCATAAGGGCTCGACCAGCCCTACATTTCTAGGATTCTATGACAAACACATGAAACCTTGAGAAAATCCTAGAACTCATGAAGCCAGCTAACCAGCCAAAGCTCATCAGAGAACCATAATCCCCTCTGGAGAATACCTCTGTCAGAGGTTCAAGAAAAAGATGAATGTTTACAAAAAAAGCCCTTTAAAGAAACAAAATGAATATGTGCATATATGGGACATGTACATTTTATGTTTGTTCTCTCCCTCTACTATGATGTCTGGAGAAACTGGTGCAACTACATTCCGTCCTTCTGCTCAATGCTTTCACAGAACAACTCAGTTATACTTCCAGACTTCCCTATTGCTGAAACTGAACAGCCTGCAGCTAAAACACTATCTTTATGAGACTTTAATTGAATTGCAATAGTCAGCAACAACAAAATGATCCACCCAGATTAATATAATCGTAATGCTTAGCTATTGTATAACTTTATCATCTTTGAATCTCAAGTGCTTAAAAAAGATTACCGTATGTCTATTTTACAGATGGGCAAAGAAGGCAAAGGGAAGGAAGTTATTTGCTCAAGCAGCAGACTAGTGACAGACCCACATCTGCCAAATCCCAATCTAGTGCTCTCTCCTCTAGGCTATGCTGTAACAGGAGAAGTGCTCCAAATATAACCCTTAGGCTACGTCTAGACTACATGGCTCCATCGACAGAGCCACATAAAATAGTTTATTCGGCACAGTCAAAGAAGCAGGGATTTAAATAATTTCCGCTCATTAAAATAAAAATGACCGCCTCACTGTGCCAATGATCAGCTGATCAGACACAGCGCGGCAGTCTAGACACGGCGCGGTCGACAAGGGAAGTCTTTGTTGACTGCTCCGGTATGCCTTGTGAAAAATTCTTTTGAGAAAAAGAAAAAAAAGCTGCAGGAAGAGTTGTTGAGCGAAAAAAAAAAAGGAGGGGTGGGGGCAGGGCCAAAATGCAGTCTCAGTCCCTTTAATTCCTGGGCAACTCCCCCTCTCTCCCTCCGCCCCGGCCAGTGCAAGCTGCGTCGCATGTCCCAATTGGCCTTCCATCAGGCGCCCAAGCCAGGCCTTGGAAAAACAAAAAAAACAAAACAAAAAAACCAGAAAATGTCCGGTATTTTCTGAATTTTTTTACTGGACGGAAGGAACAAATACCGGGCACTCAGGTTTAATATCGGACACCTGACAACCCTATACTTTAAAGCTTCTTGTTGAAGAGTGTTATGTGTGTAGTAGGGGTCACAGGAAAACAAAATAAACTCTGCTCCTTTTTCCATCTTCTTCTCTTGAAGCAGCAAACCCTGAGACTGGGAAACTTTGCATATTCCCCCCCATTTTTTTAAATTCAGAAGAGGTCAACTCAGAAAGGAGAAGTCACTAACTACTCTGCATAGAAAGCCCTCTTTCTCATCATACTCCAGCCTGTGTAAGTTAAACAAAAATTAGAGTTTCCACATAGGGATTTACGTTAAATTGGGGAACTTTTCCCCTGTAGGCAAGATTTTGATTTAGGGAACAAATACCATGATGATTGCAAGATACAATATAACTGCCTTAATATCTGCAGTCCTACCAGTCTAGGTACTGTTGGTAGGCTAAAATGATTAGTTCTGTATCTGTGCAATTGATTGTTTTTCAAGTTGTCCCATATACTGTCTTTGGGTATTGATTTTTTCACAGGAGTGATTTTAATACTGTCACATACAAAAATGTTGTTTGAATATTAACCTTCAAAATGGGCTCTTTAAAGTTTCAAAAAAACTCAAAAGATAAAACTGAGCAATTCTTATTTTTAACCGTATATAACTTTGTAGATATGAACTGGAACAAGATGTTGATTTCTCTCCTGAGGAATAATCTATTCCGTGTGCACAAAGATTCCTTACTACTTAGAAGCTATGATATTACATCAATAAACAGTCCATTCAAAAAACTTCCCTTAAAAATGTTACTCGCAAAAAGGATTAGAATGACAAATAAGTTATATTTGATCAAAGTTCTTAATAAAAGAGGTAAACATCCATTTGGAGCTCTCTCAGCTGAAAACTATTTCTCTCTATAAATAGAGATCTGTGAAGGCAAACATTTCCAAGACCCATGATACATGGTAAATGCTAACAAAATTAAAGTCATTACAGCTAAAGAAAGAAGGAAAGGACTTAACTATATTAAAATTTTAACCCATTCACATACAAGATGGTAATTTTAATAAAGATTTTTTAAAAATTAGGTTTGTCACACTTATCCACTGTAAATTGCTCTGTCCAGTTTATTTCCTTCATTATTGACAAATGCCATAGTTACATATTTTTAAATTATGTTTATCATCAACATTAGTAATATTCATTTGTACTCATGTAGTACCCTTTATCCACAGATATTTAAGAGGAATTGCAAAACATTTGTACTACCTTTTAAAAATGTATAAAAGGAAACTCATGGTTTCCCTGCTGTTTTCAAAGCCTGGAAATAGCAAAGTTGAATGGCCACATTATACAAGGCTGTACCTTGATCTGCCAGGTCTCAATCTAGACTGAGAGAAGAAGCCATGCTAATTTAAAAAATACTGCTTCAATGTCCACTTTTTTCATAAGCAGACATTTGGCTGATACTTGTGAATTTATTTAAAACTACAACAACAAAACCTAACTTGTGTAGTTGCAGAACTTGAATTAGTATACCAATTAGAAACACACAAAGGATTTTAAAATATATATCATAAAAATATACCCATTTACAGAGGGACAAACTGAGGCACAGACTAATAAGTGCCCCATTCTGAACATATAAGAGCCCCCACCCTCCTAGGCCTATGTTTAACCATACTGTCTCACTCCATCTGAATTTTAACAGTATGACCTAAATAGCATTTTATATTTTTATATATATGTAAAAATAGAATCCTCAATAGGATTATAAAGTCAAATAGCCACATAGCATACTAATTTTATTCTAAACTATCATTATCTATTAATTCTTCATTTTCCTCTATTTTTTGTGTTCATTTGCATTGTGAACTGGATATGTAGTAAATTATTAATCTACAGAGTCAATAAAACTTCTTGATATATTATTAAACATTTCCATTTTATTTTGTACTTCACATAAGATCCTTGCTACCCACACTGTGTCTTCGTGAGGTCATCCATTCACCCTCAGCTGAAGGCAAAGTGTCTGGCTAGTGCCAAAGTATAATTTGATTCACCATGACAAATGCAATTTCTAACAAAGATTTGTGACTTCAATTTATATAGTGTATTTGTAACAGCACTCAATACGTGTACGGTTGAAGCAGGTTTTCATATCTATATTCCAAGACATCCTTAATTTTATTTGTAACGCCACCACACATCCTAATTATTAACAACTTTGTAAAGCCACATATATAGCTCAAATCTTAGTTAGTGAGCATATACCCTCAAAAGAACCCCACAGCTCTATGATACAGAGAGAATTTTAGATATGCCAATACATGAGCAGGTGGAACAGTCTAAACCAAATTAAATTCAATTTTGAATCTGACTACTTTATAATTCTTTTCCATAGAATTTTTGCTGATGAATTTCCACATATGCTGCTCTACATCCTTCTCCTAAAGTATGTTTTAAATATAATGACTTTGCCATTAGTATTGAACAGAAAATTGTACAAGATAGATGCCTTGTGTGTTTATACTTCTTTCGTGTTCAACTAAATGAATCTCAAGTACAATTTCAGAATTTGCACCCTTTTATTTTTTTCCCCCCCACGATTAGGTTTTAAGCAACTGACAGGAACATTGGTGGGGAGGAATCATTTTTATATTAGGTGTGTAATGATGCTACAGTTTGAGCAGACTACTGCACATGATATTTTATATGTGGTCATCAGTCTCAAAATTAAAAAAAAAAAAAAAAGTTAAATTGTTACCAGTCTATTTTGACTATTTTAGTGCCTTTTTTGAAAAATGACACAAGGGACCAAATCATGGTCCATTACAGAAGGGTAAAATTTGACTTAAGGTATACATTTACATAACACGGCATGATCATCATAGTTCAGTGCTCTTTGGTTTAAATTAACCAATATTTAACATCCTTAATTCTAACAGTTGATTAACCTCATGAATTCTTATAGGTTAGTCGACTATTCTATAGTCCCCGGGGGCAGGACTGGCAGCCAGTGCGCTCTGGCCTCACTTTTGTGGAGCTGCCTCAATCTCGTGGGGTGCCAGGTGAGAACTGGTCTATGACGGGAGCCAGTTTAAAAACCGGCTCCCCTCACAGACCTGCTGCCTGTTACCCTGTGCTGCTGCTTCTGATAAAGAGGCAGCAGCGGGGGGTCGAAGTAGCCCCTGTATAGGTAGGGTCTGAGCTCCTGGACCCGGTGCAAGCCAGAACTGAACCGGGCTGCTGGCCAGCCTGCTAAAAAAATGTAGTGGGGGAGGTGGAAAGGGAAGGGGAAGAGTGTGTAGTCTATAGCATTAACCAATAAGCTTTTGCTTATCAGTTAATCAACTACATTATTACATACCTATTTAGAATATCACCTGGTTCAATACTCACCAGGTTTCACAGTCTGTTACCATCTAGTTTATGAGTTCAGTCATTTTGGCTTTAGCAATGACACCCAGGTGGTATTCTGCTACAGAAAGGAATGTATCTATGCCTTACCTAGCCACCTAGACACAAGTGATATCAGTGGTAGCTCAACCAATCACCATCCTTATTCTGTAGCTAATTTGCATGTTACAACTGCTTTAGTTATGAAAGAGCACAGATGTGGGATTACTAGGCCCACTGTCATACCAGTGCAATAGAAAGAGCTCTCAGTTACTAGTTGTATAATAATTGTAAAACCCCACCTTATTCAAAGACAGACAAGTGACTTAAATAGAATTACTAAGATAAATTTGACAAGCTATTTTTTCAGGAGTTCAATTGAAAAAAAAAAAAAAGATACTGATTCGCAGTCACATTATTTAATTGTCATGCCCTCATCTGACACTTTTTGGTTCCTACTAAAATGGAAGCAGAAATGCTCACATATGATGAAAAGCTATTTGTGTTGCATTTCCAGCTTGATCAATTGCAGGAAAACATCCAAAATGAAATAGAAGAGCTAGTAGGCTCAGATAAGAATCTGAATGTCTGGAATCTTATCAGAACAGAATCTCTCAATATGTGCAGGTTCAACCATCTTCAATTTACAATCTAAACAAAATTGCTCTTATTTAGCAGTCACCAAGTCCCAGATCTCACCTGAGACATCTTACTGCATTAAAAAACACCCCACACCTGCCCACCTGGCATTTTCAGAGACTTACCTAAAACGCCATACTCCGAAAGAGAGCTATTGCACACAGTGTAGGGGGCTTGCTGCTCCCAGAGGTGATTCATGGGAACACATGTCCTCTTGTCAACTTCTTGATCATGTAGCACATGGTGGCGATGGCTACCAAGAGATGTACACACAAATGGATTATTTGGTTACTTGCTTTTATACGTTGCCAAAGATTAAGTTATCTTAAACCTTAGAAACTATGTCCTGGCATCTGTGATCTGAATCACATAGATGCATACAATCTCTATCACCACAGAAGAATAGGATATTCACATGACAATGAATGTGTTGGTTTTGTTACACAAGGGAGTTGTGAAAATGAATCAGCATCACTGCAGTTTGTGCTAAAAATATTTGTACACATAATAAAAATGTAGATCTTTTGTTGTTACTACTCAGATTTTAAAATAACATACCTTCTCTATCGGATAGAATACCGTAGCTTTGTTACTGGGTAATAGGCACAGAAGTCAGACTGGCATATTTCTGCACTTCATGCAACGCGGAATATAGAGACCACTGCACAAATGGTAGCCACTTCACAGGTTACAATGAGCTGTGAAATTCTATTAGTTCTCCTCATAGGATGACTGTGGTTTGTTTTTACAGCAAAATTTCACCTATTATTTTTTAAGGACGAAGACTTAGAACAGTTGCATCCTTTTCCTCACTTTGCACTGCCATTCCCATTTTTTACAGCTCTCCAGAACTTCATTAATCAGCATTAGAATGGTGCACTAAGGAACATTATCAAAACAGAGATGACTGAAGTAATTACTGTAATCCATTAACTCCCCGAGCAAGACTAACTGAGTGAATCACACCAATATGTTCAGCTCTACAACCACTAAGGTAAGGAGGGCTATTACACTGATAATAGCTATTATGTGCTGTGTAGCTGCCGATGCTGAACAAATTAGAGACAGACTCTCTCTGTAGTCCCTTCTGTTCTAATGCATCTTAGCAAAACAGCTCTCAAATCTATATAGAAATTAATTAATAGCATAAGATCAGGGACATGCAGGATTATTGAAGAGCATCACTAAAAACAAGGAGAAAAAGTAGCTCTGACTAAGGCAGGAATGCTTTCTTGATGCCCCCTCCCCTCTCCTCCACTATCAAGGGGAAAAATAAAACTAACATGTGGCATGTTTTTTGGGAAGACATTTAAGTTCCCTAGTAGGTAGTGACTAAAGCGTAGCTGGAGAGTCACTTAATCAGAATTAGATACACACACAAAAATCAAATCTTGATGTTGCTTTGACCTGAGGCAGTCTCTTTGCAACTTTTCATGCTGATGCTGGTTCAGGTTCCCTCCCTCTACTCATTGTTGTCCCTCATTCTTAGGTGCAAGAAGAGAAAGGGACTGTACCTTTATCTGCAGCAGTACGCAGCTTCCTTTCTACTGCTAATTAATAACATGGAGCACTGAGGTGGGAAGTATAAGGCTCATTATGAATTCCACTCTTAGTTGATCTGTGTGTGCAGTGGGGCTGACAGACTTGCTGGGCCCCTATGTAAGAGTGGGGCCAGCTCTGCACTCCTGGAAGGGAGAGGGCCTCAGGTGGGACTGGAACAGCTAGTTTTCAGTGCCATGTGGAGCATGCCATGCTGCCCCACACCTCAGGCAGCCCTCAGAGCCGCCCAGAGCACACTGTGGTGCTCTAGTGGAGATTTAAAAGGCCTGACGCTTCATCCGCCACCACTTCTGTGGTAGTGGCGGCGGCCAGGAGCCCCATGCCCTTTTGATTCACCAAGCCCCAGGGCAGTTGTCCCCCTTACTCTCCCCACCCTCATCAGCAGGTATCTGTGTGTGAGGACTAATGGGGTAGTGTCCCCTGAGAGAACAAACAAGACTCCTATAATTAACAATGGGGATCATGAGTAGAGGTTGCTGGATACGGGACAGCACTCTATCTTGCTCCAGCTCCCTATCTAGCCTTTGTTGCCCAGTGTCACCACAAGGATCTGGCTGAGTCCTGGGATGAACTAAGTTGTCATGGAAAGTACTGCTGACTGCACTACAGCTAACACCTAAGGAGGCTACAAGATAGCAAAGACAGTAACAACCACCTGCCCTGATGTTCTCGTTATGGAAGTACAGTAATTCTAGCACTTATCAAAGCTAGTGAGGTAAAATTAGTATTTAAGAGTAATCACAGGCTGAAGGAAGGTACAGTAGACATGGTATAGCCCATTCGTCAGTCTGTCGTAGAGGAGCTTGTTTTAATATCAATGCATAGGAATTTCGAGAAACTCCTGTTACTGCTCATGGGAAGTACACACAGTTAACGCATCGGGTCCCATAATCAGTGAGCAGAGGACAAGATTTATTTAAAACTACACAGTCTTACATGTGCTCTCATCTCCGGCTGAAATCAGTCTTACATGTTAAGCTTTACAAATTTCTATAGGATTTTTTACTTCTTTTAAAATACCACTGTTGGATATACTATCATCTACTCTTATTTTTGGGAATACTTTCTAATTTTGTTCCTTATTGTCCAGCTCTTCCTAATCAATTACAATTAAGACGTATCTTCATTCCACTCTAGCAAAAGCATTTGGCAGATCATTCACACTGCTACAGGCAAGCATGAGCTTAACAGTAAAGCAAGAGCAGCTACTATTAATCAAACTGTTATGTTCACGGAAGGCTTCAGTGTTCAACTCCACAAGCATTCATGTTATTTAATTTTTACTCATTTTCCAAAAGACTGATCAATAAATTCCAGAGCTATAATCAGAGAGCGTAGGAGCCTCTTGCTAACTTAGGAGAAGTCATCAAACTAGCTAAGTTTTATGTAGTTTTTTGTGAGTGTCCCCTATAGGTATGTCTACCTGGCAGCTGGCAGCTGAGAGTCCCAGCATGGGTACACATACTTGTGCTAGCTCTGCTTGAGTTAACGCATGAAATATGGCACGGACACTGCAGCTTAAGCAGGCATCTAAGATTGGACCTGGGGTCAGGTGAGCTTGGAGTCAGTTGGCTTCCTGTGCCACAATGTCAGAACAGATAATTTTAGCATCTGACCTGAGTCCATCCACCCTCGCTGGGAATCATACCTGACAGCTGCAATTTAGTTATAGTGGCTGCATAGCAATAAAGGGTGTAAGTTATTTACTTCTTTACACATATACTGAAATCAAGCTGTTTGTTTTAAAATAAAACATTAGAAGAAAAATTTCCCACAAGTTCTCTCAATCAGAATTTTGAGGAAAACATAGGCTGCTACTATATTAATCAACTGTCACTTTAAGAGGGGTCGCTAAATCTCCAAAGAATTAAGCATCCTTAACTCCTATCTGAATTTAACAAGAGCTGGGGGTACTGAGTATCTTATGAAGACAGTCTAACATTGGAGCTAGGAAGATAAGTTACTGAAAGTATCTTTAAAAAAATGCTTCCCCCAAGGATTCCATGAAATTGGCAGTAAAAGATGAAGGAGGAGAAGAAAGCCTCAAAAGGTCTGATACTAAATGAAGTTAAGCAGAAACATGTGGAGCTGCATACCAGAAGGAAACTGGCTAAGAGGCCAAATTGGTTCATCATGAGCTACCACAGGCAATCACAATCAAGCATAGGGCAGCTGCTAGTTCATCCAATACCAGCAATGGGATCCGCATCAAAGGATTCCATTAAATGCATCATTAAGCTTTTACACCACACAGTCAGAGCAGGGCAGGAACACCACTTATATTTTTCAAGTGATCAAATTCTTTGTATTCTGTATTCATTCATGTCTAAGACTCAATGTAAACCATGGTTTACATAGAACTGCATATTTCAACAGCAGGAAGGCAGAGTAATTTTTTCTTGTTGTGGAAAAAAAAAATCTTAGCACTGAGTATTCAACTGCTTGTAGCAGGGATGGAGAATGGGGAATGTCAGTACATGCCACTGTCCATCTGGCTCAGCTCCAGCCTAGACTTCTTCTTGCCTGCTTGGATGGCTTGTGAGGAGAGAGAAGTGGCACTGAAAACATGCAGTGATTGGAGGCCCCTCCCCAGATGCCCCACAGCAGCTCCCAGCAGGCCAGGGAGAGACCACTTGAAGCATTGCTCCATCTTATCCAAAGATACAGTGCAAGGAAACAGTGTTGCCTGTCTGCATTTGTAATGTGGATCCCTGAACAGGGGGCAGGACTGTTTTGCATGCCAGGTCGATGGCTCTGAGCTTCACAGCGTTGATATGAAAGAGAGCTTTCTGACAGGCCACAAGCCTGAATTTGAAGCTTATCAAAATAAACTGCCCTATCCCCGAGTGGAGACATCTGTCACCAGAGTCCAGGTAGAAATGCTTAGAAGAGTACTGTATTGCACACTTGAGCAGATGCTTCCAACAGTTTAAAAATAAGAAAATGATTTCTTGGGGGACCATGAACACTACGTGGATGTGGTGTTTCTTAGCTAGATATAGATTTCAACCACACTTGCCTGGAGCATAGGTGAAGTCTGGTTTGCTGTGCAACAAGTGCATAAGATCACAGAAACAAGAGCCAACATTTCACTAATGTTCTTGGGAGAGCTTGTAGTTGGTAGATGAGACCTATTATGAAATCTCTGCTGTGGGAGGTAGGCCTTGTCCTGGAGTCTAACACTACTGCTATGAGCTGTGTTCTGAGTGAGTCAGTGTGGATTTCTCCCTCTTTACATAAGGGTAGACTTGGATCCCTTATTTCTTTAGATGAGCTGCCAGGACCGATGAATATTTCTGAAACTAAGGAAGAGACCAAAAAGAGTAGATCTGTACTGTCAGAGAGATGTACCTACCAGGAATCTTAGGTTTTTGCTATGGGCCAGATGGATTAATACAATGAATTGGGCATCTTGCATGAATGGAGCAGTAAACCAGCCCTGATGATCCAATAAGAGGATTACAGTACAAAGATTTGTCATCCTGAAGTTGAAGTGTCAAATGAAGATTTTGAGATGTCAAAGGTCCAGGATGGGCTACAAATACCCTTTTTCTTTTTGAAAAAGAAAAAAAAAATAGAAATAAAAATCTGTTCCTGAGCTCCAAGGTTCCATTGCTCCAATTTGTAGAAGGGGCCTACTTGTTGTAACAGACAAAAGAAGGGTACCCAAAATGGGTGTAGAAAGAGAGTGTGGGAAGGAAGTGGAGCAGAACAGGATATCTCTTGCCTGCGATCTTCAGAAACCAGCATTTTGAGGTAATTCTTGCCTATTCTGAAAATAAAGCATCTGTCTGAAGATGCTAGAAATGATGGAAAAATGTAAAAAAATGCTCTAGTAGTTTTCTGGGGTCTTCTATGATGGAATCAGACCTGCTGCCAGGTAGAAACTCGAGACTAAGGGATGGGGGAGCAGAAAAGACCACAGAAGGTTGTCCATGATGGAAAAACATGTCTCTTCCTCAGTGGCTGATGGCAACATTAGATATAGGAGGGCTGTCTAGAAGTCTGCTGCTAAGGTGCTCACATTCTCCTTGGGTTTGGTACCCAGAGGCCCTATACCAAGGTGCTTGGAGGGCAAGTTGCCTGAGTCTTTTAGGTGGGGCATTAGGGGAACCCATGCCTTCCTTCTCCAGTAAGTCCCAGCACAGGAACCATGTCGTTGAACCCCTGAGTGGAGGGGGAGGGTTAGGGTTCTCAGGTGGGAGTTTAAGTCTACTGCCCATGGCTCCTTATTACTGTCCCTACAGTTTGAGATGTAGCCCCTGTACTCCAAATAATGGGAATAACTTGCCTCCAGGAGCACCCCCTTCGTGGACCCAGAGCAGAGCCCTGCCATGATCCTGGATTCTCCCTCAACTAAATCCAAAATCTAAGCTTCTCCCTCCAACATTCCCATCTTGAAGTCTTGCCATCAGCTTAAACTCCACTCTACCCTCTTACCTCATGCCACCCAGGTTGTGTTCAAAAGTCACCAGTTCTTCCTTCAAAACATTTCTAAGATGCATTCTATTCTTTCTAACCAGAAAAGAAAACTCAAGCCCTCAGTACTTCTCATCTTCATTACTGAAACCCCTCTCCTTCTCTCCTCCCTTCCCCAATACATTCAAAATGTAGCTGATAAAAATTACTTTCCTCACCCACTACTTCTAACTATGCTGCACTCAGTTACTTGTCCTCAAGCAAAAGGCCATTCATAAATCTGCCCCCACCATAATAACCATAACCTTCTCCATAGTCAAACCCCAGGCCCGGGCAAAATACAGCCCATGGGCCGGATCCAGCCCATTAATGCACTGGATCTGGCCCATGGATGCTGCAAGGAGCCCCAGGCAGACACCCTGCTTGCCTCGCCCCAACCACACACCACTCAGAAAAAGCAGCTGCCAGGCCATTTCTCTTTCATTACTGAGCCCAGAAGGGAGGGGGGAAGGCTTCAGGCACTGCCCCCACTCCCAGCACAATCCTATTGGCCTGTTTCTTGTAGTTATTCACACATGCACAAGGCCCTGCAGCCTGTGCGGGGGCAGGGCAGGGCGCCTGCCTGCAAAGTGTGCTGGAGCTGCTAGTTGGGAGTCACCCAGGTAAGTCTCCTCACCAGAGCCTGTCTCTGGCACCCCAACCCCTCCCTACATCAACCCTCTGTCCCCTTCCTGCACCTATATCCTCTCTCAGACCCGGCATGCCAATTCCGTGCCTCAGGTAACAACCCAAACTCCTGCACCTCAATCTCTTGTCCTAGGTCACAACCCAAACCCTTGCACCCCAATCCCCTGCTCTAGGTCACAACCCCTTCCTGTCCTAGATCAACCCAAACCCCTGCACCACAGGTCCAGTGCCCCAGGTCACAACCGCCTCCTTCATCCAAACTCCCTCCCAGACCCCACTCTCCCTTTTGCACTTCAATCCCTTTCCCTATGCTCCCTTCTGCACCCAACCTCCATCCCAGATCTTGTGCTTGCTCCATTAATATCAAAGAGTACAGCCCTTGACCACTTTCCAAAATCTTGGAGTGGCCCTCCCCCATCAAAAAATCATTGCCCACCCCAACCTAAGGTATAAATTGACCTGGGAATGTGGCTGGTCCTTTGGGATTGGTAGAACCTGTTTGGATTTGGTGAGAATGGTTTTCATAACTTCTCATCTGTGTGAGGTGCGGTGCTTGTTTTGGCACAGGTAAAGCTGGAGTGTGTAAGGGGGATTGCTAGGGTGACTTCATGCTGGTCAGAGTGGCAGCTTAAGTGTTCTTTATGACTGGTTTGGTGTGCCGTACAGAGGAGGGTCCCCGGTCTTGTGTTGTAAGCAGCCCTGTTTCTAAGCAATCTGCCCTAATGGGACCCTCTCAGCAGCGTCCCCAGAACCGGTCATATTACAAGCTAACATATCTTTAGTTAGAAAAAAATGCAAATATACATACACATATAAAAGTTGTATACACCATTCCCCTCCCCTTCGTATGTAACTTCTCTTTGGTTTAAGCTCTTCAGGGAAATGATTGTGTTATCATACAAGTTTAACACCACCTAGCACAACAATTTGAACAAGTCCTCTGGGCACTACAACAATATAAATATTAAACCACCATTACTATTGAATACTATATAAATACACATTCACGTGCTGATAATTTCATATCTTACTATCATATGGACGTTATCTTTAAGTATAAAAATACAAAACATGCTCATATCTAATTGATAGACACACACAGCATGCAACACACATTTGTAATTATTTACTGTGAGCTGTAATTCCTTCCAGGGCATCATAATCCATAAGAGAATCCCAAATTGTATTTTCGGACTTTTTTTTTGGCAGCAATCAACTTGGTACTCACCTGAAAGTTCCCCTTTCCACATCCTGCCCACTCAGTCGGACATGGATCCCTTCTTTCAGCAAAGATCCAAAAGCCATGTATTCTCCCAAGGCCCAATCAACAACTCTGTTCTTGGTCATTTCCAATCGGCTTTTCAAGATGCGAGAAAGTCCTATGTTGAGATAACAGTTGGGAATTAGAGGGCTAGCTCACAAATGTTTCACATGACTATTATATCCACCCCTCTCAGAATGCAAAGGCTGGGCCAGGAAAATGTGTCAAGTTTGAATGGATACTCCCACACTGACCCAGTAGTATTGGCATATCCAGACCAGCAATAGCACAAGTTTAAAAAGCACACAGATCCTAGTGCATCCAAGAACACATGGCCATCCTTAAAATACAGATTAAAATGAGGGGGACAGCAATAGCTAGCTTCTCAGGCAATAACTGACAGAGCCAATATTTGATAATATTCAACTATATCATTTATTTGTATCATAGTTTAATGATAGGAAAAAGAGGTCAGATATAATGTTTGCCATGAAGATCATTGTGCAACAATACAAAGAAGCCTTTTAAAAACAGATTTAGTATTATTTAAAGAAAATTAAAATTAAGAGACTAGAGTTTGTTGGTTCCATTTTTGTATTTTACACTATTAGACTTGTCTCAGTACCAACTTTTGTATAATTTGAAGTGCTTATGGATTTTGCACCAGCTGTTTTCCCTCAGGGAAGATCTTGTAATTTCTTTAGTTTTTGCAATTGCACAGAAATTTTAAAGGAAAAAAAAATCACAAGGTGCACCCTCAGTGACTTCCACAGGGAACGAAACTGAAAACTTCTTATGTCTGCGTATATCCATTTGTGAGAAAGCAAGCTCTGCAAACGGGGTGTCATTTTACTCTATCCTGTTTCTGCCTCCATACTGATGCTGTTAGGAAATCTTGCCAGTGGCCCCCCTTTGCAACACCTCCAAAATCCATCTCTGTTTCTCCCCATTCCTACCACAGAGGCCCTAGTCCTTGCCAAAAAGCACATCTCATTCCAATTACCACAACCGTCTCATCTCCAGCATCTTGATTCTTTTCTCTTTAGACTGCTTTGAATTGGTCCAAAATGTTCATCTACCCTGTCCGTTTATCCAGCATTTCCAACCCCACTGGACCTTCCTTCACTAACTGCTCAACACTCATTCTCTTCTCCTAAGTTCTCCACATTTAGCTTCCACTTCCACACAGATCTCACTTCATCTAACCCTTGTTCCTGCCCAGGTTATCCCTTCACTATCTCGTCATCTTCAAGTTGTCCCCCAGGAAGTCCCAGTCTCCTGAAAACTCCTTTTACAGACTCAAATCAACCAGTTTTTCAGCTCTCTTCCTTCAAACCACACCTTTCCCAGAAATGTCAATATCCTCTCTGTTCCTGATGATCAGATGCTTTATTTCACCACTCAACTATATACTGTTTTTAACATGCCAACCCATGTCACTAATTAGTACACTAATTATACTGTCATCTCTTTGCAGAGGGTTCTTGTCTTCAGATCTCTCTGTAAAGCACAATATTGATGAACAACATAACATGTCTTCTCATCAAGTGACACACATTGTACTGATGTGGCTTTTACAAAAAATCTGTAGGTTCAAGACTATTGCAAATGTATCCCACTGCTACACTGTGTACAATCTGAATTTCCTTCCTGATAGGCAGTTATAGTTAAACTTATAGTTAAACTGAGACACATTTTTTAAAGTTAATTAAATGCCACTAGCACACAAACACTGAATATGTTTAATTGAAAACATTGCCATAATGACTTCTTGGGAATTTTAAATCGAATAAAACACTCCCAAACAATGAACTCAAGATTCAGTCACCAAAAAATACTTTTTAAAACAGCTCTTCTATAGTTTATGATCACAATTCACTCTAATGGAACATTTGGGATCCAGGTTGAGAAATAAACCTCCCCTTGTCAGAGATTTGCAAAATAAAGTTCTATCAATCTTTGCAAGGCAGAGTCATACAGACTGGTCACTTGCTACAGCTACTAGCAGACAACCTGAGCAGTGGCTTTTGCTCTGGAGGCAAAGCACTGACACATATCTTCATGTAGCAGTTCCCATTCCAATTCCCAAATCCATTTCATTCTTCATCTATTCTGGTGGCCTTTTGAACCACTTGAAAGAGTTCTGTGGTCAGCCGCTTGAGCACTACTGTCTACGTCCACATCCAGACTAAAAGCAGGGGAAATCATACTTGTAGTATACAGACCGTCTTAGAGGAATGCCACCCCACAGAGAAAGAAAGAGCTATGTTTAATTAGAATGTGTATAATCCACACCTAAAATTAATCTCCCAGTAATATTAAGTGTCTAGTTAATTAATTAACTAATCAAAGTGTCACAGCAATCCAGAGCCACTTGCACAAATGCACACCAGACTTTGAAAGTTAATACTGTGATCACTTCAATAAACATGCTAACAATAATTAGGGATCCCTTTAACACTGCCTATTACTTGCAATACTCCCGAAGGCTGACATTGGGAGGTTGCAGGATAGATACTGACATGTTTTTTTGTTTTTTTTAAATGGCCATCGTGGAGAAGAAGATTCTCTAGGGAGCAGCCTATGCTGAAAACAGCTCTCACACTTAGGTCAACTTCTTTCACCTGATATGAACAAGGTGAATGGGGTTATAGGAGTGCCGGGAGGTTCCACTCTTCCCGCAAACTGAGCATACTGCCCCGAATGCCTCCAGACTCCACCAGCCCAGGGAGAAAGAAATCATGCTCAGAACTTGTCAAGCTACCCACAGAACTACTCACATGTTTCAGTTTTAAGAATTAGAGTTAATAGTTCAGGATTAAGCCCCTTGATATCAAGAGCTACCAGATTTTTTTCAGAAAGTCTGACTCCGTAGCAGGACTCAGGGTGACTGACAGTCTTGCTGGGTCCTGGGGCAAGGTCAGGGGGGAAGAGGGAGCTCTGTGCTCCCTGTCAACAGGCCTGAGAGGATGGCAGAACTTAAAGTAGTCACCAAACTACCTATATGATGTCTGCCCACAAGCTCAAAGAAAGTTTGACCAAACTTGCTCACACAGTACAATGATGTGTCATTTAGCTGTACCAGAAAATGATTCCTTGAAACAAGCAGTTTTGTCTAACTGGACTAAGCCATGTTCTTATAGGAAGAGAAAATTATTTACTCACAAGGAAAGCATCATGAAGAGTGGTTTCCATAATCATAACTATGCCTTCAGTATTATAATGACCTGTTCAGATCTAGAACTCCCATTTCAGAAAGCAAGTTCAATTTGTACTGGTAATACAGGCATCTTTTCCTACTGTGTTAAAAGAATGCAAGCATATGGCTATCTGCACATACTTGTGAAAACATACTGCACTGCACATCCAGAAAAGAACAGATGCCTTGATTAGTCTAGGTAGTTACAGTCTTGCCTTCTTTGCTAACTAAGAAAGATTTAGCCAGCTGCAGGTTACAAAGACATTTTCACCTCCCTCCACATTACTAGACCACTCAGAAAAGAAGTGTGATGAGTTAGGAGAGAGGTGCTATGATAACAAAGGAATATTAATTCTTGATTCTAGAATGTTCACTGCCACCTTCTCACCTGTCAATAAGGTGGCAAATGTGACCTATGAAGGCAGCTCACCAGCTCCTTCTTCCTCCTTACCAATGCACATCAGGCAAGCAATCACCCTGCAACTGATGTGCAGAAAGACAAAGAAAGCAATGTCTGACGTTTCAGAAATAGCACAGAATCGAGCTGACCTCCATGTATTTTGAAACCCTCGAGGGGCACAGAGCTTGCTCCATTGCCAATGTGGTTCAGCATATCTTCTGGGATGCCCGTTGGAGGACAAGTCATGCTCTTTGGTTCTCCATCTAAATTAAAAAATCCTGGAAGGAGAAATGTTATAAGGCACTCTGAATGAATAGTGGCTTCTAATTATTAAGAGAACCTCTACAATACCTGCAATAAAAATCTACGATAATTTTACTGTTAAAAACAAACACTCTTGAAAACGGGTGGACATTTTAACAGCCAAGAGCAATTTGCACACTTTTTAAAATTAGGGAACCGGTTATTTCCAGGCCCTATAAAAAAACCCAAAACAATTCTTGATCTCACATGCATGGCTCTTTCATTTTCTGTTTTACTTCAACTTACTGACAGTGAAATTCAACTATGTGCAGAGAGTTAGCTAGCACAGGCACCTGCCCCATTTCACACCTACTTAAGCAGTGAAAAAAAGAGGTGCATAGAGGTGGAATTTCCCTCTGAATGAATAAACACAGGTAACATTATAGATAAATCATTTGTTAATGTGTCTCACAGGGGTAGCTGTTTTAGTCTGTAACTTTAAAAACAACAAGTAGTCCTATGGCACCTTAGAGGACTACTTGTGGCACTACTTAGAGGACTACTTGTGGCACTAACAAATATATATAGGATCATGAGCTTTTATGGGTAAACCCACTTCAGATAATAGTTAATAGTAATAGTTAATAGCAGATTGAAAAAAAGCTCTTATTCAAGTGATAAGGGGTTGCTTTTTGCCACATTCATTCCTAAAGATGTACTGACAACTGCACTTCTGCCAAACTGTTTAGACTTCCTTTTGTTCTGCTAACATCTGCAATGTAAGAACTGAATCCTTCACTGACTCAAAGGTAGCAAGCCCAAACAGCATCAACCAGTGTCACAATACTAGGGTGTTTGACGGACTCTTACCAGGCCAAGGTGAATCGAGCCAGTGCTTAATGTGTAGAATTTTCTTATCCTTTGATCTAGTATAAGCTTCTTCGCAGATTTTGTCATACTTTGCAATTTCTTCCTATAGAAAAAGTTTCCATAGGAAATAATTAGAGATTTAAAAAACACCAAAAATCCAACACTGCTTAACAAAAGTGTATAACATTCCAAAGCAATGGAACATCTACATTATAGCACACAAAACTCCAGTTTTTCCTCTCAGTTATGCCATTGTAAACTTAGAGTAACTATTTACTTCAGTCTCATTGATGGAGATTCATTCAGCTCAAACACTCTTCGAACACATTTGTCCATTGCTTAAACCAAAGTCACCCTGCTATAATGTAGATTTTCTTTGGGTAGATTCTGTAGGTGAAAGATCCAACACTATAATTGTTGATGGTAGTCCACATCATGATATAATAAAAGCATCAAAGCAGCACATACAGTTTATTGTCATATATATGGAGATTAAGACTATCCAACTGCCTTTTAATATTACTATAGCAAAAAAAAGAAGGAACTCCCCATGCACCCTGTGTAGTTTAGGAATATAACTGTGTACATGCATTATTTGGGTACTGTAGGCAAATTGGCTTGAAGATATTTCGGCTCCTAACTTCCATTAATTTCAGTGGCAGTTAAAAACCTAAACACCTTTATGGATCTGAGCCAGCTCCTTAATTATTAGGTGCAGTTCTTGCCTGAGGCAGGATATCGCCATGATCTTTGATTCAATCTAGAACGGTATATTCCTAAAACACTGGAACACAGCCTCCCCGTGCACTGCCTTGTTTTACAGTGCTATTACTTAGAGCACAGACAGATTCAATGCCAATGAGGCACAAAACTAACCAGTTTGTTATTCTGCTTTGAGTAAATGTCAGCATATTGCATATAACTGCCACTTACGTAAGATGCTCCAACAAGAAGCTCCTATAACTAAATATGCTGTAGATATAATCAAGACTATTAAGATACCTCGGAACTGGTGCACTCACAGATTCAATGCAGGAAGGTGAATTCTAGAGTCTCTTTAACCATACTAATTTGCTATTTTCAAAGGCTGCTGAAGCACTGACATAGCCCACATTAACAGTTTTAACAACCCTGTGTTATCATCGTATCAGTCTAACACAGGGATGGAAGACAGCTGACAAGTGGGCTGATGGGCCCTGTGTTTACCTGAGCATCCTCAGACACAGAGCCCTGTAGCTCTAAGTGGCCACAGTTTGCTGTTCCCAGCCAATGGAAGCTGCAGGAAGTGGTGGCCTGCTCCATACCACTTCCCGCAGCTCCCATTGGCCAGGAACAGTAAGTCAGGGCCACTGGGAGCTTCATGGTCTCAGAATTGAGAACCTGTTTTTCTGGCTACCATGTATCATTTTAAGTAGTATACAGCATTTCCAATCCTCATAGGTTGACAGCAGCTACGTACATAGCACATCAACAAATCTCAGCTTCACCAGTAAGAGACAACCCTCCATTTAAGCCTTATATCAGGTGAACAATGAAAATTAAACTCATCTCCAGCCACACACCTCACCAGCAACGCTGTTATACTGTGTCACATAAAATAGAACAGAATCAGAAAAAGACACAGAACGAAGGCTACAAAGTAAAGAAGCAAAAGGTAAGTAAACAGCATTTCCCCCTTATTTTTTATTCTAAAATCCTATAATTTATTCCTTCACCTTCTTCAAACAGCATCATAAACAGCCTTCTACTCTGCTGACATAATGTACCTCAAACTCCTGCAGTGTTACAGTCCCATCTGCAATCAGCTTGTCAGCATACTTCTTCAGCACTGGTACCTGCTTGTGAATCTGCTTATACATCAGGGGCTGGGTGAACATGGGCTCATCCATTTCATTGTGGCCTCTCCTTCGGTAACAAACCTACACATGGAAGATTCAAATCTATCAATAGTGAAAAACATGAAACCAATCTCTTAACCTTTCCCACTTTTGTATGGGCTTAAGGCATTACAATTCTTGCTTATCTAGAAGCAAAGGAACATGAAAATAAACGTAAGTCTCATCAAGGCAAGGGCTCCATCTTACTTTGGGCAGCATCTAGCACAATGGGGCCCTGGTTCTCATCAGGTCCTCTAGGCCAGCAGTTCTCAGCTGGGGGTCCATAAACTATGGAGAACCACAAAAACAGGACTCAGGAGGTCTGAGAAGCATGGTGAAGCCCCAGAGTCTCACCACAAAGTCCAGAGCTGTGCCACCTGGGACTGAACTGAAGCAAGTGAGCTTTGTGGACATCCCGTGACAGGAGACCTAAGGCAACTGCCCTGATTGCCCCAGCTCTTATATGTATAAAAACAGCTGCTGAAGAACAGGTGGGCCATTCAGTTTTTATAGCATGTTGGAGGGGTGTGTCCTGAGCCCCTGCTCCAGGCACTAATACAATACAAGCAGTAGCACTGAAGCCAGACAAAAACAGGGATGAGCTCAACAACGTACATGAACACAGTAAGAAATATGGCATTACGACTTATCTTAAAATATGCAAAGTGAAGAGTTAGGATAAACCTAGAACTTACTAAATCCACAACCACATCTTTATTGAATGTGTTTCTCCATTCTGCAGCTACATTGCACACGTGCATCACTGCTTCTGGGTCATCAGCATTCACATGGAATATGGGTGCATTGACCACCCGGGCAACATCTGTAGGATATGGAGATGAGCGAGCCATGCGGGGATCAGTGGTGAAGCCAATCTAAGAAAAAAAAAACAAGTTTGTTAATAAAGAGGGAGAAAGAGTTTGGGGGTTTTTTGCTTTTGTTTTAAACGCCTGAAATCTTTGCTTTATACATAGTTATTTACATGACAGTAATTACAGGCCTTTCAATTTGGAAGGTAAGTGTTGAGGAGTCTGCACGGCTTTCTCTGGCTTGACATGAGTTCTGGCTAAGAAGAAAGGCCCTGTTAAGTCTGATGCTAGTAAGCATGCAGGCAGGCCTCAGGCTGAAGCAAGTATGTGGAAATGTAACTTTTTGGCCTCGGTCATGGGGTAAAGGCCTGACCATAAACTGCTTAAAGCGCTGAAACTGCTACGTTCGTGCCCTCAGTCATTGGGCAAGGTCTACTAATAAGTTGCTTAAACTGCTGAAATCATTAAAGTGTATACCATTAAAAACAAGCATGATCAAAATTTCCAGAATTATTATGACGCGGCTTATAGAAATAAGGGATGACACAAAAGGCACACCCCATATTTTACGAAAGTGCTTACCATAAAAGGGGTAAACAACTTAGGATAATGGCATAAATTAAAGATTGAACAAATAATGTTAAGTAAAATGAGTAGCATATCTAAGGGTATTAGAATAAAGAAGTGCTCATTGCTGGAACACCACATAGCAACAAAGTGTGAAGCAACCGAATCTCGCTTGTGTAAAGGATGCTTCTGCACACATGTGCTTTGGGAGGGAGTAACAGAGTGGACCCGAAACTCTGTTCACGTAACCACAAGTTTGGGGTCTGTTCATCCACATCATGCAGTCTAAGATGTCTCAGCATGTGGGAAGGAACAAGACCACGACCTTCTATCCAGTGAGTGTTGGGGATCAAGGCTGAATGGTAAGTGCTTCAGGCTTGAACACTGTAGTATAGCTAGCTTTACATTAACTGCTTTGCATTATAGATATAATAGGCTAACCCTCTTTAAAATCTATAGGAAACAAAACTATATTGCATAGTAATAAGTTAGCCTATAACGAATCATAGCTAAAGCCTATATTGTGATTGTGCTGTGTTTATCTGTCTTGCACTGCTAATGGGAATTGTATTGACTCTTCTACTTGTAAAGTTCTTTGGTTATTGTAATTGCTTGAACTTTCAATAAAAAAAAATAAGTGGTTAAGTTTAAATCTCTCTCACTGGTCTGTTCTGATAAGCCTGAGCTTATCGGGTAGTCAAATCAACTACTCACTTCCCCCCCCCCCCCCCACACCCTCCACTTGCTGCCTCTGTATCAGAGGTAGCAATGGGGGGTTGTGGGGGAGAACAGGAATTGGTGCACCAAAGCAGCACATGTCAGATTCTCTGCCTGCAACACCCCAACCTCCACACTGCTGCAAAGCAGCCTCTGCCTGCGGTGGGCCCAGTCCCAGTCACTGAGAACAGGGGCTGCTATTAGAGGAACCTCTGCCCATGGCCAGCCTAGGAAGCCATGAACAGGGGCTGCTGCTGGAGCAGCCTTTGTTCATGGTGTCCGGGGCTGGCCACGGATAGGGGCTGCTGGATCTGGCGCAAGCCAGGACTGAGCCCCTGCTCACTCCAGTCCAGGACTGCTGCAGCTCTGCATTTTACATGTAGTAAGAGCCACCTGGCTCTTGCTACATTTAAAATACTGAGCTGCAGCAGTCCCGGCTCCGTCCCAGCTCACAGTGGTCCGAGACATACCCCCGCTGCATCTCTGCACTTTGCTCCTGGACTGGCACAAGCCAAGACAGAGTGCCTTCCCTTACCGACTAATCATGTAGGCAATACAAATTGTACCGACTACATGATTAGTCAATTACACTCCTCTGAACATTCTTAGTGCTGACTAATTTAAGGGTATGATCATTCCAGTCAATGAAAGAGGGCTTGTACACAATCTACCATGACAAGAATAAAACAAAGGAAAATATGGGAAGTCATTAAACCCAAACTGCTTAATAAATTTTGTTTTTCACCTGGTTATTGACCACAACATGAATAGTGCCATTTGTGGTATATGACGGGAGGTCACTGAGATGAAAGGTTTCATAAACCACTCCCTGTCCAGCAAAGGCAGCATCTCCATGTAGTAGTACGGACATGACCTAAGAGAAGAAAGAATTTTTTAAAAAGCATTAGGGAAGAAGAAGTTTAACTAAGTTCCTTGGGACATACACATTTTATTATGTTTTTTGAAAATGCCCAGCACCATATGATCGAGAAGGATTTTTATGAATTACCACAATTGATATATATTTTTTAAAAGTAAGAAATGCATTCACACTATTTTGCTTGACTCTCAATTGAGTGAAAGTTACAACCTGAGGTTTCCAAATTCAGAAACTAAGTTAATCAACCTACTAATCAAAGAATTAGGACACTTTACCCTGTGCTAATTTAAAATTACTAGGTTAGTTCCAAGACTAACATTTCCAATTACATAAAGAAACTTTTCTTTAAGTCACTGAATCTCCCACTTCTGCCCCTCAAAACTTTTGTAAATTGGTCTATTAGAAAAACACACACATATAAAACACCAGCAAAATTATCATAGTATGTTTGTAATTTTACCTTTTTCCCCGCTGTATCCCCTCTGTAAAACTGTTCAGCTTTGGTCTTCCCCTGAACAACAGGGTCAACTGCTTCCAAATGAGATGGGTTAGCCACAAGCGACAGAGTGATATTCTTATTTGTTGCTCGGTTGATCCTCTCGTGATACATTCCCAAATGATATTTAACGTCCCCAGAGCCCTACCACACAAGAGACAGTCAAGATTCATGTATACCAGCCACACACACTACTTCCAGTTCAACATCTAAAAGCTCCACTTCATATTGAAAACTGAATCTGGCTAGCTGTTACATGACATTCTGGATGATATTTTTTTATTGAAAATAATTTCAAATTTTAAACATTTGTTTCTGTTTCCAATACTCTGGTATCAGAATCCAACACTTAATAGTAAGTGAGCACTGACAACATCCTTGTCTCCGTACAAAACAGAGGAAGATGGCTGGAGCTAACAAACTACATTAGAGAGGTACCCTGTGACTTGAGTAACCCTGATGATTGTTTAGAGTTAATGACTAGGCATCTTTCTGAATTTGTAAACAATAAAGTTACCAATGAAAGGATGGTTACTCACCAGGTACAGTAACTGAGGTTCTTCAAGATGGTTGTCCATGTAGGTGTCTGAGTGCCGCTGTGCTTCTAAATCAGAGATACTAAGTAGCAGTGCTCAGGGTGAACTGCGCGTGCGGAGCTGTCTGAATGTGGTGTTTGAAACGGTTACTCCGCATGTGCAGTCAACCATCTCTTCAGTTCGTCCTCTGCCCCAGACATGGAAGATTCTGAAGCAGAGGGGAAGAAGGGTGGGTGGCAGTTTCCCTGTGGGTGCTCCATCTCAAAGAACCTTATTTACTGGACCAGGCGAGACATCTTCCTTTCGTCTTCGAGAAGTGTTGCTGTGGGTACTCCACCTTAGGTGATTACAAAACAGTAGTTGTGCTTGGTGGAGGGAGCTTCGGGAGACCTGAATCGGTTACAGAGAGTACTGTTCAGCCTAACTGAGTACTGGAAGCAGGATATGTCTGGCTGGCATAGTGGTTGGTAAACTTATGGGTCAAAGCCCAGGTGGCAGCTCTGCAAATCTCTATCGATAAACCCTGGAGGAAGACCATGGATGCTGCCATTGCTCTTGTGGAATGAGCCTGTATGGTCGCTGGGTGCTCCTGTTGGAATATGCTATATACAAGATGTATGCATCCTGAGACCATCTGGATAGTCCCATATTTTGAAATAGGTAGACCCTGAGACATCTCTGGTTGAAATGAAGAGCCTTGAAGATTTGTGGAGCTTAGTGTGTTGTAGGTAAAATGCAATTGCCCTGCAGACATCTAAGGTATGCAAAGCTGCTTTCCTGCTGTCCTTATGAGGTTTAGGAAAGAAGATGTGTAAGTAAATCTGTTTGTTGAAATGGAATTAGGTAAGTACTTTCGGGAGGAATTTTGGGTGCGCACAAAAGACTTTATAAAAAGATAACATCCGTCATGAGAACCCTAACTTGCCTACTCTACGTGCTGATGTAATTGCCATGAGAAAGGAAACCTTCATCAAGAGATGAAGTAGCAGATGGCTAGGCGTTCGAAAGGTTTGCCTGTTATTTCTCTGAGCACTAAATTTAAGTCCCACGCTGGAGCTGGGTGTCTCACTGGTGGAGACATATTGTGCAGGCCCCTGAAAAAGCATTTGACAGATGGGTGTGCGAAAACAGAATGACCATCTGGGGGGGACTGAATGCTGTGACTGCATCCAGGTGCGTCTTGATAGAGCCAAGGGAGAGACAAGAATGCTTTAGACACAGTAAATACTGGAGAATCTATAGGCAGTCTATGGATGCTGGTGCACAGTTCTGTTCAGAGCACCATACTGTGAAATGGTGCCATTTATGTTTATACGTTTTTCTTGTAGTGGGTCTATGACTACAGGTTCATTATGACCTCCTGCACAGATGCAGGAAACACAGCTTAGTGAAGAGCCAGCCAGCCAGAAGCCATGCCTGGAGGTGTAGCGTCTGTACCTTGGGATGATGTAGCTGCCCATTCTGCTGCGTGAGCAGCAGGGAAGGGCCATGGTGGAGCTATGCTTGTTTATAGTAGGCACGGATACCATATTTGTCTGGGCCAACGGGGGGGCTATGAGAATGACCCTGGCATAAAAATGTTTATGTTGAACGGGTCCCCTCGAGTGGTGGCCTATCCCCATCCTGGAGAAATAGCTGCGGCACTGGGTGTTCAACAGGGTTGTGAACACATTCACTATGGGGAATCCCCACCATCTGAATAGAAGCATCAGCTCTGAAGGGTTGAGTTCCTACTCATGGTTCTGTAGAAAGTGCCTGCTGAGGTTGTCTGCCAGCACATTTTCTTTGTCCAGCAGATAGGTCACGATTAGGTGGATTTTTCAGGGGATGCACCATTCCCATAGATTAACCACTTCCTGGTAGGATAGGGCCTCACCCTGCTGGTTTACATAAAATATTGTGATGAGGCTGTCCATGAGTACTTGCACAGTTCTGTTTTAAATTAAGGTGAGGAAGTGCAAACGGGCATTGTGAACTGCTCTGAGTTCCAACAGATTGATGTGCTGCCTGGCCTCTTCCCGCAACCACTGTGCCTGGATGACCTGGTGGTCTAGGTGAGCTCCCCATCCTATCAGCGATGTGTCCATACAATTGTTACAGATGGCTGTGTCGGTTGGAAGGGCACTCCCTTACAAACACTGTTGCACATGGTCACCCGGACAGAGTTCTTTATTTTGGAGGGCATAGTGAGCTGTTTGTTTATATGGTGGCCGTGTGGTCTGTATACAATGCATAGCCATGCCTGCAATGGTTTCATACAGAGGAAAGTGTATGGTACCACAAATGTGGCTGCTGCCATGTTTCCCAGAAGTTGAAGACAGTGTCAAGCTGTGATGCACAGACTCTCTTGTGGTAATGATAGGAGATCCACAATTGCTGATAGGAAATCCACAATTGTTGGTAGGGATGCTGGTTCCATGAGGCAGTCCAAGTGAGCCCCTATGAATTCCAGATGCTGAGTGGGAATGAGCATGCATTTATGAATATTTATCTGAAGCCCCAAGGTATCCAATAGGGCCCTGGTGTTGATACTGCCTGTTGTACGTCATGTGCTGTGGGACTTTTCAGTAGGCAATCATGTAAGTATGGGAAGATGGCAATTACCATTTGTCACGTGTGCTGCCACCACTGCTAGGACCTCAGAAAAGACCCATGCGGCTGCTGAGAGTCCGAATGGCAGCACTCAGTACTGGAAGTGGAGGTCTCAGATGGTGAATTGGAAGAAGCATCTGTGTGCTGGGTGTATAAAGTTATGAAAATAGGCATCCTGAAGGTTGGGGGTAGACAGCCAGGCTCCTTTCTCCAAGGTAGGAATTACAGTGGCTAGGGTTACCATTTTGAAATGCTAAGTTTGAATGAACTGATTGAGTTGTGGAGGTCCAGGAATGGCCTGCTTCCCCTCGCCTTTTTGATTGTGAGAAAATAATGGGAGTAAAATCCCTTGCCCCTGCAG